>NC_057862.1:642677053-642992053 GCF_019393635.1 Dromiciops gliroides
GGAGCAGTCCAACATCATTGGGAAGGTGGGATTGGGCCTAAGGGAATTCTGGCTTTCTCCTAGCAAGAATGGGGAAGGGGGAAATAAGTGTCTGTACAGGAGAGGCAAAGAGGAAGGGGGCATTGGCACGAAGGGGGTAGGCAGTTTCACATAGCCTGAGCTTTGGATAGGGGCCTTATGGCTCCAGAAGAAAGGGAAATCTGGCTTGGTATCTGCTGCACTTGGAGACCTCTGGTCCTCACTTCCTATCAAGTCCAGGAGGGGGAAGTGAAATTTAAACAAAAGAAGAATAAAAGAATTATACACAGAATTCAATTGGTAATCTTAACTGCTCTATGTGTTCCCCTCTGAACTTCCTTCTGCTCTCGTGTGTATTTTTTTAATGTTTCATTGATGCTTTTTGGGGTATTACTATTACTTCCCCTCTCCCCCACCAACTTCCTTTTTTTTGGGGGGGGGGTGAGGCAATTGGGGTTAAGTGACTTGCCCAGGGTCACACAGCTAGTAAGTGTCAAATGCTTGAGGTTGGATTTGAATTCAGGTCCTCATGAATCCAGGGCCAGTGCTCTATCCACTGCACTACCTAGCTGCCCCTCAACTTCCTTTTATAGCTTCTATAAGTACCTCCTAAAGGACAGCTAGGTGGCTCAGTGGATAGAGTAGATAGAAGATGAGTCTTCCTGAGTTCAAATCTGGCCTTAGACGCTTAATAGCTCTGTGACCCTGGATAAGTCACCTAACCCTGTTCTTCTGTCAAATGAGCTGGAGAAGGAAATGGCAAACTGCTCCAGTATCTTTGCCAAGAAAACCCTAAATGGGATCACAGAGTCAAACACAACTGAAATGACTGTACAGCAACAGCAAAAATATTCTTCCCACCCCTATAACTTTTTTTTGTTTCTTTTTTTTTCTGATAAAAGTATTTTTTTCCAGTTACATGTAAAGATAGTTCTCAACATTTGTTTATACAAGTTTTCCAATTTCAGATTTTTCTCCCTCCCTCCCCTCCCTCCCCCCTCCCCTAGACAGCAGGTAATCTGATATAGGTTATACACACACACACACACACACACACACACACATACATACATATACACACATACATATATACATATATATATAATAACATTAAACATATTTCTGCATTAGTCATGTTATAAGAGAAGAATCAGAGCAATGAGGAAAAACCTCAAATAGAAAAACAACAGCACCAAAAACATAAGAAATTGTATGGTTCAATCAGCATCTATACTCCACAGTTCTTAAAAAGTATAGTCAAGTACAGTAAGTCAACACTGTGACTCTGCCTAAAAATGTATATCTCATTTTGTGTCTCTGGCTCATCACTTCTGCCAAGAGTGAAAAGTCATGGTTGGTCCCTGCACTGATTAGTGTTCTTAAGTCTTAAGTCTTTCCCAGGTATTTTCCTTTATAATGTCGTACTCATTGTATAAATGGTTCCTCTGGTTTTGCTAATAGGTTTCTCTGAATGAATGTGTGAATACATGGATAAAAAGCAGTTGTTAAGTTCATACAATGTGTCAAGTACTGGGCATACAAACAGAAAAGCAAGACAATCCCTGCTCCCAAGGAAATCACATTCTAACAACCCGAGACAATGGCATCCCTTTGTTCATTTATTGGAATCCAATAGTCTCCCAGTATATTTACATAGCATGTTTTTGTCCAGCCATTCCTGATTTGATGGACACCCACACGTACACAGTAGTTTCAAGGGGAGAATAAACAGGAAGTGGGTGAAGAAAACCCTTATGGGGGAGCTGGCTTCTCAGCTGTCCTCTGCAGGGAGCTAAGGGATTCTGTTGAGTTGAAGGTGAGGAGGGAGTGCATCCCAGATATGGGGGACCATTTGTACAAAGGCATAGAATTCTAGTATGATTATGAGGCAGAGAATGTGGGTGTTTAGGTGGGGCCACTTAAAAAAAGGGGAATATTTGGAGGAAGGACACGTTGGAAAGGGGGGGAGGAATGAGTTCCATAAGATGCCTATGAGACTTTCAGGTAGAGATGTCCAGTAATCAATTGATAATAAAGGAATCTAGAGTACAGGAGAGAAATTAAGAGTGATTATATGGATTGGGAAGCAGAGATGGTCTCCCATGTGTTGCATGTATCTTCCATGGAGAAATTGTGGGAAGACACAGACAAGAATTAAACCCAGCCCCATGCCTTTGCACTAGATGTTTCCTATGCCTGGAAACACACTCCCTCAGCTGGTCAGAGAAATTCCTGAATTAAAGAATTATGGTAAGACTTGTCTCCTAGACTAGATGTTCCATTTCTCACCCTCATGCCTTTCTTTCTTTTTTTTGTAGGGTAATGAGGGTTAAGTGACTTGTCCAGGGCCACACAGCTAGTAAGTTTCAAGTGTCTGAGGCTGGATTTGAATTCAGTCCTCCTAAATATAGGGCAGGTGCTTTATCCACTGCACCATCTAGCTGCCCCTCAAGAACCCCTTTCAATCAAAAGTCTGTATTGTGAATCCCTAGGGTAATTTAATACACCATTTAAAATCTCCTTTTAGATTTATTAGAGTACTTATAACAACAATGAAAACTGTTATCCAAAACACCCTTCAAATTAAAATTATATAATTATAAAATACAGTTTTATGCTGCTTATAATTATGAAAATGAAATATAAAATAATAAAAACTAATTATAAAATAATTACAAATATTTTCAATGGGGCATTCCCTAAGCATTAAAAGGAGTAATCCAGCAAGACCTTATATGCTTACTGTTATCTGCAAAACTTCACATTAAATTTTTTCATTTTACAAAGTTTGTTGAATATAAGTAGCAATTTAAGTGAAATAAATTGCACCTGGGAAAATGTTTAATACAACATAATGATCACATATAAACTTACTTTTTTGGGGGGGCTGGGGCACTGAGGGTTAAGTGACTTGCCCAGGGTCACACAGCTAATTAAGTGTCAAGTGTCTGAGGCTGGATTTGAACTCAAGTCCTCCTGAATCCAAGGCCAGTGCTTTATCCACTGTGCCACCTAACTGCCCCTGCAATTTTCATAAGTCCTTCAGAGTTATATTGGATCATTGCATTGCTGAAAATAACCACATACTTCCCAGCAGATCATCTTACACTATTGCTGTTATTTTGTATACAGTACATTTCACTCTGCTTCAGTTCATGTAGGTCTTTCCAGGCTTTTCTGATAGCATCTTGTTCATCATAACTTTTATATAGTACCTTAAACTTGACAAAGAATTTCCTTCACAGTAGCCCAGCAAAGTAGGTACCATATGTTTTGCCATTATAATCAATCATCATAACTATTTCCCTCCATCCTATTCCCTTCCCACGATATTTACTCTATTTTCTATCTTCTTGTACCCTATTCCTCCTCAAAAGTGTTTTGCTTCTGATTGCCCCTTCCCCTGCTCTGCCCTCCCTTCTTTCATCCTTCCCTCCTTATCCTCTTCCCCTCCTACTTTCCTGTAGGATTAGATAGATGAGTGTGTAGTTACTCCCTCCTTGAGACCACTCTGATGAGATTAAGGTCTTTGAGCTAATTCTTTGTTTTAAATTTTCTTGCTCCCTCCCTCCTCACCCCTCCCTATGAAATCAAGCAATTCGATATGTCATACATGTGCAGTTATTCAGAACATCTTTACCTTCCTCAAAAGTGTTTTGCTTTTTACTGCTCCTTCCCCCAATCTGCCCTTCCTTCCCCTCTTCTTCCCTCCCCCCCCATCTCCTTCCCCTCCCACTTTCACTCAGGGCAAAATATATAACTATACTCACTTGAGTATGTATGTTATTCTCTCTTTGAGTCAGTTCTGATGATAGTAAGGTTCACTCACTCCCCTACTCTTTCCCTGTCTCCACCTCCCCTCCATAAGCTTTTTCTTGTTCCTTCATGTGAACTACCTCTCCCCAGTCCACCTCTCCCCTTCTTCCTCCCCCAGTGCATTCCTCCTACCCCTCAACCCTATTTTAAAGATGTCATCATGGCTTAACTAGGTGGCACAGTGGACAAAGCACCAGCCCTGGACCCAGGAGGCCCCGAGCCTAAATCCGACTCCAGACATAAGCCACCCCACCCTGCCTGCCCCACAAAAACCAAAGATAAACAAAAAACAAATGCTTTACAGATATCATCAATTCATATTCAGTTCAGACCTGTGTCCTTTGTCTAAGTGTATTCCTTTCAGCTTCCCTAATAGTGAGAATGTTCTTATGAGTTAGAAGTATTATCTTCCCATGTAGGAATGTTAATAGTTTAATCTTTTAATATCCCTCATGATTTCTTTTTCCTGTTTACCTTTTTATGCTTCTCTAGGGTCTTGTATTTGAAAGTCAAATTTTCTATTCAGTTCAGGTCTTTTCATCACAAACACTTGAAAGTCCTCTTTTTCATTGATGTCCCATTTTTTCCTCTGAAAGATTACACACACTTTTGCTGGGTAGGTGATTCTTGGCTATAGTCCTAGTTCCTTTGCCCTCTGGAATATCATATTCCATGCACTCTGGTCCTTTAATGTAGATTCTGCTAGATCTTGTGTTATCCTTATTGTATTTCCACAATACTTGAATTGTTTCTTTATGGCTGCTTGCAATATTTTCTCCTTGACCTAGTAGCTCTGGAATTTGGCTATAATATTCCTGGAGGTTTTCCTTTTGGGATCTCTTTCAGGAGGTGATCAGTGGATTCTTTCAATTTCTATTTTGCCTTCTGCTTCTAGAATATCAAGGCAATTTTCCCTGACAATCTCTTGGAAGATGCTGTCTAAACTTTTATTTTGGTCATGGTTTTTAAGTAGTCCAATGATTTTCAAATGATCTCTCCTGGATCTATTTTCCAGGTAAGCTGTTTTTCCAAGGAGATATTTCACATTGCCCTCTATTTTTTTCATTCATTTGGATTTGCTTTACTGTATCTTGGTTTCTCATAAAGTCACTAGCTTCCATTTGTTCAATACTAATTCTTAGGCAATTATTTTCTTCTGAGAGTTTTTGTATCTCCTCTTCTATTTGGCTTTTCAAGATGTTGACTTTTTTCTCATGACTCTCCTGCATCACTCTCATTTCTCTTTTCATTCTTTCCTCCAACTCTCTAAATCTTCTTTTATCGCTCCTACTTTCTATTCAAAGTATCTTTTGAGTGCTTCCGTGGCCTGAGACCAATTCATATTTTTGTTGGAAGCTTTGGATGTAGGGACCCTGACGTTGTTATCTTCTTCTGAGTGTGCTCCTTGTTCTTCCTTGTTGCTAAATTAACTTTCTATAGTTCTCAACTTTCTTTGCTTGCTCATTTTGCTGTCATTTACTTGACTTTTACCTCCCTCTTACAGTGTGGTCCTACTTCCAAGCTATACTGTCCCAAGTTTCAGAGGGTCCCAGGTGTTTTGGTTTGAGGGATGGCTGGTTTTTCTCTTGCCTGGCCTGTTCTCTGGTCTGAAGATAGCCTCAAGCCAATTTGCTAATTAACCAGCCAGCAGAACTTTGTGTGCTGTGCTTCTTAGCTCTGGTGAACCTGCCCCCTCCCTGACCTGGGCCTACTGCTGCTCAAGATTTCTTCCTGGTACCCTGCTGAGATGGGATAGCTGAATTTCTCCTTAGCTTCCACAGACACGGCTGTATTCCCCCCCCCCCCTTCCCCCCAGCTGTTCAGCCCTCTCACCTGACCATAAGCTTAGTTCCAGAAGACGCTGGTGCTGTAACTGATTTGGAGGCTTGGGGGTAAGTTCCTCTGGCTCAGCGTGCCTGGGGTCTGTGTCAATTCAATCGCAGAGTTGGAGTCTTCTCACAGGTCAGCATGGCCCCTTCTAATCTGTCTTTTGCTGGAAAATAATCTCAGATGGTCTTTTTGTGGGTTTGCTGCTCCAGGGTTTGTCTTATTGCTGTTTTTGCAGTAATTATGTCAGGATCTCTGTGCGTTTAATGTATTTCCTCTGCCATCTTGGTTCTGCCCCCACCCTCTGATAATAAGTTTCAGTCAGAAAATTGTCTTAATATTTCCATGAGGGACTGTATAATGTTTGTTTCTGGAGAATTTTTGGGATTGTCCATCCATGATGGTTTTGAGATGATTTGGGTTTTTTGTTTTGTTTTGTTTTTTCACTTTTAAATTCTTTTAATCTGCTTATACTACAGTTACAGAGAAATTGGCAGAATTTCTTTCATAATGAAGGGGAAAAATCTTCTTCCATAGGACTGAGACCAGCCATGCAAGAAAAAAAGATGTAAAGCTATTCATACAATACCAGATTGAAGCACTGGGGTAACAAAAACAGAGGTTGAAAGTAGATCAAACCAATGGCTGTGTATGTAGGAGTCACACTACATATAAACATGAATTACTGCTATTTTCAAAGGGATGTTTTTCAAATATGATTAGATCATAAAACACAACTTTGCTTACACACAGACCAAGAAGGGGAGTAATATCTAGGCTGGTCAGTTACCAATTGTAGGTCCTACAAATGACGGTTATAATTGTAATCTCTCCAAATAGTCACAATAATTTAATAGCAATTAGTGAAACTTGGGCTATAACAAATAGCCTCATTACATACAGAATCTGGATACCATGTATTGTAAGAAAACCACAAGACCAAGGTCTCATCCACATTTTTTTTTTTTAGTGAGGCGATTGGGGTTAAGTGACTTGCCCAGGGTCACACAGCTAGTAAGTGTTAAGTGTCTGAGGCCGGATTTGAACTCAGGTACTCCTGACTCCAGGGCCGGTGCTCTATCTACTATGCCATCCAGCTGCTCCAAAATGCTCTAACTCACTTTTTTTTTGGTGGGGCAATGAGGGTTAAGTGACTTGCCCAGGGTCACACAGCTAGTAAGTGTCAAGTATCTGAGACTGGATTTGAACTCAGGTCCTCCTGAATCCAGGGCCAGTGCTTTATCCACTGCGCCACCTAGCTGCCCCAAGACCAAGGTCTCAAAGAAGACTATAGAATAGGAAGGACTATTCAAACAGAAGATTTTCATCTTTCTTTTCAGCCATTAGATTAGCAGGCTCCAACACTTTTCTGGCCGATTTCCATGACTCCAATTCTTTCTGTATTTTCTCTTTGATGAACTTCTTCTTCTCCTGTATTTTCTTTAATCCGTAAAACTCTTCACATTCTCATTCATCCAGTTCTGTGATGATGTACGTAAGTGTATGTTCAATCTGGGGAATGATCGCATGCTCAATGGCATTCACCTGTCTGTTATTTTAATGGCCTCATCCAGTGTAACAAATGAAGTCTGCAGAGATGCTAGTTCCACCAGCAGCTCCACTGCTTTGGCACAGTTCCTCTTCTATTTGGGTAGTTGTTCCCCACCTCTGGCCAAACTAGTCAATTCATAACTGTCACCTCCTTCTTGATAATGTTCAAACACTGGCAAGGTGACACCTGCTACATTATCTTTCTGGGTTTTGTTCACATTCTGAATAACAGTGTTACTCAAGTCACTAGCTGTAAATTTGGCCTCAGCGAGTGAGAAAGCAGCTTCTCATATCACTTCACCCATTAGTATTTTGGTCTCAATGATCTTTAAGATCTGCCAAAATCACAGAGTCAAGGCATCAGATTTTTTCTTTAGGAGGTTTTAGCCGGTCTGTGCTCCTTTTAATCTAGCCTTCATAATGGTCTGTGACATTCTCAAAGGGAAGATATAGATGTGATCTTTGCTTGACATCTTGGTGGTCCAGTGGCAGCAGCTATGTCCCCACTGCTGGCTTTGAAGCTACCAGTCGCTACCTTTCGCCTCCACCTACTCCTTGAGATGATTTGTAAGGTACATGCTCAGCCATGGTAATTTTCAACCAGCCTAACATTTGTGCTGCAGGAATTAAAATATTTGTGATGTCTTGGTCACATGATTATACTGTTAACAAGAGATAATTATAGGGTAAGAGAAGGGAATGTAGGAAGGAGCTAACTATTCTGGTATAGTGTATAGGTGACTGCTAGGTGGCGCCGTCATGCACAGGGTGCTGGGTCTGAAGTCAAGAAGACTCCTATCAGTTTTAATTGGTCTCAGACACTTACTAGCTGTGTGATCCTGGGCAAGTCACATCACCCTGTTTGCTTCAGTTTCTTCATTTGTAAAATGAACTGGAGAAGGAAATGGTAAACCAATCTAATATCTTTTTTTTTTTTTTGGTAAGGCAATTAGGGTTAAGTGACTTGCCCAGGGTCACACAGCTAGTAATTGTTAAGTGTCTGAGGCCGGATTCGAACTCAGGTCCTTCTGAATCCAGGGCCGGTTCTCTACCCACTGCACCACCTAGCTGCCCCGGCCAATCTAATATCTTTGACAAGAAAACCCCAAATGGGGTCATGAAGAGTCAGACACGACTGGACAGCAATAAGAGAATAGAACTCAAATGAAGTTATATGCATGTGTGTGACCATATCTTGGGAACTGGTTTGTGCTTGAATATAGAACCATTGTGAGAGTATGGAATCAATCTGATGACAGGCTGAGAAACTACAAGAACATGTGTTTAGTCAGATGTGGAGTTTGATATGATCCATGCAAGAACAGCAAAATCATTATGTGCATTTTTGTGCTGGTTTTGAATTACTGCAAAAACAACCCTACGATACTTTACATACAACATGCTTATTGTCACAGAGGGAAAATATATTTCTAACAGTGCTGAGTAATTATTTATTACTGAAAGTACTATTGAAGAGTCTTTGCTACAAATCTTTTGGGCTATTATCACAAACTCCCAAAGGGCTAACAAACCACTAAATGGGAATCACTTCTTAGAGGACTTAAAAAAAATCCCTTAGAAGGTAAAACCAGGTCCAGGGGGTAAAAGTCCCATTTAGGTTTGACTTGACTTAAACACTTCCTGACAGAGTGCTACTCCAGAGTGGATGGGGCTTGCTTTGGGGATAGTGGATTGCCTCTCAGTGAGGTCGTCAAGTAGAGGCTAGATGGCTACTCATCAGGTAATTTATGGTGGAGTGGTTCCTTTGCATTTATGGTTTGGCATAGATGGTTGCTTAGGACCCTTCTGAATCTCAAAATATAGGATCACAGATTAGAGCTAAAAGGGACCTTTGAAGTCATTGAGCCTAGTTACTCATTTTATAGCCCAGGACCATGAAGCTGAGAGAAGTTAATTGACTTGCCCAAGCTAGTAAATATCAGGCAAGATTTGAACTCAGGTATTTCTGACTCCAGGGGCAGTTGGGTGGCTCAGTGGATAGAGCACTGGGCTTGGAGTCAGGAAGACCTGAGTTTAAATCTAATCTCAGATACTTAATAGCTGTGTGACCCTGGGCAAGTCACTTAATGTCTGTTTGCCTTAATCTATTGGAGAAGGAAATATATTGTCACCAAGAAAACCCCTCAGACAGTATTGACATGCTGTGGTCCACAAAAATTTCTGACTCCAAGTCCAGTGCTCTATTACCTATTTGTCTTCTGGGAGTCTTATTCTCTTCATCCTGCTTTCAGGGGTTGTGAGCTCTGGAGAGCTTGTCCAAGCATACTCCTGTCCCCGCCCCCCTCTGGCCTAACCCACTAGAGTGCTACTGAGGAAAGAATGCTGGATTTAGAGCTGTGGAAATTTATTGTGATTTGAGGACCCTGCCTTTGGGCTGAGATTAAAAAGCCTTAGGCCCTCAGGGTTTTTTTCTGTGTAAGAGGGGCTAGGGCCCCTCCTGCTCCGTTTCAGCTGCAGGGAGGCCTCTGAGCCAGGCTAAACTGCACAGATGAAAACCCTGAGCCATGGGTGTGGCATGGTGCGGCCCTGTTCACACAGTGTAAAGGCTCATGAAAACCCTCAGGGATGCTGGGGTTTGCTTCGCCCAGCCCCAGCTGCAGGCTCACAAAGCACGAGGCTTGGCCGGCCCTGGGGACAGTGAGCCCAAGTTTCACCTGAGAGAACAGGTTAATAAAAAAGGGGCTGACCAGAGACAAGGGGGGGATGGTAGAAGGAGGGGAGAAAGCAGAGTTAGAGAAAGAGAGCTTGGAGAAGATGGACAGAAGGGAGGTTGCTACAAGGACGCTAAGGAGACGGTACAGGCTTTGGAGAAGACAGTAAGGGAAGACGGACAGCAGGGATGCTGGAGCATTAGGAGAAAGGAAGGAGAGGTCGGTGAGAGAAGAAGCACTTTGGGTTCATCACGACAGTACAGAAAGGGGGTTCGCTAAGGAAACTGAGGCTACGGTAGTGAGAGAGAAGTTAAAGAGTGAAGCAAGCAGCTTGGAGTTAGAAGAAAGGAGCTGAGCAGTGAAAATGAAAGAACAGGGGAGATGGAGTGAAGGAAAAAAAGAGTGAAAGTTGGAGAAAGCTGGAGCATACTCTAAGGCAAGAGGTGGCAACGGGCCCTTATTATAGTAAAAGCAGACAGGTTGTATAATTTGCATTTCTTAACCCTTATCTTTTACATTGATTTTTATAAATAAATTCTGCTTTGATTATTTAATTAAGAGGCTTCTTAATCTTTTGCTTCTCATTTTGGGAGCAGAGCAAGTGTGGAGAAATTTTTAAAAGGCACTAACAGATTGACTTTGGAAATTAATAGCAGTCAGATAGCCAGCCAGTCAAAGGTCCCCAAATTAGGCCCCCAGTCAGATTAGTCCCCCCAAATTAGGCCAGCTAGTAAGCGAAAATATTTTTACAGAGCCATATTACTAGGTTCCTCATCCTTGCATAACTATTTTCTTCTTCTCTGACCTGGAGTAAGTCACTTTAGTATTGTGGGCCTTGGTTTCTCCTCCATAAAGTGAGAGGGTTGGACTAGATAACCTCCCAGGGTCTTCCTATCCAAATCTATGATCTGTGCATGACCTTGGCCGACTATCAATTTCATCCTTATATTTGTTTAGTTTACTTTTCAGAAAACATAATCAGCTTCAGCCTGGGTAAGATCATACATACAAAATGGCATGATTCCAAAGCCAACCAGGATTCAGATATGTGATGTCAGTTGGCTAGAAACCAAAGAGATGTTGGTAGCATCAGTGAGTGTTGGTATGATGCTGTTTCTCCAATGAGGTTAGAATTTCCCAGAGAATGAATGTATCACAGCCAAATGGGTGAGGTGA
This sequence comes from Dromiciops gliroides, assembly GCF_019393635.1. Lineage (NCBI taxonomy): Eukaryota > Metazoa > Chordata > Mammalia > Microbiotheria > Microbiotheriidae > Dromiciops > Dromiciops gliroides. The sequence continues at coordinate 642,688,114 of NC_057862.1, forward strand.
AATGGGCTGTCACATGTTCTCTTAACTCAGGGTGGGGAAGGGGTAAGGAACTGAGCTGAGTTCAAACCTAGGCTCTCCCACTTACTGCTTGTGTGACCTTGTGCAAAGCCAAACTTTGAGCCTTAGTTTCCTCATCTATTAAAGGAGAGACTAGATGGTCTAATTCATTCCTTTTACAGAAGTCCATTGTTCTCTAGGACATAATTAAGCTTATGCATTAGTGTGGTGAGTCAACATGCCAGTGCAACCTCATTCATTTTGCTGAAGAAGAGCCTTAGTTAAGATGAGGCAAGTGTAATTGAAGGACCTCAGTCCAAAGTCTGACCCTGCTACCTAACAGCCTGGTGATCTTGTGATCTAATCACTTCTCCCCATTGGGCCCTTTCCCAGTGTATAAAATGAGGCGAATAGACTAAAAGATCTTCCAGGTTGTTTTTGGCTCTGTGACTCCTGCGTCTTTAAAAGGATGTGAAGATTCTCAAAAGGGGGATATAAGGATATGAGGTATTTGAGAGAAATCATTATTAATAACCAATTCCCCCTTTTTCCATAGTCCTCATTTCAAAGTTTGGTCTTTTGGAGGACATTACTGATCATGAAGTTGAACTCTCTTCAATCTTAGTCAGACCCCCTTCAACTTTATGCGGAATTGAATCTAAGGTGGGGAAACCCATTGTGTTCTACTCAGGTTTGGGTGGGGATAAATTCTTTGATTAGGTTGCCCAAAGCTAAGGGTGGTCTGGGTGTAGAGACAGTCTCTCTGTCCAAGAGTGACATGATGTCACTCTCTTAGCCCCTCAATAGAGTGATTCCTCTTCTCATTGTAATATTCATTATCTCATTAGTTGTTAACCAATCAGAGTTGAATGCCACCCTCTGGAACACCCACTTTTCCAAGGACATATGAGCTGTGAGTCCACTACTATGAGTGTCTTTGAGAGTGCCACTGAATTATTCTATTAAAATGCTAGAATTTTTTGATAAAGTGACTACACAGAAATTATGTCTCTTGAACTCTTTAAATTTCACATATCTGACTCTCAAAATGGATGGGAACCTTTCATTAATCCTACATACACCTCATCTAATTCATGCCTATAGTGACTACTCTGCCCCTTCCCCTTCTTGAAAGGCTAGATGTGTTACCTTTCACATCTTTGCCAGTGTTCTCTGCTACCCTTAAAGGGGTCAGGAGATACCAAGTATCTGCCATTGGCTCAAGCCTTCACTGATTGTGCATCCTCAATTTTAGGGGGTTCCCAGAACCCTAATTCTACTTTATCACTGAACAGTCAGATTAGCTTACACAAAGGAATATTTACTTCATTTTGTCTTTAATTAATTTATTCATTTATAATTTCCCCCCACATTACCTGTAAAAACAAATTGTAAGGGGGCGGCTAGGTGGCGCAGTGGATAAAGCACCAGCCCTGGATTCAGGAGTACCTGAGTTCAAATCCAGCCTCAGACACTTGACACTTACTAGCTGTGTGACCCTGGGCAAGTCACTTAACCCCCATTGCCCTGCAAAAAACAAAACAACAACAACAAAAAAACAAAAATAAATTGTAACATCGATTTTTAAAACTTTGTGTTCCAAATTCTCTTCCTCCCTCCCTCCCCCTCCTTAAGAACTCAAGCCATTCAATATAAGTTATACATGTACAATCATGCAAAAAATAACATACAAAAAAACTTTAGAAAAAGGAACTACCACCACCATCATCTTTATTCAGATTATACTTCCATCTTTATTCAGATACTATCAGTTCTTTCTTTGTAGACAGATTGTATTTTTTATTAGTCGTTCAGAGTTGTCTTGGGTCATTGCATTGCTGAAAATAACTGTCATTCACAGCAGATCATCTTACAATATATTTTTTTAAATTTTTAGTGAGGCAATTGGGGTTAAGTGACTTGCCCAGGGTCACACAGCTAGTAAGTGTCAAGTGTCTGAGGCCGGATTTGAACTCAGGTACTCCTGACTCCAGGGCTGGTGCTCTATCCCCTGTGACACCTAGCTGCCCCAGATCATCTTACAATATTGCTGTTATTTTATATACAGTACATTTCACTTTGTTTCAGCTCAAGTAAATCTTTCCAGATTTATTTTTTATAGTAAACTACATTTATATAGTATTTTAAAGAGAAATTTCCTTATAATATACCCATTAGGTTGATTACTGCAACAATAATAGCTAACATTTATTTATTTATTTATTTGCTGAGGCAATTGGGGTAAGTGACTTGCTCAGGGTCACACAGCTAGTAAGTGTCAAGTGTCTGAGGCCAGATTTGAACTCAGGTCCTCCTGACTTCAGGGTCGGTGCTCTATCCACTGCGCCACCTAGCCGCCCCAGCTAACATTTATATAGTACCTTATACCTGAAAAAGAATTTTCTTCACAATAGCCCAGCAAAGTACCACCACCACCACCACCCTCATCATCATCCCCATCCTCATCTTACATTGTTCTTGCCTCTGCTTCAAATTTTTTCCCACTTACTATTGCTGTGTTTACCTCCATCTTATTTGCTCCCCATGATATTTATTCTATTTTCTATCTTCTTTTACCCTATCCCTACTCAAAAGTGTTATGCTTCTGAATACCCCTCACCCATCTGCCCTCCCTTTCTTAACACCTCCCTCCTTATTCCCTTCCCCTCCTACTTTCTTGCAGGGTTAGATAGATTACTCCACCCAATTGAGTGTGTATGCTATTCCCTCTTTGAGCCAATTCTGATGAGAGTAAGGCTCATTCACTTCCCACTCCTCCATCTTCCCCTCTACTCCATAAGCTTTTTCTTGCTTCTTTTATGTGAGATACTTTACCCCATTCCACCTCTCCCTTTCCCTTTCTCCCAGTGCAATCCTCTCACCCCTTAATTTTATTTTAAAGATGTCATCATGGGGCAGCTAAGTGACACAGTGGACAAAATACCCACCATGGACCCAGGAGGATCTGAGACCAAATCTGGCCTCAGACACAAGATACCAGTTACACAATCCTGGGCAAGCCACTCAGCCCTGACTGCCCCAGCAAAACAAAACAAAAAACCCCCCAAATAAACCAATAAACAAAAAATAAAAGCTTTACAGATAGCATCTCTTCATATTCAATTCACACTTGTGCCCTCTGTCTAAAGTTATTACTTTCAACTGCTCCAATACTGAGAAAGTTCTTATGAGTTAGAAGTATTATCTTCCCATGTAGGAATATAAACAGTTTAACCTTTTAACACCCCTCATGATTTCTTTTTCCTGTTTAACTTAATATGCTTCTCTAGGGTTTTGTATTTGAAAGTAAAATTTTCTATTCAGTTCAGGTCTTTATCACAAATACCTGAAAGTCCTCTTTTTATTGAGGTCCCATTTTTTCCCCTTGAAAGATTATACTCAGTTTTGCTGGGTAGGTGATTTTTTGTTGTAATCCCAGTTCCTTTGCCCTCTGGAATATTTTATTCTATGCCCTCTGATACTTTAATGTAGAAGCTGCTAAATCCTGTATTATCCTGATTGTGGCTCCACAGTACTTGAATTTTTTCTTTCTGGCTGCTTGCAATATTTCCTTCTTGACCTGGGATTTCTGGAATTTGGTTTTCCTTTTGGAATCTCTTTCAGGAGGTGATCAGTGGATTCTTTCAATTTATATTTTGCCTTTGGCTTCTAGAATATCAGGGCAATTGCCCTTGACAATCTCTTAGAAAAAGCTGTCTAAACTTTTATTTTGGTCACAGGTTTTTAGGTAGTCCAATGATTTTCAAATTATCTCTCCTGGATCTATTTTCCAGGTCAGCTGTTTTTCCAAGGAGATATTTCACACTGCTCTTTATTTTTTCATTCATTTGGATTTGCTTTACTGTGTATTGGTTTCTCATAAAGTCACTAGCTTCCATTTGCTTAATCCTAATTCTTGAGCAATTATTTTCTTCAGACAGCTTTTCCATTTGGCTTCTCAAGCTGTTGACTTTTTTCTCATGACTCTCCTGCATCACTCTCATTTCTCTTTCAATTTTTTCCTCTACCTCTCTTACTTTATCTTCAAAGTCCTTTTTGAGTGCTTCCATGGCCTAAGACCAATTCATATTTTTGTTGGAAGCTTTGGATGTAGGAGCTTTGACTTTGTTATCTTCTTCTGAGGGTGTATTTTGATCTTCTTGTCACCAAAGACACTTTCAATGGTTCGCATTTTCTTCTGTCTGTTCATTTTCTAGCCTATTTCTTCTTCTTCTTCTTCTTCTTCTTCTTCTTCTTCTTCTTCTTCTTCTTCTTCTTCTTCTTCTTCTTCTTCTTCTTCTTCTTCTAAGTGAGGCAATTGGGGTTAAGTGACTTGCCCAGGGGTCACACAGCTAGTAAGTGTTAAGTGTCTGAGGTCGGATTTGAACTCAGGTCCTCCTGACTCCAGGGACGGTGATCTATCCACTGCGCCACCTAGCTGCCCCTCTAGCCTATTTCTTGACTTTTAACTCCTTCTTAAAGTGGGACACTGTCTCCAGGATGCACTGTCCCAAGCTTCAGGGGGTCCCAGGTGGTATGATGTAAGAAGAGGCAGGTTCTCCACTCCCCTGGCCTGTATTCAGTCTCCAAAATCTTTCTTTAAAATTTTTTTTAGAGGCAGCTAAGTGGTACAGTGGATAGAGCACCAGCCCTAGAGTCAGGAAGATCTGAGTTCAAATCTGACCTCAGACACTTACTAGCTGTGTGACCCTAGGCACGTCACTTAACACAGATTGCCTTAAAATAAAGACCATTGGTTTGGTTAAAATTTTTTAAAAATATTGTTATTCTGTATTTGACAAACACAAATATTTCCACTGACAAAGAAGACCTGAAGAAGACAATACATAAAACTGCAAATCTACATTTTAGATGGTTAAAGTGTATACTAAATCCGGTATGTTAGTCCCAAAGCTTTCCCTATTGTCTGTATTTACCTCTGAACCTCTTTCTATTCTCTTCTTAGCATTAAAAAAGTATTTCATTGTGCTCTTTATTTTTTTTTTGCATTACTATTACTATCCCTCTTCTCTCTCCTTCTCCCCACTCCATCTTACTTGTAACATTTTTTGCAGAGTTGAACAACTTTTTTCTGGTGTTGTTCAGTCGTTTTTCAGTTATGTCCAAATTCCTTGTAACCCTGTTTTTGGGTTTTCTTGGAAAAGATACAGGGTTGGTTTCCCATTTTCTTCTCCAGTTCATTTGACAGATGAGGAAATTGAAGCAAACAGGGTGAAAGTGACTTGGCCAGGGTCACATAGCCAGTAAGTGTCTGAGGCCTGATTTGAGCTCAGGAAGATGAGTCTTCCTGACTCCAAGCCCAGTACTTTATCTACTGTACCACCTAGCTACAACACAAATCCATAAATTGGCTTTCTGAAAATGTATGCCTTATTTTGTACCTATAGTCCATTACCTTCTTGTCAAAAGGTGATAAGCATTTTTCATCTTCATCTAGAGCAGAGGTGTCAAACATAGCCTGTGGGCTGCATGTGACCGGCAATACTCTGAAGTGCCTGTGTCAGAATCATATTAAAATCGCAAAATTTAAAATTTGGAAATATCTAAGAAAATAAATAAGAATACAATAAAACATAGATAATATTATATTTTAAAGTGAAGAAAGCCAAGAAAATATGAATCCTGCAGGGATCTTCAGGTACAGAATAGTGGCTGCCATTTCTATTTGAGTTTGACATCACTGCTTTAGAAATATGGCTGCTCATTTTATTGATTAGGCTTCTTAAATCTTTCAAGTTATTTATGTTCCATTATTTGTTTGACCATTTTCCCAACTGATGGGTACCTCTGTAGTTTCCAGTTTTTTTTTTATGGCAAGAAGTACTGAAGTGAATATTTTTATACATATAGGTCATTTCCAAACTCTTTTATCTCACTGGGGTATAGACCTAGTATTGATCACACTAGTGATATGCATAGTTTGGTAACTTAGTGGGTGCAGTTTCAAGTTGCTTTCAGAATTGCTGTACCATTTCACAGTTCCACACAATCTCTTACATCCCCTTTGACAATGATAATTTTCCTTTTTTGTCATCTTTGCTTATCTGGATATGAAGTGGAACCTTAGAGATTTTAAAATTTGCATTTTTTAATGACTAGTGATTTAGAGTATTTTTTTCTCATATGGTTGTTGATAGTTTGTCTTTCTTCTTTTGATAACTGCTTGTTCATGTCCTTTGACCATTTATTGAGGAATGACTCTTGATTTTATTTACCCATATCAGTTCTTTTTATCTGACCTTTATAAGAGAAACTTGTGTGATGAAATAATGGGATTTCTCAGATACTCAAAGACCCACCTGCAGATTAATCTGACTGATTGAATCAAGTGAGAGTGATTGACTGCTGATTAGCCTACTTCAAGTTAATTGGATTGTAATCACACCTGGCTAGCCCTTAAGAAGGTATTGTTCTCAGATCACTTCCCCTCTCTTGGCTTCAGAGCCCAGACTAACTCATTCATTTTACAGCTCTAGCATAGAGGAACCCAGAGTCAGGAATACTTCACTGGTCCCTTTTCTATACCCAGTCATATGGGCCTAGACTGGATTCATTTTTAGGAGAATCTACCTCTCATTAGAAGGTTTTGGCTCCTCTTTCTCATGTTCATCAACACAAGGTTACTTTTTGGCTCTAGTCTAGGACTTTCCCCCAAGGGAGGATGGTTAAAAGGTATTTATTCAAGGTACAATATACCAGAGAATAGGTCATTTATACCATAGGATATAGCAGAGGATAGGTCATTTATTACAACAAAGAAAGTAATGATAACCATAAAAAGAATCACAGCATAAAACAACAGAATGATTAGAATGGAATTAAGTAACAACTCATAACCATTAGTATAATCAGGAAGGAGGGTAATATTTAAGCTGTATTGGGACATAAAACAGTTTGCAAGGATGCTAATAAGCACTTTTCAAATCTCTCTTGCTCTGTCTGAATACTCCACTGGTGAAAACCAGTGAAAAGCAGACAAACTAGCTAAGTCCTTTCCTTTTTTTTTTTAAATTAAAAAAAATTTATTTAATTTTAGTGAGGCAATGAGGGTTAAGTGACTTGCCCAGAGTCACACAGCTAGTAAGTGTCAAGTGTCTGAGGCCAGATTTGAACTCAGGTCCTCATGAATCCAGGGCCCATGCTTTATCCACTGCACCACCTAGCTGCCCCTTAAGTCCTTTCTTTTTGCTGATTATTTTCTCCAATGCAGATGCTTCTCCTGCTGTCAGCCACTGCTATTTGGGTGAATGTCACCATGAATGCCAGCTGGTAGAAATGCTGCTGCTGCTGCAACTACAGACTTCCAGACTGTTCAAAACTCACAAAGTCACCTTCTTAAGGAAGTGCAACGGAAAATAGGATTGGCCCTATTCCAGGCACAGTTTTACCTAGGCAGGCCAGGTGTTCATGGACACTTGGAGCCAGGCAGAAGATAAAGCTTCCATTTTTACCCTACCAGACCTTCTGAATGTAGGTCAGAATGGTATTCATGATTAGAAGGTAGAAAAGAAGAGAGAAGTAGAGGGGCAGGCAGGTCATCCATTTTGTATATCCACTGAGTTTCATCTTAGCAGCCAATGAGGGGATTTTCCATCATCACAGCCTGCGAGTAACTCTCTCCTTCCCCCAGCAAAGTATGTGGTTGCTTGGAACCAGAATAGCAATTGGGCATTCCACACAGGGAGAGGGGAAAGAATCTTATTATACAGATAAGGAAAATAAGATACTTTTCCAAGCTAATATTTTAGGTACCTAAACGACAAAGGCTGGGGGAAATAGAATTCACTTCTCTGGATTTTCTTCTTGCTGAATGCTTTTTTTTTTTGGATGGGGCAATGAGGGTTAAGTGACTTGCCCAAGGTCACATAGCTAGTAAGTGTCAAGTGTCTGAAGTCGGATTTGAACTCAGGTCCTCCTGAATGCAGGACTGGTGCTTTATCCACTGCACCACCTAGCTGCCTCCTTCTTGCTGAATTCTTGTTTTCAAGTTGCAACAACACCAATCTTTGAGATTACAGTTTCAGCAAAGCAACAATAATGGTTGCAGGTGGGTTCAGTCATCCTGCTGAACTGTGCTGCCTTTCAGGTTTGTTTCATGGTCTCCATAATTCATCATTTTCTTAGGTGGTGCCTTATAAATTGGTTAGACATTTTACTAGGAGTGAGATGTCAAATTCCATCATGGAACTTTATCTGGGACTTTGTGGTCTAAGTTTAGCCTTAGGCCCAATGGTTGGCTTCAAAGTAAGAGTGAACTTGGTAGATCAAACTTGGTAGAGGACAAGTAAGTTGGGCTACCCCACTGGATGAATCTCTAACTCTTCATTCCTTCGGTTACTTCTTTCTTATTCACTTATTCTTGTCCTGGTGTGCTAAAAGAATAATCATATTCTCAAGGTTAAAAAAAATATTACAGTTTCAGACTTGAGAAATTAGCACGTGGGGAAGAGAGGAGAGGAGAGGCAGGAGAAATAACCTTTCTACTCATCCAGGGTAATCCTGAAATTCTACAGCATTCAATTTGAATGCCACTAGAGGGCACTCAGACCTAGACTATATGCAATACTTTCACTTAGTTGACAAAGATTCCATCTATTCCATCTTTACCTAAGGTCCTATAATCTTTACTGTGAATGGGAATTGCTCTGTCTCATGGGATCTGCGAACCACAAATTTATGGCAGGTATGTGGGGGCAGTAAATAGAGTGTTTTGGGACTGGAATCAGAAAGACTTTAGTTCCATTTTGACCTCACTTACTAGCTCTGTAATTCTGAATGAGTCACTTAAACTCCATTTGCCTCAGTTTCCTCATCTGTAAAATGGGGATAATAATAGTACATACCTCTCAGGGTTGTTGTGAGGATCAAAGGAGATAATATCTGTAAAGTATTTAGCAAAGTGTCCGGTACATAGGAGGTACTTAATAAGTGTTTTTCTTCCTTTCATGATCATTGGGTCAAAGGGTATCCACAGTTTAGTGAATTTTCTCTCATAATTCAAAATTGTAGGTGATTTATCTTTGAAATCTTCTAGAGGCAGCTTGGTGTAGTATATAAAGCACCAGAGTCATGAAGACAGACCTGAGCTTTGAAATTGTAAGAAGACTTCAGGATTACACTCTGAGCTATCAGCCAGGAAGGCTCATTTCCCCTGCCTCTCTTCTCTGCCTCCCCTTCTCCCCACCCCCGACAATTGGTAATTTCTCAAGGTTGACACTGTAATTTTTTTCTCTAGGTGATCAGGGTTAAGTGACTTGCCCAGGGTCACACAGCTAGTAAATGCTAAGTGTCTGAAGCCAGACTTGAACTGAGGTCCTTTTGAATCCAGGGCCAGTGCTTTATCCACTGTGCCACCTAGCTACTCCTGAGGTCATATTTGACTTCATGTCTCCCTGAGTCCAGGGCTAGAGCTCTATCCATTGCATCATGTAGCTGTCCCTGAAACTGTAATCTTAAAGACTGAAATTGGTACAACATGAAACTTCTGGGCTTTGGCTCTATTATTTAGAATTTTCCTAACTGTTGGAATCAGCTCAGAACCAAAGGACTTGCTACTTGTTTAGCAAGAGTTTGGAAGAGGAGAGTTTTGTGTCTAGGAGTCACAAATGTTTGGAGATGATGATAGTCAAAAGGTGGGAGGCCAGGGTAGGAAACAACAAATGCCGATCTGGAATGGAAAGAAAGTCAAGAAACTCACAAGCTACTTTGGGACAAGATCAAGGGCCAGGGCAGTTTGATTTTCCAGGGTAGTTCCCAGTGGAGTATTAAAATAAGCTGTAGAGAAGCCAGAGAAGAGGGCAGTCAATTCTTTGGGGCTGATTTATTCAGGTATATAAAAAAGTCACAACACTGTCTTCTCTACCTCTTTTATTTATGTAGGTTTTCCCAAGACTGAAGATGTAAGTATCAGTATTATTTCTGTGTTTTTTTCTTTTGGTGAGGCAATTGGGGTTAAGTGACTTGCCCAAGGTCACACAGCTAGTAAGTGTCAAGTGTCTGAGGCCGGATTTGAACTCAGGTCCTCTTGACTCCAGGGCTGGTGCTCTATTCACTGCGCTCCCTAGCTGCCCCTCAGTATTATTTCAACAGGGGTAGCCTGGTATAGTGAATTGGGTAGTAGGCTTGGAGTCAAGAAGACTTGGATCCAAATCTCAGATACTTGCTATGGAAAATTTTGCATTATTCCTATTTAAATTTTTTCTTCTTTGGTTCAATCCAGTGTTTAAGCTTATCAAAATATTTTTAGATCCTGAATTGGTCATTCATTGTGTTAGCTAACTCCCCCAAATTTGTGTTATTTGTAAATTTATTAGCTATGCCATTTATATTTTTATTCAGGTTACTGATAAAAATGTTAAGCAATATAGTGCCAGGCACCAGTTTATGGGGTGCTCACTGGAGACCATGTTTATGCAGAACGATTAATGACAAACTCTTTGGATCAGTTTGTTCCAACATTTTTGAATACACTTAACTATATTATCATATAGTCAGGCAGTAGATAAACATTTATTAAGTACCTACTATGTGCCAGGCACTTTTCTAAGTGCTGGGAATACAAAGAAAGGTAAAAGTCCCTGCTCTCTAGGAGCTAGTGGTCCAATGAGGGAGACTATATGCAAAGAAGGACTGTGAACAAACACGCTATGGACAGGATATTGCCCACATCTCCTCATTTTGTCTACAGGAACAGCACAAGAAGACATGTCAAATGCTTTGCTAACATTTAGGTGAACAGTATCTGCATCATTCTCATTATTTGGCAATCTATGTAAAAAAACCTATGTAACTATGTAAAAAAAAAAAGAAGTAAGGAGGGAAAGGGAGAGAAGATGGTAGAGTGAATGATGGAAACAATATGGAAGCATGAACGACAGCCTTTATTCTTCTTTTCCCCTTATCCAGTTAAAAGAACAACAAATGTGATTTATGAAGTAAGAAAATGAGCAACAATAGGAAGAGGAAAGAATTCCCCTTAATATAATGAGTATAGATAAAACAAAAGAAGCAGTGAATTAATTTTTTTATCATAAAAGTGTTTAATTATTTTCTAGTTACATGTAGAGATAGTTTTCAACATTTGTTTTGATAAGATTCTAGCTCCAAATTTTTCTCCCTCCCTCCCTTCTCTTTCCCCTCTCCAAGACAGCAAGCAATCCCATATAGGTTATATATGTACAATCATTTAAAATATATTTCTGGGGGTAGCTAAGTGGTGCAGTAGATAAAGCACGGGCCCTGGATTCAGGAAGACCTGAGTTCAAATCTGACCTCAGACACTTACTAGCTGTGTGACCCTGGGCAGGTAGGTCACTTAACCCTTATTGCCCCACAAAAAACAAAACAAAAAACAAAACCACACAAAATGCATTTCTGCATTAGTCATGCTGTGAACGAAGAATCAGAACAAAAGAGAAAAACCTCAAAAAATAAAAAACAAAAAAATCTGAAGGAGTGAATTTAGTCAGAGAATCTGTGTTCAAATTATACTTCTTTTTACTGTGTGGTCTTGGGTAAGTCATTTAATTTCTGGGCTTCAGCTTCTCATCCATAAATTGAGGGGGTTGGATTAGAGTACTGCTAAGGCCCCTTCTAGTACTAAATCTAAGATCCCATGTCCTAAAATCAGCTTAATTCACATTAGTCTAAGTTGTAGCCTGTGTCCAGGACTTTGCTTCCTGCCTCCCTCACATTGCTCCATTCTTTTGTTGGTGGTGAGTCATTTCAGTTGTGTGCAACTCTTTGTGACCCCGACTTGGTGTTTTCTTGGCAAAGATACTGAAATAGTTTGCCAGTTTTATACATGAGAAAACGGAGGCAAACAGGGTTAAATGACTTGCCCAGGGTCATACTGCTAGCCAGTGTCCTAACTCTAGGTCTGGTACTCTTATCTATTGCAGCACTTATCTACCCCATGGAAGGAGGCTTAGAGATCATCTAGTTCAAGTGCATCATTTTATAGAGGTGGAAACCAAAAGTTAGTGAAGGGAAGGGACTACTGTAATTTGTATTAGAATTAGGGCTAGAACTGAGTCTTATGACTTAATTTAAATGTTTTGGACCCAAAGGAGAAGGCATTTTCTTTCTCTTTTTTTGTTGTTAGTATTCAACAATTGGATAATATTCAACTGAGTTCCAGAAGCTGGCTAACATCTGATCACCACCTTTACCTAGGAGAGTGAGAAAACCAGCCACAGGTTTCAAGTCGAATTGGGGTGTCATATTTCATCAGGCCACCAGATGGCAGCAAAGCCTCATGCCATGTTTGGATATGTTCAAAGATTAAAGCGGATCAGCCAACGGACATCTATTGATGACCATTATATTATGCTAAGTGCTAAGGATACAGAGAAAGGCAAAAGCCAGCCTTAGTTTTCAAGGAACTTCAAGGCTAATGGGGAGGCAACATGCAAACAATAATGTACAAACAAGATTAAATAATCAGCATTAGAATGAAGGGACATTGGGAGAAGTTTCCTGTAGACGGAATTTTAACTGGTACTTGAAGGAAGGCAGGAGTGGAGCTAAATCAGAGCTGGAAGGGGATTAAGCATTATTTCTCACAGTTTCTCATAGAGAACTTCTCGCTGGCTGGATGACCTCGGGTAAATCTCTGGGAGACTCAGGCTTTTCAGTGATAGAATCTTGACCCCTGCCCTACCTACTCATAACCTCATTGTCCAGAAATGCTTTGTAAACTGGAAATCGAAAGTTGTACATAAATATGGGGGGCGGTGATATTAGTTGAAATGTAGGTAGCTCTTTTAAGATGACAAAGTACACATGCATTATTTTATTTAGTTCTCCCAGCAACTTTATAAAGTGTTGTAAGGGAAGCAGTGGAGGTATTGTTGTCTCCATTTTATAGAAGAGGAAACTGAGGCACAGAGAAGTTCACTGGCTCAGAGAGGTAATATTTCTCCTAAGGTCACAGAATTAGTAGCAGAGAAGGGACTTGAACCCAGGTCTCCTGACTTTACATCTAGTGTTCTTTTTCAGTCATTTTTTTCCAGTCCTGTTTTACTCTCTGTGAACCCATTTGGGGTTTGCTTGGCAGAGATTCTGGAGTGGTTTGCCATATCTTTCTCTAGCTCCTTTGATAGAGGAAACTGAGGCAAACAGGATTAAGTGACTTGCCCAGGGTCACATAGCTAGTAAGTGTCTGAGGCTAGATTTTTTTTTTATACTTATTTATTTTTATTTTTGTTGTTGTTTTAAAACTTTTTTTGTGAGGCTAGATTTGAACCCATTAAGAAGAGTCATCCTGATTCCAGGCCTAGCATACTAACCACTATACCCTCTAACTACCTCATGGTCTTACCATGATGCCATGGTGCTTCCCCCCACCAACCCTCCCAAGGTAACACCAAGGAGGTAGGAGAAAATCAAGTCTCTTTGGGGAATCTTACTTTGCTTGACCTTTCCTTCTTATTCAGACCGAGCTAGGTGGCACAGTAGATAGAGCACTGGACCTGGCGTCAGGAAGATCTGTATTTAAATCCAGACTCAAACGCTTCTTAGTTGTGAGCTCAGATAAATCAATTAGCCTCTTTGTGCCTCAGTTTGCTCATATGTAAAATCAAAATTTGGTAACAATAATAGCTTTAATAATAAGGCCTTTTGTGGATAAAGTGAGGTAATGTTTGTAAAGTGCTTTTGCAAACTTTAAGGTGTTGTATAAATGCTAGCTATTATTATTCAGACAACTCTGGAACTTAGAAAGAAAGGAAGAAGACATTATACAAAAAGGAGCTGAAAAGGGGTTAGGCTGGGTGAGGTGTAGTCTAGAAAGGCACAAGCAGAGCCAGGAAGGAAATGAAGGTTGGCTGGCCTGGGCCCATCCTTAAATGGAGGCTGTGGGAGGAATTCACCAGTGGGATAAGAGAGCATGGCAAAGCAATGTTCCAGGATGGGAAGGCCCCAGACACTGAAAGAAATACTAAGATGAAGGAGGACTGCGGAAGGCTTCTTGCCAAAGTTGGGAGTGTAGCTGAGACTTGAAGGAGGCCAGGGAAATAAGGAAGATCCTCATCCTTGACTTTTCACAAATTCTCTACAGAAATTTCATCTAGGGGCAGCTAGGTGGCACACTGCTTAGAGCACTGGCCCTGGAGTCAGGCCTGAGTTCAAATCCCCCCTCAGATTTGGGCTAGCTGTGTGACCCTGGGCAAGTGGTTTAACCCTGATAGCCTCATTCATTTATGTATTCATTAATTTATCTATCCATTTATCTGTTTATTTAGTTGTCTACTTGTTTATATGTATTATACATACATAAGTGTATATATATATATATGCTTATCTATCATCTATCATCCATCTCTCTATCTCTCATCTCTCAATAAATCAATCTAGTTATTATCTATCTATTAATCTTTCATCTATTCATCCATCCATCATTCATCTACCTATCTATGTACCTGTTTAATCTATCCACCAATTTATTTACTTGTTGATCCATTCATTATCCATCTATTCATCCAATTATCTGTCTAATTATCTATCCATCCATCTATTTATCTCTCACATTTATCTATCCATCTATCGATTCATGTTTCCATCCATCATCCATTTATCTATCCATCTATATGCCTATCTATCACTTGTATCTTTCATTTGAAAGATACAGAGAACTTGCCTCTTTCCATCCCTTCAAAACTTCCACAAACACATTAGTGAACTGATTTCTATGGTCATAGAGATGGTACATGGAGGAGCTAAGAAAAAAGCTTGCATTTTCCAATTCTAGCTCTAGTGTTCTTTCCATAGCACTATGGTGCCTCTCTTAGGTGTGGGTTAGATTAAATATCTTCCAAGTTCCCTTTTGACTTTGATACTATGATTCCATCATTCTAATTCATAGACTAGGGACATTTTCCCATTCATTTTTTTGTAATTGTTAAACTGTTATACTAACAAGCTCTCTCTTTCACCTTGGATTCTTATTCAGAAGGTGAGGGGGAGGGTCACCATCTCTTTGGCACAAGATACCCGTTCCATTCTAGGAAGTTTGACAACATTGTACTGCCCCTGCCTCCTCCCCCTTTGTCCTGGACTCTTGTTTCAAGGGAAGAAGATTGCTAATCCTGTTCTAGAACCCTAAAGGTGAGATGTCAGTGTCTCTTTTCAGTGCATTGCTGCTGGATCTTTTGTTCCCTGTCTTTTCTCTAATTCCAAATGGGACATGTTGTTTCCAGATTTCAGTGTAGTTAAGGATGAGCACTTTTTAATTGGCTTTGAAATACTCAAACAGATTATTGAAGTTGGAATAGTTTCATACTAAGATGGTTATACTGTGGGAAGATGACTGAACTTAAAGTTGGAAGACCTGAATTCTAGTCCAAAATCCACCACTCCACCAACTGGCTGGTTGTGGGCAAGTCAGACAAACTCTTTGAGCCTCTGTTTCTATATCTGTGAAATGTAGGCAAAAATAATGAAAATGTTGTCAATCTCCGTCAGTGGAATCATGTTCTTAGTGATTTGGTTACTCTTTCTAATGGTGTAGATTGCAATCCATTCATGCTGTACCATTCTGTGTGATTTCCTGTTCATGTCCTCATGTAAATCATCCAGAAAGGTTCTATTGAATGTGCTGGAAGACTTGACTCCTTTGGGTCAATGGTTTTCATTCTTTTTGTTTGTTGTCTTTTAAAATTTTTACTTATTTATTCATTTATTTATTTTTATTAAATTCATTAAATTTTTTTTAGTTCCAAGTTCTCTCCTTCCCTCCCACCCATCAAGAAGATGTGATATATGAAAAGTCCACAAGACATAATTTCTGGGTAATAATATTCATTTTATTAATTATGGCTAGTAGATGATGAATAAAATGAGGTCAGTGGCACTTTTGGGAACCTACAATGAACCTTGGTGGGGGCACTGAATGTTTATATACCCTTGGAAGAGTGGATATTCTTGACAAGGGGAAATCAACTCTGGTTAACAATTAATGAAAGAAGAAACATTATAATGAAAGGTGGGCTAATTCTATTAAGGGGCTGGGTCCTTGGATCATGTCACTCTTAGACAAAGGGACTTAAGCTAGACTACTTGGCTCCCCGGGGCAATCTATACAAAAACATCTACCCTTTACTTAATCAATGAACAATTAACAATGATCAATGGTGGGGCAAGAATTCCACCTAGATATGAGGTTCTGGGTGGGGTGAATTCATCAGGCAGGGTCAGAAATGCCTTTGAAACTTTGAATTAGGAAATAGAAAGGAAAATTGTAGCACTTGCCAATTTCTAATGCTCACACTGAAAATTTAACAATTGGCTCTCATGAACAGGTTTTAGCTGGTTCTAGCACACCCCTGCTTGCTTACCTCTTTATCTGATCACATATTTCCTGGGAAAATCTTACAATATTTCTTCTATCACTGGCAATCTGCTATAGTCTATTTATAACCACCTTGAATTTCTTTATTGACCTCTGGGTTGGCAGCACTGTGGAATCTGCAAATAGGATCATCTAGAGCAGGGCATCTTAAACTTTTTCCAATCATGGCCCCATTTCACCCAAGAAATTTTTATGTAACCCCTGCTATATGGGTATGTAAAAGAGGTAGACATAAGCTTTTACTGGTGCTGAATTGTTTGCAACCCCCACAACATTTCAATTTTGCATCCCCCATGTAGGGTTGCAACCCACAGTTCAAGAATCTAGGATCTAGAGGACTTTATTGTCTATAGAGAATCTGTCTTCTGTCTAGACTCTGTTGTAGAACAGCTTCCATGACAGTGAGAGGAGACACTTCTGGAAATCACAATAATGAGAGCTAATAATATGTATATATATATATATATTTTTTTTTTTGCAAGGCAATGAGGGGTTAAGTGACTTGCCCAGGGTCACACAGCTAATAAGTGTCAAGTGTCTGAGGCCGGATTTGAACTCAGGTATTCCTGAATCTAGGGCCGGTGCTTTATCCACTGCGCCACCTAGCTGCCCCATGAGAGCTAATAATCTAAAGTTTGCAAAGTACATTCTGCATCATTTGCTTCTCACATAGACCCTATTTAGCATGATGCTTGGCACCATGTAGTAAGAGTGTAGTAAATGCTCTCTCTTTTTTTCTGTCTCTCTCTCTTTTTCTGTTTCTGTCTTTCTGTCTGTCTCATTTGTCTCTGTTTTTGTCTCTCTGTCTCTGTCTTTATTCCTCTCTCCCATGCTCACTTGACATTGACAATTGGAATAACTGAACAAAGTTATCTCCGGGGTAGTATCTATAAGATACAATGAGACAATATATCAAGGCTCTTGGCGAACCCCAAAGCACAATATAAATTTTAGCTACTGTTATTATTATTATTATTTGAGTAATCTTACTGCTATTATTATTACTCAAGTAATCTTATATTATTTTATCATATGCATGGAAGGCACCTTGATGGAGGAGACCCACTAAGGCTGGATTTTGGTCTAACGAATCAAATGAGATAGCAGCCATAGGGATCAGCTCCATACCCAAGTTTCTCTTCCTTTCAGGTTCAGAATTGCCCATAGTCTTATAGCTAGTCAGTGTCAGAGTTGAGACTGGAAGGCTGGTCCCTTGAAGTAGCTGCTATGGGGGAGGTTTAGAGCATCAAATGGGATCACAGACAGAGAACACCTCTTTGAACTCTTCTCTTCTTTCAAGGCTCAGCTCAGGTCCTTCTTTGTATGTGAAACCTCTCCTGGTCCCTGCCCTCCAATAATTCATGGTTGTAGAGTTATTTCAATCATGTCTGACTCTCTGTGACCCCATTTGGGGTTTTCTTGACAAAGATACTAGACTAATTTGCTGTTTTCTTCTCCAGCTTATTTTACAGATGAGGCAAACATAATGAAGTGATTTGCCCAGGATCATACAACTATTGAACTCAGGAAAATGAGTCCTCTTGACTCTAGGCCCAGTGTTCTATCTGCTGTACCACCTCGCTGCCTCCTTTCCCCTTCTCCTTGCTCCTTCCCTACTCAATTACTTTGTATTTATATGTGTTCAAGTTATATTCCCTGTAAATGTAAGTTACTTTAAGGCAAGGACTGAGTCTTTCCTGGTGCCTGGAATGATGTCTAGCACAAAGTAGGTTGAATTGAATTTTTGTAGACCAGAAGTATCAAAATACACTAGCTGCCTGCATGTAGCCCACAATGCTCCTGACTGCAGCCTGAACCAGATTAAAATGTAATTGGGAAATATCTCTATCATCTATCTATCTATCTATCTATCTATCTATCTATCTATCTATCTATCTATCTATCTATCTATCTATCCATTTATTCATTCATTTACTTATTTATTTATCTATCTACTTATTAATCTATTTATTTCCAGGAAATATTTAATAAAATAAATAAAAATACAATAAAACATAGATGATATCACATTTTAAAATGAGGTGAATGTGACTGGCAGGGATCCTTATGCATAGATTTATGGTCTTGTTTCTATTTGAGTTTGACACCACTGAGTTAGACCACAAAAGCATGATGTAAATGTGAGTTGTTATTGCTAAGTCTAATTCTTTTGAGAGATTTAATTCTCAGGTGTTTTGGATTAAAAAAAAAACTTCCTCAGAGCAGTGGGAACCAGAAAAACCCATTTCTTCTTTCAGATATCATAGCATTTTGAAATTTCCATTTTTGGGTTAGAAAGACCTACCAGGTGTCTTTCTTTGAGTTGCCATGTTGAATATGTTGGCTGGAAAGAATTATGATCGTTTTCATTTAGAAACTATCCCAAAATGATTCACATATATATCATTTCCTTCGATCTCTATGGCAGCCTTGTGAGGGGTAAAATATGGATTGTTGCCTCCATTTTTCAGATAACGAAACTGAGGTTTAGAGATGTTAGGTGACCTGTTTAAAATCAAATAGCTATTAAATGTCAGAATTGAGATTCAGACCTAGGTATCCTAAGTGCTTGCAGGACATCCTAACTGGATGAACTTGAACGGGGCTATAAGCATCTCACTCAACAAAAGTGAACATGATATCTTTTTTCCCAAACATTCCCTTCTTCTAACTTCCTTTTTACTTTAAAGGTTCCATCACTCTTCCAATCCTCCAGGTTCACAACATTGGCATCATCCTTGCCTTCTCACCCCATTGCCATTTCCAATCTGTTGCCAAGGCCTATTGAATCTACCTTTCTCCCCTCTCTCTTCTGATACTGTCACCAACTGCTGTAAGCCTTTATCACCTCACACTTGGACTATTGACATAGCCCACTGGTTGGTCTCCCTACCAGAAGTCTCTCCCCTCTCTGGTCCATCCTCCACTCAGGTGGCATATTGATTTTCCTAAAAGCACAGGTCTGACCATGTTGCCCTGTTGTTTAAACAATTCCACTAGCTGCCTCCAAGATCAACCATACAACCTTGGGTGTTCAAATCTCTGAGCCCCTCCAACTTTTCTAGTCTTCTTCCACCTTACCCAGCCTCATGTACTTTCCTCCTTGCTGTTCTTTACACAAGACACTCAGTTTCCTGCATGGGCATTTTCATTCTGTCCCCTGTGCCTGGAATTTGCTCCCTCCTTATCCTCTGGTTTTACTAGAGTCACAGCTAAAACTCTACCTTCTACAAGAAGCCTTTCCTGATTCCCTTTGGTGCTACTGCCTTCTCTCTATTGGTTATCTCCAATTTATCCTGTCTATATTTTGCCTGTGAGCTCCTTGAGAACAAAGACTATCTTTTGCCTTTGTATTCTCAGCTTTTAGCACGGTGTCTGGCATATACTAAGTGCTTAATATATGCTTATTGACTGACTGAGGTGTTAATGACTTCCAACCTGCTGCTCCATCTATATTACCAGCCTGCCTTTGGAGAGAAGTCAAAAAGGGTGACCCAATGGATAGAGTCCTGGGCCTGGAGTCAGGAAGACTCATCTTCCTAACTTCAAGTCTGGCTTCAGACACCTAGGCAAATCACTTAACTCCATTAGCTTTAGTTTCCTCATCTGTAAAATGAGCTGGAGAAGGAAATGGAGGCAACAAGTATCTTTGCCAAGAAAACCCCAAATGGGGTCACGAGGAGTCGGACACAACTAAAATGGACTAAACAATAACAAACTACTTCATTTAGGTGGCACAGTAGATGGAGGTGGTGCAGTGGAGTCAGGAAGACCTTAATTCAAATGTGGCCTCAGACACATACTAGCTGTGTGACTCTGGGCAATTCACCTCACCCTGTTTGCCTCAGTTTCCTCACCAGTAAAATGAGCTGGAGAAAGAAATGGCAAAGCACTCTAGCATCTCTGCCAAGAAAACCCCAAATGGGGTCATGAAGAGTTAGACAAGATTGAACAGCAACAACTGAGATATGTTTGCAAGATGGCTCAGAGGAGGTTGATGACAGGGTCCTGGCCTCTATGACCTTTGGAAATACTGCTCAGGCCTGTGGTTTGATAACAGACCCTAATGCTGCTTCTGACTCATTGTCTTATCCTGCTACTGAGTTTCTGTATCCAGATACTGCTGCAGGAGGTAAAGAATGGGAACTAGAGATTGTACCTCCCGCACCAAGATCCTCAACTCCTCCATACTGTTTACGTATCTCAAATTTCCCTGGATGTTGGGATGAATCATTGTATGGCTGTGTGCTGCTGTGTTTTGTTTTTATAACTTAAAAAAATATAGTTACATTTTCTTTTAATACAACAGATACTTCCCAGGAAAGACCCATACAGATCCCTTTATCAAATACATTACCTGAAATATTAACCATAAGCATGTGTAAAATATTGTTAAAGTTTATAAAGCTCTTTATGGATGTTATCTCATTTGATCCTCACAACAACTCTGGGAGGTAGGTGGTATTATTAGCTTCATTTTTATAGATGAGGAAACTATGACTTGAGAGAATAAGTGACTTGGACAGGGTCACACAACTAGCAAATGTCTGAGTCAGGATTTAAGCTTAGGTGTTTCAGTCCAATGTTCCATTCACAGCTTCCCCAGCTGCTGCCTAAAGTCAACTGTGGAAAAAAACAACAACACTGGTTATCAACAGAAAGCAGTATAAAACTAACACTGACCATCATAATTGGCGAGAATTTTGTTGCCTCTCCATGTCATACTCACTGTGTTGTATCATATTTTGGGGCTCTGCTTTCTTCACTTTGCATCATTTCATACAAGTCTTTCCCTGTTTCTCTGAATCCTTCATATGTGTTACTCCTTATAAGGTGTGCTGCACTTTAGGTTAACTTGATATGTAGAAAACTAGCTTCAATAATAACAACTAACATTGAATGTAATGTACCTTATAAACTGTAAAGTGTTATAAAATGCCGGATATTTTTACATCTGGTGATGACTTCATTCCTCAAGCCTTCTGCCAAACTGAAGCTCAAGCAATGTTTTTAGAACAATACAAGGGTGTGCTGGTAAATGTTGAACAACCAGGCTCAGTCTTTGAGTGGGAGAATATTTGCATGGTTAGCACTTTCATAAGTATAGACAATCTGTAAAACAATAAATCAATTCCTGATTTGTATTGGTTGCCAATTTCTGAGATGTTAATGTGCGTACTGAAAATTTAATAATTGGTTTTCTCAAGGTTGTTAGATCTGGCCCTGTCACATCCTTAGCTCTGTTTGTAAAATTGTTTCCTCACAATAAGCCTGGGTAGATAGTGAAAATGTCATTTCCTTCATTTTATAGGTGAATCTGAACCCAGAGTGATAAAACGATCTGCTTGCTATCATACCATTTAGAGGTCTCTGAGCAGGTACGGCTCAGTTCCCCTGGCTAATATTCCACCATGCTCTGTCCACTACCTTAAGCAATTTCTATGTCAAGAATTCAAAGAAGCACAGGAAGACTTATATGAACAAATGGAGTTAAGTAAATTAAACTAAGAAAGCAGTATTCACATTAACTATAACAATGGAAATGGAAAGAACAAAAAACTGAAACTGAATGCTGTGTACTTACAATGACAAAAGTTGACCCGGAGAAAAACTCCTCCTCCTCTCCCTCCTCCCCAACAAGGGTATGGAACACTGAGCGTACTGTCAAACTTAGTTGATTGTTGGTTAGTTTCGTTGAGTTGTTTTCTTTTTTTAACACTTTATCAAAAGGGAAGGCTTACTGGGTAAAGTATGGGGAGGGATATATATGGAAATGGAGGTGATTTTAAAAATTGAAAACACTAGAAATCTATAGATCATTAGAGGGACCCCAGAAGTTATCTAGTCCAAGTCCTCCATTGTACAGATGAGGAAACTGAGGTTCAGAGAGGATAGATGACTTCCCCAGGGAACAGACTATAGGCAGAGCCAGGACTACAACCCCAGTCTCTTTGAATCTTATCTGTTTTTTTCATCACAACATAGTACAAGGCTCCCTTTACAAAATGAGTTAGCTTTGGACTACTCTTTTAAAATTAAAATTATTTTTTTTTCAACTAACAAGCACTCATTTTCTCTTCCACCTGCCCCATCTTCCCAAAAGAAAAACAAAACCTTGTAATCTGTATGCATAGAGAAGCAAAAAAAAATTTCTCATTGGCCATTCATAAAATTACTTTTAAAAATAGGTTTCAATTTACAAAAAAACTTGACCTATGTACAAATGTTTGTTTGTTTTTTTGCTTGTCTCTTTTTTCAAATAAGTTCTTTCTTTGCCCATTTTACAAAGGAAGGAAAAAAGCATTTATGTGGCTCTTAGGATCAACCAGGCACTGGGCTAAATGCTTGACAAATATTATCTCATTTGCTTTTCATAACAAACCTTCAAGGTAGGTGCTGTTATTAGCTCCTTTTTTTTTTTTTTTTTTTGGTGAGGCAATTGGGGTTAAGTGACTTGCCCAGGGTCACACAGCTAGTAAGTGTTAAGTGTCTGAGGCCGGATTTGAACTCAGGTACTCCTGACTCCAGGGCCAATGCTCTATCCATATTAGCTCCTTTTTACAGAGGTAGAAGGGGCAGCAAAGGTGGCACCATAATGAACAGAGCACTGGGCCTGGAGTCAGGAAGACCTAAATTCAGATTTGACCCCAGACATTTACTAACTGTGTGACCCTGGGCAAGTCACTTCACCCTGTTTCCCTCAGTTTACTCATCTGTCAAATGAGCTGGAGAAAGAAATGGCAAAGTACTCCAGTATCTCTGCCAAGAAAACCCCAAATGGGGTCACAGAAAGTCAGATGTGACTGAAATGAGACTGAAGAACAGCAACAAGGTTAGAGAAAAATCCAAGTGTTAGCATGCTTTGGTAATATATGTCCATTGGAAAGGCAGCATGGAAACCTGGATTTGGATTCTGGGTCTGTTTCCTCTTAGCTGTGCTTTTCTCACTGAGCCTCAGTCTTTTCCTTCTGTAAAATGGGGCTAATTATCCCTGCCCTGTCTATTTCAGAAGATTCTTGTGGGAATCAAAGGAGTTTATGCCTCTAGATTGTTTTGCTGTAGGGTTTCTTTTTAAAAATTTTTTTTTTTTGGGGGGTGAGGCAATTGGGGTTAAGTGACTTGCCCAGGGTCACACAGCTAGTGTCAATTGTCTGAGGCCAGATTTGAACTCAGGTACTCCTGACTCCAGGGCCATTGCCCTATCCTCTGCTCCACCTTGCTGCCCCGGTGTAGGGTTTCTTAAAGCACCTTTGCCTTGTTGGGCTTGGATCTTTATGACCCAATCTTTAGAGACAGGGGGTGGAATCTTCTCAAAGCAGAAAAGTGAAAGGAAGCTTTTTCTTCCCAAGCTGATTTAGCACCAGCCCTGGAGCAGGAAGAAGATCAAGAGTCTTGGAAACACAGCTCCTTGGCTGGGTGAGGGAGGGAAGCAGAGACCAGCAGCTGCACAGGCAGCCGGAGGCTTCAGACATATGGTGAGCCATATTTATCTTCAGGAGGGTTACAGAGAGCAGGCATCCTGGCAGGGAAAGAGGAACAGGAAAAACACAGAGTGGGTTGAGCAATAATACACCAAGCCCAGATTGGGGCCAAGGGAACCACAAGGCACCATTCTCATGGAAGCAACAGTCATCCATCCTTTGGGGGACAGCTGGCCTTGTGGGAAAGGAAGGAGCAGGAAGCCATCCAAACAGATTAGTCAGAGGAGCAAGTCCTGGAAGAAGCCTTAGGGATCAGCTAAACCATCCTTTTTCCTTTTACAAGGGGGGGAAATTGAGGTCCAGAGAGTGGGAAGTGGCCTGATGAAGGTCACATGGGTAGAGAGTGGCAGGGAAGGATTTGAACCCAGGACTTCTGGTACTAGATTCAGTGATCTTTCTTCTGTTGGTCTCACTGACAGATGATAGTGGGATACAAGGGATGCTGAAGGATCTGGCTGCCCCCTAAATGCCTTTGCTGACAGCTTATCATAGTCCCTGAGAATCTGCCTTCAGCACTGCAGTGAAACTGAGGCTAAGATAGATGAAGATCTCTTTAGTCTGGTGGTCTCAGAAGACCTGAGTCTGAAGCTTACTTGCTACTTACTACCTATGTGACCTTGAGCCATCCCTCCCCACTCTGGCTCTCTATTTTCTTATCTATAACTTTGAAGAGTTTTGACTAAGAAACCTCTACTTTCCTTTTGAATTCTAGAACCTATTATCCAGTGAGCCCACATAAGGACTTGTGGACATCGTTAGTAGATGGAGGGGCCTGGATCTGAAACAAGGACTCTGGATTCCAGGAAATGATAATGATGATAAGCAGCAACATAGAATAATGGAAAGGCAGTAGGCTTTGGAGTCAGGAAGATTTAGCACCAAAGTCTTGCCTCTCATGCCTGCTGGCTGGGAGTCTCTAACATCTTAACATCTAAGAATAGAACTTTAATGTTTGCTAAGCATTCTGCATTTGCCATCTCCTTTGGTCTTCCCAACAACCTTGTAAAGTAGGAGGTATTCTTCCTATTTTATAGATGAGGAAACTGAGGCTCACCGGGGTTAAGTGACTTGCCCAAGGTCACACAGCTAAGTAAGTGAACTGAGGTCTTCCTGATTCGAAGATGAGAGCTCTCTACTCTAGGCCACCGGATGGGATCAAGTTCAATGACTAAATTGAAAGACACTTGCCAAATTGTATTGGTAGAGAGAGTTTGCTCACCAGGGACTTCCTGTACTGATGAAAACATAGGTCTAAACCATGTAGACCTTCAAGTCTTACATTTATATACCTTTAATGATGATTTAAAAATGTCGGGGCAGCTAGGTGGCGCAGTGGATAGAGCACCGGCCCTGGAGTCAGGAGGACCTGAGTTCAAATCTGGCCTCAGACACTTAAGACTTACTAGCTGTGTGACCCTGGGCAAGTCACTTAACCCCAATTGCCTCACCAACAAAAACAAAAACAAAAACAAACCAATGATGATTTAAAAATGCTTTCCTCACCAAAACTCTCTAATATAGATAGTGAAAGTTTTATCATCCCCCTAGAACATAGGATGGCAGAAGCTTGAAGGAATCCTAGGGAAAAGAAAATTAGAGCTGGAAGAGATTCTAGAACATAGAATGTCAGAAGCTAGAAGGAATCTTAGGGCAAAGAACATCAGAGGTGGAAGAGACTTTAGAACATAGAATATCAGAGCTGAAAAGTTCTTAGAACACAGAATGTCAGAACTGGAAGGTACCTTAGAGCAAAGAATGATAGAGCTGGAAGGAACCTTGAACCTAGAATGTTAAAGACTGAAGGAACCTTAGAACACAGAATTCCACTCATTCATTCATTCATTTGTTTGTTTGCTTATTTATTTTTGTGGGGGTGATGACGGTTAAGTGACTTGCCCAGGATCACACAGCTAGTAAGTGTCAAGTGTCTGAGGCCGGATTTGAACTCAGGTCCTCCTGAATCTAGGGCTGGTGCTTTCTCCACTGTACCACCTAGCAGCCCCCAGAACACAGAATTTAAGACCTGGACAGGACCTTAAAACACAGAATGTTCAACCTGGAAGGGCTCTCAGAAAACAGAATGTGAGAGCTAAAAATGACCTGAAAGCAAAGAATGTTAGAAGGGATTCCTTAGAGATTTTAGTCTTAAACCATCATTTCACATGCAGCAAAACTGAGGTCTACAGGGAGAGTGAGTGACTCATGCATGGGGAAGTGTCCGTGGCAAAGCCAGACACTCAGTCATAGTAGTTCCCACGGCAGAGCCTGGGCCAGGACTCAGGTGTGCAGACCTCTGGCTCAGCACTTTCCCCACCCTTATCACGGGAGCAGGCAGGGCAGAGGGATTAGAGTCCCTCGGGACCTGTTCTTTGGAGGGAGCTATATGTCAGGGGCGGCAGTTCTGTCTGCAATGAGGCTTTCCCGTTACAAGGCTGTGAACTGAGAAGGAGCAGAGACTCTGGCAGGCTGTCTTGGGGAAAGAAGACATTAGCCAGGGCTGGGATACCTGTGCATTTCTTAGCTAGAACATGACTGTGGAGAAGAGCCAGCAAGGCCTGCTTCCCGTGTCCTGTTTGCATTCACTTTGACCTATGGAATGAAGGCAATGGTTTAACTCAGGAGTTCTTTTGGGAGTGTTGTCGGGGCAGGGTGAGGATTCATGGACTCAATTGATGGGGTCTCTTCCCCTTTGCTGGGAGGCTTGGGGGATCATAGAGTCGGTCAATAATAATAATGTTAACAACAAATAGTTACAATATTCATAATAATAACAAGCTCTATACATGATCAACTGGAAATGTTCAACAGAAGGAAGGCATTAGCATTAAGGAGAACCAGAAAAGAACCTTAGAGATTTTTTGGTCCGACCCTCCCACTTCTGCTTTCTGTGTTTTTACAGCAAAGGGAAGTGACTTGGTTAAGGTCACACAACTAATGGCAGAGTTGGGTTTAATCCAGATCTCCCCAGGCATTAATAAAACACCTGTTACACACAATAAAAACAATAATAACTCCCTTTTATATGTGTGTCTGATCTCCTTTGATCCTCATAACAACCTTGTGATATAGGCACTGTTGTTAGTCTTCCAATTTTACTGATGAGGAAACTGAGGTAGAGGTTAAGTGATTTCCCCAATGTCACATAAACTAGTAAGTGTCTGAGGCCAGATTTGAACTCAGGAATTCCTGACTCTAGGCCCAACGCTCTATCTACTGCAGCAGCTACATGCTTCAAGTTACATACTCAGGGTTACATAGTATTAGTGCCAGAGTTAGAACTGGAGGAAAGGCACTAGTGTTCTGGCAGATGGACTGGCTATCCAGAAAAAAAAAAGTATGCCTGACACACTTTTAAGTATGATCTGCAGTATTGACATTTTTTCTATCATTTTCTTAGGTCCAGACAATTAACAAAACAATAAAAGTCTTGATTTGTAGCATTTGATGATTTCTGAGGTATAAATACTTGCACTGAAAATTTAACAATCAGTTCCTGAACCAGTTTGATCTCCCTCCAGTACACAAGTTTCCTGATTCCTCAGTCCAAGGTTCTTCCTTCTACTCATTGGTGTCTTCCAGACTTCTCTGTGTCTTCAAGTTAGTGTTTATCTAGAGACAATGTGACAGAGAACCAAACCTTTTCAAGGTGATAAAGGTTTGTAGGTCAGTTAGCTAATTGCCTTCTGTTGGAAGGCTTCATCAGAAGCACCAATAAAGGAATGAATGAAAAAGCATTTGATAAGCACTTATTTAATGCCTAACAGTACAAAGGGATGTGTGGAGCTCCGTGGATGCAAATAGAAATTCAAGACAGCTTTTTTTCCCCCTGGAATTCAAATTTTAATAGGGGAAATAATATTTATGGCATAGTTCAGCAGCAAATTAATTGGATGGAAAAGCCTAGTGATCCTTGGGGTGCACTGGCAAAGTAGCTATTAATGCATCATCTTTAATGCCATTTTCCATTGGCATTAAAACATTGGATAAAAACCAATACCTGTGGGGCAGCTAGGTGGCGCAGTGGATAAAGCACTGGCCTTGGATTCAGGAGGACCTGAGTTCAAATGTGACCATAGACACTTGACACTTACTAGCTGTGTGACCCTGGGCAAGTCACTTAACCCTCATTGCCTTGCAAAAACAAACAAACAAACAAACAATACCTATGGACCCATTTGATGGTGCTAAGGGATATGGTGGTGAGAATGATCCTTTCTGGGTCTTCAGCAGCCATAGCTCCTGGAGATGAGAAGGCTGAAGTATCTGCAAAAGCATTTTCCAGGTTTTAGCTACTGAATGATGGCTTTGTGCCAGGCTGAAAGCTAGGGGGAGGCTAGATAGTGCAAGTGGATTGAATGCTGACCTTAGAGTTAGGAGGACCTGAGATCAAGTCTGGCCTCAGATCCTTACTAGCTGTGTGACCCTGGGCAAGTCAGTTCACCCTGTTTGCCTCAGAATCCTCACCCTGTAAAATGAGCTGGAGGAGGAAATGGCAAACCACTCTGGTATCTCTGCCAAGAAAACCCCAAATGGGGGCTTGAAGAACTGGACATGACTGAAAATGACTGAACAAGAAGAAAACTAAGGGGATACTGTTAAAGCTGGGGCTCTTGGTCCAGCTTGCATGTCAGCGGCATGTCAGTTTGTATGCTGGTGGTGGAGATGGCAGGCCCTTTCTCCTTAAGGGGTGTTTCTCTCAGTGATGGCTACAGAGCCTCAGCTGGAAGCAGGGTCGCAGGCAAGTGTTCTTTCTGAGGTTAGCTATTGGCCCAGTGATCTGAATGAAGTGGAAAGTGTTGGGTTAGAGTTATCTAGCAAAACACATGCTCCTTTACAGAGACCTGGGAAACCAGCAATTGTGGATGGTAATAATTTTTTAACAAGTTTGATTCCTTCCTTAAAAATCCATATTTTAGGGGCAGCTAGGTGGTGCAGTGGATAGAGCACCAGCTCTGGATTCAGGAGGACCTGAGTTCAAATCCGACCTCAGACACTTACTAGCTGTGTGACCCTGGGCAAGTCACTTAACCCCAATTGTCTCACCAAAAACAAAACAAAAATCCATATTTTAAAAAGTTTTTTGGAAGCCTTTAATTTTTATGCTAGCTACTTCACAAACCCTTTTTTCTAAAAAAAAAAAAAAGTTATGCTAAATTTGATTTTTTTTCCTAAAAGTCAAGTTTAAATGGGAGCTTTAAACCAGTTTACTAAAAACTTTTGACAGCCTCCCCCTCCTCCAAATTGCCCTTCCTTCCTGACTCCTTCCTTCGTTCATTCCTTCATTCGTTCGTTCCTTTCTTTTTTCTTAAGATTTTTATTTATTTATTTTTGTATGAACACAATAGACTTTATATTAATTTCCCTTCCCCTTACAAAAACAACATACAAAACGTGACCCTTTTCATCACTGAATGTCTAACATGTTGTAAAGTCATCTTATCTTTTTTTCTGTCTGAATAGAATTTTATTTTCCAAAATATATGTAAAAACAAATTTTGACATCAATTTTTAAAAACTTTGTGTTCCAACTTCTTTTCCTCCCTCCCTTCCCACCCCCTAACCCCAAGAACTCAAGCAATTCAAAATAAGTTATACATGAGTAGTCATGGAAAACATTCCCACATTAGCAAGGTGTGAGAGAAAACAGTCAAAAAACAAAACTTCAGATTAAGGAATTGTCAAACACAAAAACAATTAAAAAAATAGTTTTGATCTGTTTTCAGATACGATCAGTTCTTTCTCTAGATGGATTGCAATTTTCATAAGTCCTTCAGAGTTATATTGGATCGTTGCCTTGCTGAAAATAACCACATGCTTCCCAGCACATCATCTTACACTATTGCTGTTATTTTGCATACAGTACATTTTACTCTGCTTCAGTTCATGTAGGTCTTTCCAGGTTTTCTCATAGTATCCTGTTCATCATAATCTGTATGTAGTACCTTAAACTTGACAAAGATTTTCTTCATATTAGCCCAGCAAAGTAGGTACCATACATTTTGTCATTATAATCAATCATCATAACTATTTCCCTCCATCCTATTCCCTTCCAATGATATTTACTCTATTTTATATCTTCTTTTAACCTACTCCTCCTCAAAAGTGTTTTACTTCTGAAAAGTCAGCTTATCTTAATGAGTTCTGGCCAATGGGTTCTAGTCCTCAGAGCATGAGCAAGGGGTTTTGCCTGTCCTGACCCATGTGGAGAGCTTGCTGAGCCTTCTTCTGGAAGCATGTGCTGATTGGTAATGTGGGATCCTTGCCCCAGATTTTAAGCACGTACTACCTTCTGTGGGCTTACTGTGCAGTAAAGAAAATTTGCCTTTGAACTGGCTGCTGGGTCAAAACTGAGAGTGCATACCGAAGGCTACAACAGAGAAATTTGTTTTTTTCTTGTGGTCATTGAGGGAAGAAATGCTGTAAGTTTCCAGGTCAGAAGGGAGAGAGCTCTAGCATTTATCTCTCTATACAAGAGTGAGGTTGGTGACCTTGCACAGCCCTCCATCACTTAAATCCAATTCAGTGCAAGTCATAATATCAGCCCGATGTCATGGTCCTCTTTGAGAACAAAGGACAAGCAAAAACAATCTCTCCATCCAGGCTGACACATGTCAGTGACCACTTTGAATGCTTGGCACCTCTTCTTCTTTTTCTTTTTTTCCTCCTCCTCCTCCTCCTTCTTCTTTTGCAGGCCAATGAAGGTTAAGTGACTGGTCCAGGGTCACACAGCTAGTAAGTGTCAAGTATCGAGACCAGATTTGAACTCAGGTCTTCCTGAATCCAGGGCTGGTTCTTTATCCACTGCTGTCCCCTGACACCTCTACTTCTTTATCTCTTTCCTCTTGGGTAAATGAATATTGAGATTGAATGGATCAGGCTGTGATCTTGTAAATTTCAAAAGGCTGGGGGGGGGCAGGGAGCCAGTAGAGGTCCAGTCATGGGAGTCCGTGGCAGACACTGCTGTAGCTACTACAGCTGGAAGGAATGACCTACCAGATTCATGCCAGCAATGGACTGCACCTTCAAACAAAGGAGTGGATTCCCCATTGGCTATGCCACACCGAGAAACTTGTGTTTGACCCCTCTCTCCCCAGGGATAGGGATAGTGGATAGAAAGGAGCATGTGCTTCAGACAGGGGATGATGTGTTTGTAATTTTGTTCTTGCTCTATCTTTTTTTTCTTAGTAAACAGGCTTTTATAAAATCTCATTGATGTTAATTGGCTAACTGATATTGAGGCAGTGAATGATATTTTTGGTAATGTACTGATATAGGTATTTGAGCTAATAACAGAAGAATCCCCACAGGATAACTTTAGATCTCTCAGAGGAAGATGTACTCACCCTTTGGGGACCTAACCTACTAGTGTGCATGTGAGTTGGGAGGGTAAGTTGAGCTTCTCCCTACATTTATATTCATTCTTGTTTTTGTGGTGTGTGTGTGTGTGTGTGTGTGTGTGTGTGTGTGTGTGTGTGTGTGTGTGTGTGTTAAGTGACTTGCCCAGGGTCACACAGCTAGTAAGTGTCAAGTGTCTAAGGCCAAATTTGAACTCAGGTTCTCCTGAATCTAGGGCCAGTGCTTTATCTACTGCGCCACCTAGCTGCCCCATTCTTGGTATTTTCTTTATTTCTTGCTGGTGTTTCCATGTCCCCAAACCTTTTTGCTTGGAAGTATCAAGAGCTCCCTAGCTTAGATTTGTTCGGATGCACTTAATGTGTTGGGCCAGGCTCTGTTTGCTTTTGGCTAGTCCCAAGCAGTCAGATGAGGGGGCTGAGGTCCTTTTTGACTCCAAATCCTATGATCCCGTGATCTTCTGAAGAATCTGTAGATTCTGTAGAATCCTATAATCTGGAGGGACCTCAGAGACCAATCAAAATCAGATAATCCAGTCCTCTTTGACAAATGGGGAAATGGAGGTGATGAGAGATCACAGGTCCTAATTTGGTGCCAGAAGGGATTTTAGAGGCAATCTAACCCAATCTTCTCATTTTACAGATGAAGAAACTAAAGCCCAGAGAAGTTAAGCCTAAGGTCACAAGGTGGTCAGTAGCAGAGCTAAGATTTTTAAGATCTTCAGACCCCCCCCAACCTGTGTTCTTTCCACTAAACTGCTGTCCAATGAAAGTCATACAGCTAGAGAGTGACAGCCAAGACTGGAATCCAGAAGACTCGTGTGTGTGTGTGTGTGTGTGTGTGTGTGTGTGTGTGTGTGTGTGTGTATGTGTCTACAGGGCTGAATTAGTATAAGAGGGTGAAAGTTACAAGGAGGCAAATTTCTGTTTACCTCTCTAATATCCAATAAAGGAACGGGCTACCTCCAAAAGGAATGCGTTTCTTGTTAATGGAAAGACTGGATAATCAATCACTTTTAAGGGTTGCTTGGTGGGGTGGTAGGCTGAACCGAATGACCTCTGACACCAAGATTCTGTATGCTGCCTGTTGAGTCAAAGTGGATCCCAATGGTGGGTGGGTGGGGGAGTCTTAGTGAGAAAGTCCCACTTGAGAGAACTGGGGCCTTCCTGGGTTTCCCTTTTTTGGCAGATAGAGTTGCATTCCCGTTCATGCTGTCAGCCTGCTCTGCCTTTGAGGGGAAGCTGCCTCTCATCAGTGTAAACACGTGAGGCTCTCAAAAAAGAGCTTGTGGTGAGTGGGAGCAAGGTCTGGAAGGGAGAGGAGAGAGGGCAGCCCCCAGAGCAAACCCAGCCAACTGTGGCCAAGCTTTTGGGTTGTTGTACCTGAACCACACGTACAGCTGGGCTGGGGAGTGGGGGTGCGGAACCTTATGCCTTTTCAAGTTCCAGAGGCGCTTGGTGTGGGCTGCAGGGCGGGAGGAACTGGAGCCAGCTAGTGTGGGTTTGGGAGAGCGGGGGTTCTTAATTTCTCAGTGTGAACATTTACACCTCAGAAATCAGCAAAGGCTGCAAATCTGGGCTGGATTCCTTGTTTTATTGATTGTCTAGACTTAAGAAAGTGATGGAGAAGATCCAGATAATGCAGATTAAATTTAAAAGGCAGGGGGCGATGTTTGGAGAGCCTGTTGTTATCCATTTGCCAGCATTTCCTTGTAGGGGGAGAGCACTTGCCCTGGAGGATGTGGGTTTGAATCTCAGCTCGGCTTCCTATTGCCTGTGTGACTTTGGGTGATTCATTTAATCTCTGCGGGCCTCAGTTTCCTCATCCAAAAAATGGACTAAATTACCTCAGAAAGGGAAACTGAGACCCAAAGAGGGGAGTGATTTGGGTACATAAGAGTCAGATCTTGAACATCACTAGAGATAACCCAGTCCAATTGCTTAATTTTTTTTTTTTTTAATTTTTGGTGAGGCAATTGGGATTAAGTGACTTGCCCAGGGTCACACAGCTAGCAAGTGTTAAGCGTCTGAGGCCAGATTTGAACTCAGGTACTCCTGACTCCAGGGCCAGTGCTCTATCCACTGCGCCACCTAGCTGCCCCAAATTGCTTCATTTTACAGAGGAGAAAACTGAGTCAGTGTTGGGATTCAAACCCAAATTCCTTGACTCCAATCAGGTCTGCTGCTCTTTCTATTTGTAAGCCAGAATGTCCACCCTCCAGGGACCTGTCGCACTATTGCCATGATCAGGGTGCTCCCCCAACTCCACTTGGGATCAATTTTGTTCCTTTTACCCTCTTGGAGGGTGAAGAGGAAGGGTCTCTACCAACGTATGTCCCCTTACATCTTCCAGCTGGGGCTGCAACTATGCTGCATTCAATAAACATTTATTAAATGCCTACTATGTGCCCCATGCTAAGCCCTGGGCATACAAAAAGAGGCAAAAGACTTTTCCTGCCCTCAAGGAGTTTACAGTCTAATGGGGAAGACAACATGCAAACAAATATATACAAAGAAAGCTATGGACTATACTTCTTTTTTGGTTTTGTTTTGTTTGTTTTTGCTGGGCAGTTGGGGTTAAGTGACTTGCCCAGGGTCATACAGCTAGTAAGTGTCAAGTGTATGAGGCAGGATTTGAACTCAGGTCCTCTTGAATCCAGGGCTAGTACTCTATCTACTGTGGCATCTAGCTGCCCCTGGACTATGCTTCTTTTGGTACTCCCTCTTGGGTCCTTTTCCTTGAGCCCCTGCTTTGGGGAGCAGGTTGCTTCCCCTCCCTCTACTCAGGTTTGGGTGGGGATAAATTCTTTGATTAGATTGTCCAAGGCTGGGGGTGATTCGGAAGTAAATTACTTGATCAAAGTCCCATCACCCAGATCCACTTTTCATTATAATAGTCATTCTTCTCATTACTTGTTAACCAATCAGAGTTGATTGCTACTCTCAAGAACACCGTCTCTTCCAAGGACATATAAGCATTGAGTGGGTTCCGTGAAGGGTCTTTGGCATTCAAAAGTATCACTGGCCCCTTTTTAAATTAATTATTGCTATTATGATTAAGAAAAGGATTAATGACCCAGAAACTATGTCTCTTGAACTTTTATATATCACAAAGATTTTCAAAAATAATGAAATGCTTTCAGCCACATGGATCTTCGTAAAAAAAAGCATCTACTCTGTGCTCGGCACCATGCTGAGAGCTTTACAAATTCATCTCATTTGAGCCTCACAATGATGTTGAAGCAGAGGTGCTATTATTTTCAGAATATTTCATCTTTATCTCATCCTTTAGCATTTTTATTTTGTGGGTAAATTTTATAACATTAATATGTATTAGTATAATAGTATATGTATATTCATTTATGACATTGATTTACAAGGTGCCCCTAAACAAATCACTTAACTTCCTTGAGTCTCCATTTGTTCCACTATAAAATGGGAATGTAACATCTGAGTTCAAATGCAGCCCAAGATGCTTACTAGCTGTGTGACCCTGGGCAAGTCACTTAACCCTATGTGCCTCAGTTTCCTCATCTGTAGAATGAGCTGGAGAAGGAAATGCAAACGACTCCACTATCTTTGCCAAGAAAACACCAAATGGGGTCACAAAGAGTTGGACCCAACTGTAACCACCAAACAACATGTATATAATCCATAAATAAGTTAATATATATGTACATATATGTGTGTATATATATGCACGTATATATATATATATATATATATATGTGTGTGTGTGTGTACACTCAAATATTTTTTTTTTTGCCGGGCAATGGGGGTTAAGTGACTTGCCCAGAGTCACACAGCTAGTAAGTATCAAGTGTCTGTGGCCAGATTTGAACTCAGGTACTCCTGAATTCAGGGCCAGTGCTTTATCCACTGTGCTACCTAGTTGCCCCCTCAAATAATTTTTAATGATAGGAGTGTGTAATCAAAAGAACATGGAGACCCTTACTGAAGATCCTGGCACCCCTCCCTGATGTGCTCACTGGTATTATCATAATCCCTATTTAACAGATGAGAAACTGAGACTTAGAGAGATGTTATGACTTGCCCAAGATTTCAGAGGCTGTCACTGAGAGGCATAATTGTGGCTGAAACCCAGATTTCAACCCACAGAACAGCAGTCTGCCATATTCCCCAGAACCTAGTTCTTCTCTCTTTTGTTCTCCATACTAGGGTATTAATAGACAGGAGCTAGCATGATGAGTTATCCCTTTGAGATGACTTGCTGACCCGGGCTAAAGTATCTCTTTACTCTAACCAACCGTTTCCCGCCCCCCCCCCCAAAAAAAAACACCCCACCTTCTTAACATGCAAATAACTGATAGTGGGAATTTCAAGTTTCTGGGAGATATTTTTGGTTGGAGGGGATTTCCCTGTCCCTCATATCACAACTCACAGAGGGCTACCTATTTCATCTTTATACGCAGAGTTGTGAAATGTGGTTTGTTCCCCTGATTCTACTTGAGAGTATGAGAAGTTTATGAGAGTGTAGCCATGCACACAGTCCAGTTCACAAAACATTTAGGTTATCAGGGACCTTGGAACACAGGTTGTCAGGGCTGGGAGGAAGGTTAAGGCCTACAGATGGGAAGAAGCTTAGAACGTAATGTCAGAGATGGGAGGGCCCTTAGAACACAAGATGTCAGGGTTGGGAGGGACCTTAGAACAGAGAATGTCAGAGGTGAGAGGGGCCTTAGAACATAGAATGTCTGAGCTGGAAGGAAAGTTAAAGCCTACAGCGGGGAGGAAGCCTAGAACATAATGTCAGAGCTGGGAGGGCCCTTAGAACTGAGAGATGAGGTAACTCAGAGGTAGGAAGTAGCAGGGCCTAGGTCAGAACTCAGGTCCCATAATGTTTGGGTTGGCCCTCCAATTTCACTGTTCTTCCATGCTGCTCTGCCTAGGGTCATGTGATGGTTAGTATTAGGACCAGAATGAAAACTCAGGTTTTCTGATGCCTAGTCTAGTCCTCTGGACACTAGGAAACAGGCGTATATTTAGCAATGTCAGTGCGCCAAGAGCTTTACAAATACTATTTCATTTGATCCTCACAACAATCCTGGGAGGCAGGTGCTATTATTATCCCCAGTTTTATATTTGGGGAAACTAAGGCAGGCATTGTTAAGTTACTTGTCCAGGGTTACACAGCTTGTAGGTGTTTGAGGCTGGATTTGAACTCAGGTCTTCCTGACTCCAGGCCCAGCACTCTATCCACTGGGACAGCTAGCTGTTTTTGAAAACAGACATGTCAAACTTCAGTTTTCCCTTAATATTTTAGTCTACAAGTGGATCCTGTTACCAAGAAAATGAAACCAAAATTTCTCATTAAATAATAGGATGCCATAGTTAGAACTGCAAGGGCATTTAGAGACAAGTCCAATTGGTTCTTTTATTCTTTTTTGTGGGGCAATGGGGGTTAAGTGACTTGCCCAGGGTCACGCAGCTAGTAAGTGTCAAGTGTCTGAGCCCGGATTTGAACTCAGGTCCTCCTGAACCCAGGGCCAGTGCTTTATCTACTGCACCACCTAGCTGACCCCCTTTTAATCATTTTATAGGAGAGGAAACTGAGAGTCCCAGAGAAGGAAAGTAACTTGCCTATTATCACACAGACAGTGAGCAAGAGAGCTGGGATTTGAACCTAGATTTGTGACTTTACACCAAACCCCAGGGGACAAATCCTTCTTGTGATTTATAGAATCGTGGAATTGTACTATCGTTGATGTGAGAACAACAGTAGAGATCAGATAGGTGGCACCATAGTACATAGAGCACTGGGCCTGGAGTCAGGAAGATGAGTTCAAATTTGATCTTATTAGCTGTGTGACCTTGGACAAGTCACTTAACCCTAATTGCCTCCAAAAAAGAAAGACAGGAAGGAAGAGAGAAAGAAAGGGAGGAAGGAAGGGAGAAAGAAAATGAAAGGAAGGAGAAAGAAGGAAGAAAATAGGAAATAAAGAAAGAAAAAGAAAAAGAAAGGAAGAAAGGAAAACTAGGGAGAAAGACCTTAGGCATTAAAGGATGGGTAGAGAGTCAATTGCTGAAGAAATTAATAAATGGACCAATGTGTATCAGTGAGGGCATACTGTCCCATGGCACCAAAAACCTAGTAAGCAGGAATAGCTCACCCCTTCTTTTTTTTGGGGGGGTCAATG
Organism: Dromiciops gliroides; assembly: GCF_019393635.1. Classification (NCBI taxonomy): domain Eukaryota; kingdom Metazoa; phylum Chordata; class Mammalia; order Microbiotheria; family Microbiotheriidae; genus Dromiciops; species Dromiciops gliroides. Next base: position 642,725,471 of record NC_057862.1, read on the forward strand.
AGGGTTAAGTGACTTGTCCAGGGTCACACAGCTAGTAAGTGTCAAGTATCTGAGGCAGGATTTGAACTCAGGTCCTCCTGTATCCAGGGTCAGTGCTTTGTCCACTGTGCCACCTAGCTGCCCTTGCACACCCCTTCTTTAATATTTTCCTTGCTCTTTACTGGTTTCTCAAATTCTGAAAGGCATTGTGCATAGCAGAGAGCCCTGGGACTGGAGGGCAGAAGGCTTGGGTGGCTTTGGGCAATCATCTCAATGGTGCCTCAGTTTCCCCATCTGCAAAATGAGGATAGTAACACACAGAGTAGTTGGATGGATCAGAGGAACAGCTGCACATAATCAGAAAGCACTATATAAACCCACAATGATTATTAACCCCCCTTCAGAGCTAAACTTCTCTATCCAGACTTTTAAACCTTCTTCACCCATGGTGTTTCCCTTCTTCTCACTCTTAGCATTTGTTGTCTGGACTGCTCAGGGATGCCTTTCTTGTTATGGGCTAATGTTCCAGTTCTCTACTTGAAATGTCAATGCTTTGAGGGCAGAGATTCTGTCTCGAGGCAAAGAAGATGGAGATGGAGAAGTGAATAGAATACTGGATATGGAGACAGCAACATCTGAGACACTTCTAAGCTGTGTGATCCTAGCCAAGTCATCTAGCTTCTCTGAGCCTGTTTCTTCATCTATTAAATGGGGAAAATAATCACATTTACCTCTCAGGGTTGTTGTGATGATCAGATGAGGTCATGTGTAAATGCTTTCTAAAACTTACAGCTCTATATAAGTGTTAGCTATTATCATGAATTCTTTTTGAAGCAGTGTGTACCTCATGCACCATGGAATACACTGCCTTTTCCATCCTATCTCCTCAACTGGGAGGAAGAACAGAATAGTAGAAAGAGCCTTGGATTGGAAGTCAGGAGACCTGGGTTCATGCCCTGATGCTTCTTTGGGCCTCAGTTTTCACCTCCTTAAAATGGGAGGGTTAAACTTAAATTTTTGGGGGGTGGGGGAGCAGGGCAATGAGGGTTAAGTGACTTGCCCAAGGTCACACAGCTAGTAAGTGTCAAGTGTCTGAGGCCAGATTTGAACTCAGGTCTTCCTGAATCCAGGGCAGGTGCTTTATCTACTGCACCATCTAGCTGCCCCTGACTTAAATGGTTTTTAAGGTTCCTTTGAGACCCAAGAGATTATATGTTTTGGGTTTTTTTGTTTTTTGTTTTTTGTTCTTTTTTTGCAGGGAAATGAGGGTTAAGTGACTTGCCCAGGGTCACACAGCTAGTAAGTGTCAAGCGTCTGAGGCTGGATTTCAACTCAGGTCCTCCTGAATCCAGGGCTGGTGTTTTATCTACTGCACCACCTAGCTGCCCCCGAGATTATATGTTTCACAAGCGGGGCATAATGAAAAGGTTGGATCATTAATTTTGTGAAACAATATTATGAAATGTTGTCATGAGCACCAATAATAATCAGCGTTATAGGGTATTAGATTGTCAGTGACCTGCAGGCCCCCCCCCCCGCCCCCCCCCATCCTTCTGGTGTAGGGGTAGTGAACAGGTCTTAGAATCAGAAAGCCCAGGGTTCTACTCTCTGCCACATCCTGGCTGTGTGACCCTGGTAAATCACTTAATTGTACAGTGCCCCAGCCAACTCTGTGGCACTTTATATTGCAGAGCAGATGTTCATTTTCACTGGGGGAAAGTTTCCTCACTGGTATTCCCATTCCCAGTAAAATCACAGGTCTGAGCCAAAAAAAAAAAAAAGGAAGGAAGAAAGGAAGCAAAAGAGAAAAAAGAAATAGTGGCTTACACTTCCATCTGCCTCCTATCATTGATGGTGTCTCTTTATTCGGGCTGTGTGGGATGCAAGTCACTGACAACCTAATCAATATCTCATTGTAAGGATTCTTGATGTTCATGGGGCGGTTCATAATATTGTATCCCATAATTTCATAATATCAGATGAATGTGTTCGAACCCAGACCACTGGGGATTCCTTTGGTTTGCTGACCATACCCAGGGTTTTTATTCTACTCTCCCCCTTTCACACACATGTGAGCTGTACATTTTTAGGCCTGTCTTTAACTGCTGTGTGGTTAATCCCTCCCAACTGCAGGAAACCTAGATATTTATAGGTTTCCCTTTGCACAAAGGCTTTGATGATCCAGAGTCAGGCAGCCTGTGCATCCCACCAAGCTGTCCTTTCTTCACTGATAGTAGGAAATCATAATATTTTGAGCTACAAGAAATCTTCACTTTACAGAGAAGACTGAGGCTCAGCAAGGGAAATGACTTGCCCTAGGTCATATTTAGCAAAGGCAGGATTTGAATCCAGGTCCCTTGATTCCAAGATCAGTGCTCTCTATTATTGTTGTTGTTTAGTAATTTTTCACTGTGTCCAACTCTTCATGACCCTATTTGGGGTTTTCATGGTAGAGATACTGGAGTGGTTTTGCCATTTCCTTCTCCAGCTCATTTTACAGATGAGGAAACAGGGGCAAACAGAGGAAACAAGCAAACAGACTTGCCCAGGGTCTCACAGGTAGGAAGTGTCTGAGTCCAGATTTGAACTCACAAAGCTGAGTCTTCCTGACTTCAGGCCCGGCGCTCTATCAGTTCGTGTTGTTATGAATCAATTCTTTTTCCTAGCAATGCTATACAACTGTAAATAAATAATACAGTCACATAGTCTTGACAAGGAGCTCAGAAAAAAAGATGTTAGAACTGAAGACTCTGAAGAACATATTTTTTCAGTCTCTCCATTTTATATAGAAGACCTCAGATACCACTGTTTTGGCCCCTTAATTTTACATTCAAGGAAACTGAGATTTGGAGAGAAGGGCCCTATGCAGGATTTCTTGTCCCACTTATAAAACCCAGGTCCTCTGACTAAACTGATTACTTTTTCCACAACAAATTGCTGCCTTTTTGCCCATGAAGGCTCATGGGGCAATCACGTATTTGCAAATGCACCTTCCTGAAAAGTCAGCCCATCCCAGCCACTCCTTCAAGACAGGCTCACTCATCTCACTTGCTCTTCAAACCTCTTCTTTTGACCTTCTAGCATCACTCACCCTGCACTTTTAGTTTATAGCTTTCTATAAACAAGAGTACCTTTGGCTTAATTTTACTGCCTTGGATTCTCTAAGTTTACTGAACAGTGATGGTTGTAGTTAAAAAGAAATACAGTTAATCTCTCTCCCATCCATTCTTTAACTATGTCCCATTCAGAGCTGATATTCCTGGACTATATCTTCTCTCCTTTTGTTTATGTGTCTCTGAGGTGGGTTTTTTCTGGTCAAATGCAACTTAGCACATATATACATATATAAAAAAAGGAGATTGAAGGAAAATACTGAGAACCTAGGATTCTATCCACATTTGATGTTTTGCTACTGTGACCTGATCTGATTGGCTTTTTCCATCCTTTGCCCTGGGAAGGTGAGAGGATGGGATGGTTTTGTTTTCCTTTAAAGTTCCCACCTTCGGGGGCAGCTAGGTGGCGCAGTGGATAAAGCACCGGTCCTGGATTCAGGAGGACCTGAGTTCAAATCCGGCCTCAGACACTTGACACTTACTAGCTGTATGACCTTGGGTAAGTCACTTAACCCTCATTGCCCCACCAAAAAAAAAAAAGTTCCCACCTTCTAATATTAGGCTCTGGTTGGGAGAATAGGAGATACATGCTTTGTTGAGAAATACCCAGTGCATTCTTCAGCACACTTACTCAGTTAAGGAAAGGACCAGCCAAACTGAATGAGGGGAGAAAACATTTCCCAGAATACCAGAATGTCCAAGACAGAAGGGAGTGAAGAGACTATCTTGTCCAATGTTTTCCTTTTACAGAGGATAGAAAGCATCGGGATGGTTACTTCAGTTAGTAAATGGGAAAGGGCGTGGCTCTGGAGTTAGAAGTTGTTACTGCTATTGTCCTTGAGTCATTTCAGTATGTCTGACTCTTTGTGACCCCATTTGGGGTTCTCTTGGCAAAGATACTGGAGTGTGGCCCTGGATTCAGGAGGACCTGAGTTCAAATCTGGCCTCAGACACTTGACACTAGCTGTGTGACCCTGGGAAAGTCACTTAACCCCCATTGCCCCGCCCCCCCCAAAAGATACTGGAGTGGCTTGTCATTTCTTTCTCCAGCTCATTTGACAGATGAGGAAAATGAGGCAAACAGGGTTAGGTGACTTGTCCAGGGTCACACAGCTAGTGAGTTTCTGAGGCCAGATTTGAACTCAGGAAGATGAATATTGCTGACTCCAGGTCTGCTGCTATATCTACTGTGCCATCCAGCTGCTTTCTGGAGGCAGAAGACTGAAGTTCAAATCCCACCTGTGGGACCTCAGGTAAGTTGCTTACCTTCTCTGGGCCTCAGTTTCCTCATCTGTAAGATGAGGGAGTTGGAATAGATGGTGTCTGAGGTTGTTCTAGATCTCTGATCTCATGTTCTTCTGAGCCTTAGTTTTCTCATCTACAACTACTAGAGAACTAGTGGTCTCCTTCAGCTGTAAATCCCATGAGACTGAGCTCTACAAAGGGGAAGTGACTTGCCTTGGCCTGTCACCATTACACTTGTAAGACATCAAGACATGTGTCTTGTCTTTGACTTCCGTTAAGTCTGTGCCATCTCTTCCTTTTTCTTCTTCAGCACTGTGTCTTTAGATGTTTTCTTGCTCTTTCATGTCAGACTCGTGACAGTGTATCTGTCTGCTACTGCTCTAAGTGTTGGCTCCACAAAAGAATGTAAGCCCCTTGAAGGAAGGGACTGGTTCTGTTTTCCCCCCCCTTGTTATCCCCAGTTCCTAGCATGGTTTGACACATAGTAGGTGCTTGATAAATGTTTGCATGATTGATAGTTATGGAACACACACAGATGCCTTTTTTTTTTTTGTCAGGACAATTGGGGTTAAGTGACTTGCCCAGGATCACACAGCTAGTAAATGTTAAGTGTCTGAGGCCAGATTTGAACTCAGATACTCCTGAATCCAGGGCTGGTGCTCTATCCACTGTGTCACCTAGCTGCTCCACAGATGCCTATTTTGTGCTACCTGCATCCTTGTGAGACTAGTACTTTGTCACACTTAAGGTACAGTGGAAATATGGAATATTATCACAGCTGGACTAAGTTTTCCCATCTGTAAGATGAGGAGGGTGAACTCAGTGGCCTGGAAGGTTTTTTTCTGCTTTGAATCTGTGACTATGGTAACTATATTATCAATACACCCACTGGACAAATTCTTATAGAAGGGATACAATATATTCAATTTATGGTTGCCCAAATCACTTAAGCATCTTGTTGGTGGATGCTAATAGTTTTACTGAGACTATGATGTTTCTGATTAAAACAAAAACAACCAAATAAAAAGCCCCCCACACAACCTATGTTTCATATTGACCTTCATAAGTAGAGTGGAAGCACTAGGACATGGAAGGTCATTTCACTTCTTTTTTTTTCCTTATCATAAAACACATTTTTAGTCTTTCAGATTGTAATTCCTCAGTCCTTTCTTGTTGCTTAATCTTTTTCTTGATCCCTCTTCTGGTCTGCTTCCTTCTTCTATCTTCTCTTTTTCTTCCTCTTCCTTCCTTCCTTTCTTTTTTTTTTTGTTTGGTGGGACAATGAGGGTTAAGTGACTTGTCCAGGGTCACACAGCTAGTAAGTGTCAAGTGTCTGAGGTTGGATTTGAACTCAGGTCCTCTTGAATCCAGGGCTGGTGCTTTATCCACTGTGCCACCTAGCTGCCCTTTTCTTCCTCTTTCTTAAACCTTCCCTTTCCCCCTACTTTTTATCCTTCTTTTCTGCAGTTTCCTCTTATTTCTTCCCTTTCATATTTCATTTCATATTTCCTTCCTTCTTGAAGTTTTCTCTTCTCCTCCTTCTTTTCCTCTTCTTTTATGCTTTTCCCCCTCCCTTCGTTCCTTCATTCCTTCGTTCCTTCCTTCCATTTTCTCTTCTCTCCTCCTTCCCTTTCATGCTTCCTTCCCTATCTCCTTCTTTCCTTCTTCTCTCTCTGGGACAGTGTTTTTCATGTGGGGTGTTGGGTAAGTCTCATCTCTTCTATGCCCTTAGAGGATCACTTTCATGGCCCAGTTCATGTCCACCTCTTTCATGAAGCTTTTCCTAACCTCACAATCCCTAGCGATCTCAGTTTCTCATCTGTAACATTAGTCATAGAACTCATTTTCCTGCTCTGGAAGATGAATGGGCTGGACCAAATTATCTCTAAGGTTACTTCCAACTCCAAATCCTCTAAATACATATGCTGTTGTCAAAAAAATGACCATCAATACTCAACTAACTTCAAGACCCAGGAATATTCTTTTTACTGATACCATGGGCTCTGCTTACTGCAGAAATTGAAAGATGTTCTAGCCAACAAGCATCTCTCAAAATAGTTAAGCCCAGCAAAACTTTTTGTCATCTTGGGGCAAATGAATCAATGGATGGGAGGAGCAGATCAAGGGATGGGAAGCAGAGGACAGGGAGGATAGATCAAGGATCAATGAATTTATAGAAGTAAGTGTTCATGAAATTGGTGGGCAGATTCAAAAGCAAACTGCTAAGGCTGAGAAAGCTCCATGGAAACCTCCAGTCTATTCAGAGAAAGATAAGATATTAAGAGATGATGAGTTATCAGAAATGACACAAGCCTTTCATTGTTCTGCCCAGAGGAAGGGATTCCCCCACAGTCCTAATCTACCCAGAGCCCTTTGCACTGGTGCTAAACCCCTAGAAGCACAATGACCAAATAACAGCCTTAGGCTCTAGGGGGCCTGCACTCCTTGGCCCATGTTATATAAAGAAACAAGATATGTGCATATACATCCTAATCCTACATTATAGGTATAAATAATGTGTATGTACTCACATTGGGGATGCTAGCTGGTATAGTGGATAGAGCACTGTGCTTGAAATTAGGAAGATTCAAATCCAGCCTCAGACACTTAATAGCTGTGTGAACCTGGGCAAGTCACTGCTGTTTACCTCAGTTCCTCATCTGTAAAATAAACTGAAGAAAGAAATGGCAAACCACTTCGGTGTCTTAGCTAAGAAAACCTCCAAAAGAGGTCACAAAGAGTTAGATACGCCCGAAAGGACTGAACAACAGTGACAACATATACTCTCATACATTTGGGATGTATGGGGTATTTAGGGAGGACTAGCATCTCTGGTGGGAGTGTTTGCAAAGCCCTTTTAGAGGCTGCTCATCCCCTTTTGGTATTTACCTTCACCCAATGCTCACTTGTGACTTGCCCAGGGTCACACTGCTGGTGTCTGAGGCTGGATTTGAACTCATGAAGATGAGTCTTCCTAATTCTCAACTCAGTTCTTTATCTACTGTGCCACCTAACTACCTAGTAAGTGTCTGAAGCTGGATTTAATTTGGGTCTTCCCTACTCCAGGTCCAGGGCTCTATCTACTGCAAAACCCCAGCTACCCACCTATCATTTTTTTGCATAACCTGTGTGCCTAGATCACTAAATTTGGGCTCTTATAGGCAACAGTGAGCTGGAGAAGGAAATGTCAAACCTCTCTAGTATCTTTGCCAAGCTAACCCCAAATGGGGTCAGGAAGAGTTTGACAGGATATAGAAGAGAGTGTAAAAGTTTAGTCAATCAGTGAGTCAATAAATGTTTCTCTGTTCAGTTATTTTTCAGTTGTGCCTGACTCTCTGTGAACCCATTTGGGGTTTTCTTGGCAAAGATACTGGAGTGGTTTGCCATTTCCTTAACCAGCTCATTTTACAGATAAGGAAACTGAGGCAAAGAGGGTGAAGTGACTTGCCTGAGGTTACATGGTTAGTAAGAAGTTGTCAGCCTGTGAACCTTGGTTTCCAGGTCTAGGGTGCCTCCTTCTGCTTCACATTAGAATCATGGCCCTTTTGGAAGTGGGATGGACCTAGAAGAGGAGATGGTCTAATGCTCTCATTTTACAGATGAGAAGCCTGAGGCTCTGAGAGGGGCAGAGACTTGCCTGAGCATAAACAGAGGTGGAACTAGAAGCCAGGCTTCCAGAGTCTTAGTAAACCTGACTCTTTACTATGTGGTAAGGAATCAACATTTCTGGTGTGCTTAGTTTTTTTTTAAAAGTTTCATTTCTATTGTTAACTTACTGACTTTTTCTTAGGGCTTTAGTTGATCCATTCACAAAATGAACAATAGTAATACTTTGGATTCTCTCTGTCTCTCTGTCTTTTTATCTTTCTGTTTCTCTCTCCCCTCCCCCACTCCTCCTCCTCCTTCTTTTCTCTGTCTCTCTCCCTCCCTCCCTTTGTCTCTGCCTCTCTGCCTGTCTCTCTTTGTCCCTGCCTGCCTGTCTGTGTCTCCTTTCTCTCTCTGTCCCATGTCTTTGTTTCTCTTTCTGTCTCTCTCTGTATAATCTGTGTGTCTTTCTCTGCCTCTCTGCCTGTCGCTGTTTCTTTATCTGTCTTTCTCTTTCCCTCTCCCTCCTCTCTCTGTTTCTCCCTCTCTAACACCTTTCTAATTGTGTGGCTGTTTAATCCCTAGCGAAATAGTACAACTAGACAGGCACATTTCCGCTGTTGAGTTTAGAGATAGTCATGATTTTTTCCTTCTCTTCCGTGGAAATACTTTCCCATTTGTCGTCAGGCCAGGCACAAACTACAGTGGATCCTGAATGCAGAGTGAAGAGTTGCAGACCTAGGAAGTTCCAACAGAACTAAAGGGATCAAGCAGATTAAGTAGGTATGAGCACTAAGAACTGGGCCATAAATCAGAGCCAGCTAGACAAGCTGTTGTGAGGATGTGCATGAAGACAGCTGGGAGGCGCAGTGGCAAGAGCACTGAACTTGGAATCGGGAAGATCTGAGTCCAAATCTTGCCTCAGATGCTTACTGGCTGTGTGACCCTGGGTAAGTCACTTAACCTCAGCTCACCTCAGTTTCCCCATCTGTAAAATGTAAAATAACACTCCCCTCCGAACCTGGGTGGTTATGTGGAACAAACAAAATATGTGAAAGTGAAAACAGAATCTGTGAAGCGCTTTGCAAACCTTAAAATGCTATATAAATGCTAGTTACTAATTATTGCTGTGATGGTCAAGGCAAATCTCGGCTCAGAATCCAGATAGGTATACAAGAGCCTGGCAGACAGAAGCACAAGAGGACAGAGCCAAGCAGTAAGATCGACAATAGTCAGACACATGATCAGAATCAAAAGATCCATAGAAGCTGTAGTGTGAGGGCAGGAGAGAGAACGGTCATGAAGCATAAACAACTGGAAATGACATTTGAGACAAAGCCAATTGTTTCCTCATCCAAATTCTTCTTCTTTGCTCCTTTCGCCTTCTGACTGCAGAATTTCTATCATTCATGTGCGCTATTTAGTGATCCATTCATCCAGCCAACATCTCTCAGATTCCATTGATGTCCAGCACTTAGCACAGTGCTTGGCCCATAGCAGGCACTTAATTGATGATTATTGACTGACCACCTGGGCCATTGACCCTCGTGTGAGAGCCCTTGTGCTCACTCCTTAGGGTACTCCAGTTGTTCCCAGAACATGGTGGAAAAACATTGCACTTGGAGTCAAACGACCTGGACTTGACCCCCTCTTCTTCCTTCTTACAGCCTCCATGACTCTGAGAAAACCAGCTGACCCTCCTAGTCTCCCATTTCCTTCCCTATATAACAAGGGAGTTGAATTGGATGGCTTCCCAACTCCTGATCCCTCGATCCCAAGTTCTGGCCTAGAGGAATGAGCTGCTTCGGGGTCAAAGGTCTGAGTTTGGATGCCGATTCTGTCTCTGGGCACTTTTGGACATGCACGGCGGATGCTGGCCCAGACATCCATTCCCTTGCAAGAGTGAGGCGTTGCAGGCCCCTGGAGACGAAACCCGGAAAAGCAAGGGAAATGTGCTTTCTCATATTCTCCTTGAGTGGGAGGGAGAAGCTTTGCAAGAAGTAGCCTTTTCAGCAACTTCAGGACATTTCTTTTCCCCTTCTTTTTCTTTTGCAATTGTGACATGTCTCCATGAAATGGACCACAGGAAGGAAGGCTTTGTTCAAGAAGTTATTTTCTGCACATCCCTTTATATGATGGATTTCACAACAGGGGTGAATTTAGGTTGAATTTGAAGGAGTGTAATCAGCCGGGCTCCAGACCCTTGAAAGCAAGCAGAATTTGGGGGACACAGGCCAGAAGGGGGCAATGAGAGTTTGGGTAGGATTTTTCCTAATGTTCCTTTGTTCCCCCCAAGCCCGATGAGACAGGAAACAGGTGGGAAAGTAAGCCTGAATCTCTTACCTTTAATGAAAAAAGAACCCAGGACTCACAGGCCAATGCAACATAGGGGGAAAATGCTTGAGATGTAGAGTTGGAGCATTGAACTTGAAACTGGTTTCTGCTACTTACTATCTTAGTCAAGTACTTTAGCTTCTCTAGACCTCAGTTTACTCCTTCATAAAATGGGGGGAAGGGTCAGAAAGAGACCAATGTCATTATCTCTATTTACATGTTAGGAAACTGACTCTCAGAGGGGTCGAATGACTTTCCTAAGGCCAGGAAACAGTGAAACCAAGACTCCAGTGCTGTCCCCTGACATGGATGTCACAGGTTAACATGATATACTCTTAACTGCCTCCCAATTAGGATCTGGAAAGGAGACAGATAAGAAAGGTCAATTCTAATGAAATTCTCCAGTAGGGAAGTCAACAGTACAGGGGAGACCTGGAGGAATGCTAGGCCTGACATTGCTGCTTCAGCAGTGTGACCCCTTCCTTTCTACTGAAGGTCAGGGAACTCAGCTAGTTCTTTGGTTTACCAAAAAAAAAAAATTAATTCTGCCTTTTAACAAACACCAAAAGAAAAAAATAGAATTTCCATATATACATAGTAGAAAGGGGAAAAAAGATGATTATATCTGAATCTGCAAATTCCCATTACAAAACAGCTGTTTTTTAAGGTATATAATAGATTCCTGCTGTCAACTTTCAAAGCTCTTCTGCTTGCCTTCCTTCTATTTTCTTCTATGCATTTTCTTTAAAATCCTTCATTGATTGATTCTGTTGGCTTTCTTCATTGTGGGGGCAACCTAATTGCTAGTCTTCCCCCCACACACACACATGTTCACCACCATAAAAAAAAGAAACCTAAAGGGGCAGCTAGGTGGCGCAGTGAATAGAGCACTGACCTTGGAGTCAGGAGGACTTGAGTTCAAATCCGGCCTCAGATACTTGACACTTACTAGCTGTGTGACCCTGGGCAAGTCACTTAACCCCAATTGCCTCACCAAAAAAACAAAAAACAAACAAACAAAAGAAACCTAAAACCCTTGACATGATTATGTACATTCACTCACAACCAATCCATGCATTCACCATATCCAAAAATGTATGCTTTCTTCCCCATTTGAATCCATTACTTCTCTGAATGAAGGTGGATAGCTTCCTTCATCATCAGTACTTTTGAGTTGTGCTTGGTCATTGCACTGATTTTGCCTCAGAATTGTTTTTTTTATTGACAATGTGGTTGTTATTCTATAAATTTTCTCCTAATTCTGCTTACTTCATGCTGCATCAGTTCATATAAGTCTTTCCAGGTTTCTTTGAAAACACCTTTTGTCATTTCTGATGGTATAATAACAGTCTATTACATTCATATAGTTGAATTTGTTTATCCATTCCTCAGTGAATAGCTAGTCCTTTAGCTTCCAATTTAGGCTTGTAAATATAAGTATTTGATATTGTTGTTGAGTCATTTTTCAGTCATGTCCAACTCTTCCTTATCCCATTTAGAGTTTTCTTAGTAAAGTTACTGGAGTGATTTACCATTTGCTTCTCCAGCTCATTTTACATATGAGAAAACTGAAGAAAACAGGGTTAAGTGACTTGCCCAGGGTCGCACAGCTAGTAAGTATCTGAAGTCAGATTTGAACTCAGAAAGAGGAGTTTTCTGGACTCCAGGCCCAGTGGTCTATCCATTGCACCACTGAGCTGCCCCCCAAATGAAAAAAATATAATTTTTTAAAATCTTATAGATCCTTTTCCTTTTTATTTAATCTCTTTGGTGTATGGACCTTGTAGCAGTATGTCTGGGTCAAAGATTATACACAATTTAATAGCTTTTGGGCTTAGTTTCAAATTGTTTTCTAGAAAGGTTAGATCAGTTCACAACTTCACCAACACTGTATTAGTGCTTCTGTCAGGGGCAGCTAGGTGGCACTGTCCCTGCAGTTGAGAGGACTTGAGTTCAAATCTCAATTCACACACTTACTAGCTGTGTGACCCTGAGCAAGACACTTAACTCCAATTGCTTAAACATCCAGGGCCATCTCTAGTTGTCCTGATGTATATCTTGCCACTGGACCCAGATGGCTCTGGAGGAGAGTGAGGCTGGTGACCTTGCACCACCCACCCTCACTACAATTCAGTGTAAGTCATGACATCACCCCAATGTCATGGTCCTCTTCAAGAATGAAAGACAAACAACAGTGCTCCACTCTACTCATAATCTCTTGATAATTGTCACCTTTTTTTTTTTGGTCATTTTTGCCCATCTGATGGCTGTGAAGGGTTATCTCATAGTTTTTTAAATGTGCATTTCTCCAAGTCATTGATTCAGAGGCTTTTTTATATAGATACTGATAGATTGAATTTCTTCCTTTATGAACTGTTTTTATTTCAGTCCATTCAAGTCAAGAAGCATTTATTAAATGCTTATTTTGAGCAAGGTACCATGCTGGAAATACAAATACAAGCCAAAAGTAAGATAATCCTTGCCCTCAGGAAGTTTATATTTTAATGGAAGATGACATATAAAATGGACCTGAAATGTTATCTGGAAGGAAAGGAGAGGAGAGAGTAGTAGCAAAGTTTACAAATATAATATGATTTGATCCTCATGACAATTTGGTGAGCCATTAATATCCCCAATTTACAGCTGAGGAAACTGAGGAAGACAGAGGTTAAATGACTTTTCCAGGTTCACACAGCTAGTATGTGTCCAGATTTGAATTCAGATCATTCCGATTCCAGACTCAGTACTCTATCTATTGCCCCACCTAACTGCCTCAAGACTGGAGAAGAGGAAAGAAAGATGGATGGCCTGGGCACTACTTCACAATCGAGGTTCTGGGTGGAAACTCACTAATGGGAGGAGGGGCAGAATGTTGGAGGGATTTTCCAAATTTCCTTTTATAATTTATTAATTGGGAATTGACTATTGCTCTTATATGTTTGAGTAATTTCTTCCTACATATTAGATATAGTAGGTACTGGTTTATCATAAAAAAATTTCTGTAAAGATTTTCCCCACATGATTCTTTCCTTTCTCGTTTTAACTGCATAGATTTTGTTTGTGCAAAATATTTTCAATTTTATTCAGTCAGAATTGTCTATTTTAATTTCAGTGATTCTCTCTCCCATTTGTTTGGTTAAGAACTCACCTACTATCTAGAGTTGAGAAAGGTATTTCCTTTTTTGGTTCTCTAATTTGTTTGTGATGTGACCTTTTATGTCTAAGACATGTGTCTATTTGGAGTTTATCTTGGAATATGGTGTGAAATGTTGGATTAAACCTAATTTCTGCTGGATGACTTTCCAGTCTACCCAGTAGATTTTGTTGAATACTGATTCCTTCCCCTAATAGCTGCAGACTTGGAGTTTATTGAGCACTGGACTATTAGGTTCCTTTGCTTTGGTAGGTTGTACACCTAATCTGTTCCACTGAATGAACTCTCTATTTCTTAATTTATTGTTGTTGAGTTGTTTTAGTCATGCCTGACTCTTCATGACCCTGTTTGGGATTTTCTTGGCAAAGATACTGGAGTGTTTTGCCATTTCCTTCTCCAGCTCATTTTGCAGATAAAGAAACTGAGGCAAACAGGGTTAAGTGACGTGTCCAGGGTCACACAAGTAGTAAGTGTCTGAACCTAGATTTGAATTCAGGAAGATGAGTCTTCTGATTTCAGCCTAGTTATTACTGTTTTTTAAGTCTTTGTTTCTGCTTGATCATCACATTCTTTTTATTGTCATTGCCATAGGTTAGCATTTCTAGCACTATATCAACACATGTAGTGCTAATAGAAATTCTTGTTTTAGCCCTAATCTTATAGAAATGGTCTCTAGTACTTTTCTATTACATATAATGCTACCTCTTGATTTTAGATAAAAAGTATTTATCATAATAAGGAAAGGTCCATTTTTTTGTTGTCCAGTTGTTTCGGTCATACCCCACTCTTTATGACCCCATTTTGGGGTTTTCTTGGCAAAGATACTGGGGCAATCTGCCATTTCCTTCTCTAACTCATTTGACCAAAGCAAACACAGTTAAGTGATTTGCCCAGGGTTACACAGCTAGTAAGTGTCTGAGGCCAGATTTGAACTCAGGAAGATAAATCTTACTGGCTCTAGGTCTGGCACTCTATCTATTGTACCATCTAGCTATGCTAAGGTCCATTTATTCCTATGTTTTTATTTTATTTTTATTTTTAATTTATTTACATGTTTATTTTTATGATTTATTTATGATTTATTTTATTTCATTATTTAATTTATATTTATTTATTTATTTATTTTTTGTGAGGCAATTGGGGTTAAGTAATTTGCCCAGGGCCACACAGCTAGTAAGTGTCAAGTGTCTGAGGTCAGATTTGAACTATTCCTATGTTTTTAATAGGAAAAGATATTGTATTTTTTCAAAAATTTTTTTGGATATCTGTTAATATAATAATGTAATTTTAAAAGCTATTTTCATCAATCATATCTATTATAGTTTTCCTAATATTTAACCACACCAATATTCCTGATATTACTACAAGCTGATTAGAATATACATTCATTATGATGTGTTGCTGTGGCGTCTTATCTAAAACTTTATTTAAAATTTTTGCATCAATGTTAATGTAGATTTGTCTGTCTGGTTTTTTTACTGTTTTTTTCTCCCTGATTAGGTATCAAGACCATATTTATATCATAGATGGAATTTTGCAGGGTCATTTCTGTGATAGGATTACTATATAGCAAAGTTCCCAATCCCCCAAATGAAGCTGGTCCATTTTCTAAAAGGAAAGGAAGCTGTCTCCATGATTAATTGGCCCAGGGAGCTAAAGTTCCAATCTATTGCAATTGATATAGTATCCTGATCTCTACAGACTACCCTGATGTGGCATCCTTGTCACTTAAGGGCACAAAAGACCCACTGAAATGGATTTGGGGGCTTTCAGACTTGGCAGATGTCCCAGAGCCTTGTGAGTCAACACACCTTGTCCTGTTAACCAGAAATGTTTCTGTATGGAGATCCGGGTGGGGCGCAGAATCTGCAATGCTGTATCCTGGTGGAATATAATTTCTGTGCTATGGCTAAGTAAATCTCCTCTTGTTAACTGTTGAATGATGTATGAATGTCTTATTTCCAAGAAAGAACCTAAGCTACAAGGGAAATGGGCTGAGTCAATTTCTATTCATATTTTTTCAAATAGTTTATGTAATATTTTTTGAAGTTTATGTAATATTGAAATTAATTGTTTGATAGAATTTACTTTCAAATTCATTTGGTACTAGGCTGTTTTACTTTGGGAGTTCATTTCTGGTTTGTTCAAGTTCCTTTCCTGAAATTGGGTCATTAAAGTTCTCTTGTTTCAGTACAAATTTCTCTGTAAGAAAACAAATTTCTTATACTATTAATCTGGATATCTTGTTACTATTTATATATTTCATTTAAGTTGTCAGTTTGTTGGAATATCATTGGGCAAAATGGTTTCTAACAATTTCCTTTAATCTTTACTTGTTATGAATTTTCCTTTTTTCATTTTTGATACCTGCAATTTGATTTTCTCTCTTTTAACTCATTAATGGTTGGTGGGTTTTTTGTTTGTTTGTTTTCAATTTTGTTAATTTCTTCTTCATTTTTCAGAATTTCTATTTTGTTTGGTTGGGATATTTTGATTTGCTGCCTTTCTAGTCTTTTATAAGTTGTTTTTAAGTTGTTTTTTTTTTGTTTTTGTTTTTGTGGAGGCAGAGGCAATGAAGGTTAAGTGACTTGCCCACAGTCACACAGCTAGTAAGTATCAATTGTCTGAGGTTGGATTTGAACTCAGGCCCTCCTGAATCCAGGCCTGTTGCTTTATCCACTGTGCCACATAACTGCCCTTAAGTGTTTTTTTTAAAGTTTAAGTCAAACCCATTTGATTGATCTGTTCTTTCTATCTTTTGCTGATGACTATGTTTAGAGATATAAATGTTCCCCATAGAACTGCTTTGACTTCATACTGAATGTGTTAGTTTGCTCTTATTTTTGTTGATGAAGTTTCTATTATTTGTTATTTAACTTATCAATTCTTTAAGATGAAGTTACTTAGATTTTAATTAATTTTTAATACTTTCATCAGATGCCTTTTATTGCATATAATTTTTATTGCATTGTAACCACCAAAAGATTGTTTATTATTTCTAACCCTCTTCATTTGATTGTGATGTGCTTATGCCCTAATATATGGTCATTTTTTAAAAAAAGTACCTTGTTTATCCTTTGTTCTTGAAGAGGATTGTGACATCAGAGTGATGTCATGACTTGTACTGAATTGGATTTAAGTGAGGCAGGGCTATGCAAAGTCACCAACCTCACTCTCTCCTTCAGAGCCATCTGGGTCCAGTGGCAAGATAAACATCAGTATGACTGGAGATGGCCCTGGATGTTTAAGGCATTTGGGATTAAGTGACTTGCCCAGGGTCACATAGCTAGTAAGTGTCTGAGGTGAGATTTGAACCCAGTGCTCCCAACTTTGGGACCAGTGCTCTATCCATTGTGCCACCTAGCTGCCCTTGTAAAAGTGCCAGGCACAGCTGAAGATAAAAATTCCTTTCCATTACCATTCAGTACTCACAGGATCTCTATCATACCTAACTTTTCTAAGATTTTTCAAGTCCTTAAATTTTTTCTTGTTTAGCATTTTCTTAGATTTATCTTGTCCTGAAAGGTGATACATTGAGCTGTCTGTATATTATTATTTTTATTGTCTATTTCTCCTAGGAAAATGATTCCCCCCTTTAGGTGCTTTACATACAACTTGTTGCACATATAAAATATTGATATTAATATTTGTTTGTGGTAGCTTTCAGTACAATGTAACCTTCTCTGTTTGGGTTGGATGAAAGTGAGGTTCAGAATTAAGCTACTCCCTTCACTCTCTTCCTCCAGGTTTATTTGGTCTTTTGTAGACCAAGATTATGTGAGCTACTAAGTTCCACCTCCTTCCCACCCCCCTTCATTCCCTGCTTACTGTAGTTCTTTTTCCTTTACTCTTCTTTCTTTCCTTAAACTCATCAAACAGAGGTTTGTGCACAATGTTCATTTATCTGACCAAGCTTTTTTTTTTTCTGACCAAGCTTTTGATACTGTCAGTTACAAGGGCTTGTGGAAGAGCATGGTAACATTTAGTTGTCCAGAGAAATTCATCAGTATTGTTGAATGCCAGTTCCACAGCAGTGTGCGTGCATTGGGTTCTAGATAATGGATGTTGCTTTTTGCACTTTCCAGTCACAAGTGGAGTAAAACAGGGTTGTGTGATTGCTACTATGCTTTTTAGCATGGTGTTTTCAGCAACATTGTCAGATGTTTTCTACGAGGATGAAAATGGCATCAAGGTCAGCTACTACACTCCTGGTAAATTATTTGACTTGAAAAGCCTACAAGCCAAGACAAAAGTGGAGGGAGAGTTGGTGAGTGACTTTTTGTCCACAGATGACTGTGCACTCAAGGCAGCCTTTGAAACTGAGATGCAAAAGAGTATGGATCAATTTTCTGCTGCTTATGCTAATTTTGGCCTGACAATGAACACTAAGAAAACAGGTTCTACACCAACCAGCCCTGTACCATCCATACATGGAGCAATTGGTTACAGCAAGTGGAGAGATTTTGAATGCTGTGTATTCATTTGTCTTGGTAGTATGTTTTCCAGGGATGTATAAATAGATGATGAAGTTGATTCATGCATTGCCAGAGCAAGCTCTGTGTTTGGGAGGCTTTGAAGGAAAGTGTGGGAGAGAAGAGATATTAGACTGCCTACCAAACTGAAGTTCTACATAGCTGTTGTGCTGACCTCATTGATGCATACCTGTGAAACCTGGACAGCATATCAGCACTATGACAGGAAACTGAATTACTTCCACTTGGATTGTCTTAGGAAGATTCCGAAGATCACCTGGCAGGATAAAGTACTAGACACTGAAGTCCTTTCTCAAATTAAACTGACATGCATTTGAACTCTATTGCAGAGAGCACAACTCTGATGGGTAGGCCATGTTGTTGGAATGACAAAAGTATATTGGCCTTAAAGGCTATTTTATGGAAAATTCATATAAGACAAGTACTCACATGGAGCTCAGAAGTGATTTAAGGACACTCTCAAGGTCTCCCTGAAGAACTTTGGAATAGAGTGTGAGACATAGGAGATACTGGTAAAGGACCGCCCAATATGACATGCCCGTATCAAAGAAGGTGCTGTGCTCTGTGAGCAAAGCACAGTTTCAGTAGCTACAAAGAAACTTGAGATACACACATTTAGAGTCAATTCCACTCCAAGTGTTCATGTGGACTATTTGTGCCTGACCTGTGATAGAGCCTTCTGAGCTTTCATTGGTTTGATCAGCCACAGTCAGACATATTGTACCTTGACCCCAACATAGTGATATCATTTTGATACTCTTTGAGCATGAAGGACAACAACCATAAATAAACTCATGGAACAATAACAAAATTGATCCCAGTCCCATTGTCTCATTTAACTACTCCTTTCATCCTTGAAGACATTGAAATTCATAGGGAACACTTGTTTCTTCTACTAGGATTAGAATCTAAACAATTAATTAGCATGCAGTACTATTCATTGTTCAGTTAGTGCAGTGGACAGAGTACTGGATACGGAGCTAGGAGGACATGAGTTCAAATATGGTCTTAAACTTACTAGCTGTATAAATCAGTTAATTTCTGTTTGCCTCATTTCCCCAACTATAAAATGGGGATAATAATAGTATCTACCTCACAGGGTTGTTGTGAGGATCAAATGAGATAATAGTTGTAAAGTACTTAACACAGTATTTGGCACATGGTAAGTGCTATATATTATATTATATTATATTATATAACATAATATAATGTTATGTTTTATATATATATATATAAGCTATTATTAATAATTGCACTCTCCACCTACTGACTTCCTGGATTGCCTTTACGAAGGATCCTTAAGGGGAGGAATTGCTTCATTTTTATCTTTGTATCCCCAGTTCCTGGCATATATTAGGCACTTAATAAGCGCACATTGATGAATTGATTGATTAAAGAAAGCAAAAGCCATGCCCTGGTTGGTTAGGAGATTTGGACCTTGTGAGTTGCTTAGACAGTGCAGGTCTGAGGTGAAGGCATAAATACCAATTCAATGGTCCCA
Organism: Dromiciops gliroides; assembly: GCF_019393635.1. Classification (NCBI taxonomy): domain Eukaryota; kingdom Metazoa; phylum Chordata; class Mammalia; order Microbiotheria; family Microbiotheriidae; genus Dromiciops; species Dromiciops gliroides. Next base: position 642,744,875 of record NC_057862.1, read on the forward strand.
CTAACTCTAACTCTTTTTATTTCATTTAAAAAAAAATTTTTTTCCAGTTACATGTAAAGGTAGTTTTCAACATTCATTTTTAGAAGATTTAGAGTTCCAAATTTTTCTCCCTCCCTCCTTTTCCTCCCCCCTCCATGACAGCAACCAATCTGATATAGGTTTTACATATATATAAAATTCAAAAGTACTCTTTTTTAAAAGTCTGTATTCTAACTCTTTTTGAAGGGGTTGGGGGGAGTGTAATGAGCATAATGAGCTATATGAAATGTTTTCTCTTTTCTGTCTTTGTATGAGTCTTTGCGTATTTGTCTTAAGCATTTTGCATGGAGGAAATAGCTATCTTCTGCTTTGTATCCACATTGTACATTGAGTACCTTCTCTAGAAGGGTCCTGTTAAACACAGTTTGGGGAGACCCTACACATTATTCACATCTAAGGTTTATTTTAGAGGTGTCCCTGAAATTCTACTCAAGGTTATGGCCAAAGGGCCAGAATGCGAGAAAGGAATATGTCCCTAGGAGCATGCTCATAAATGTTTAACAACTGGCTCTCTGAAAAAAAATTAAAAGCACAAGCATTTTAAAGTTGAATTTGCCTCATTTGCTCTGCCACTTCCTTAAGTTTAGATAATTATAATTAAGTCCTGGTTTGTAACATTAACTGATTTCCAAGTGAAAATACTAACACTGAACATTTCACAATATGCTCTTGGGAGTCAGTTCAAGCTGGCTCCTGTACACTCCCATCTGTCTCCTTTTGGAGGGTTAGATCCTCTCCCAGGATAAATTTGGGCCCATGTCCATCAGAGCCCCTGGTGTTAGGGGAACCCTGTCTTTTTACTGTCATTCGCACCTACCCCAGGTAGCCAAATGCTCCATGCCTTTTTCTCTTCCCTCTAGTATATTTATTTGTATCGTCTCTGCATCACAGAATTCTTTCCCCCCTCCTTTCCTTCAGGATACATTTTTTTTGGGCAGAGCAATGAGGGTTAAGTGACTTGCCCAGAGCCACACAGCTAGTAAGTGTCAACTGTCTGAGGCTGGATTTGAACTCAGGTCCTCCTGAATCCAGGACTAGTGCTTTATCCACTGTGCCACCTAGCTGCTCCCAGGATACATTTTAAACATCACCTGCTATATAAAACTTTTATTGATACCTTGAACTGCTACTGTTTTTTTTACCCATAACTACTTTGTATTTAACTAACTTATATTTATTTTATTTAAACTTATTCTGTGTATACTTTTTATATACTTGCTATCTCTTCCGAATAAAATATAAGCTCTTAGAGAGTCAAGACTGCTTCATTCTTTGTATTTACATCCCTAATGCCTAGCATAGTGCTTGGCACATAGTAGGCACTTGATAAATGCTTGTTGGTTGCTTGCATTGATTCAACAAAATTCAGTAACATTTATTAGGTTCCTACAAAGAGACTACCACATAGAGGGGAACCAGGTGGAGCTAGACCAGGAAGGAGTTCACCTGGGCTGCAGCTGTTGGCAAGAGGAAGTAGACCATCTGATAACTTCCTGTTTTCACTGTTCTTGTTAACTAGTTACTAAACTCAAGTTTTTTTTTTTTTCTGTGCTGCTAAAGGAGGTCAAACCATACTGAAATGTAAATGTAAAATTTAAAAAATTGTATAATTTTTTTTTTTTTGTGAGGCAATTGGGATTAAGTGACTTGCCCAGAGTCACACAGCTAGTGAGTGGCAAGTGTCTGAGACTGGATTTGAACTCAGGTCCTCCTGAATCCGGGGCTGGTGCTTTATCCACTGCGCCACCTAGCTGCTCCCCAAATTGTATAATCTTTAAAAATCATTATTTAAAATTCTTGTGGTCTTTAAAATTTGGTGTCCTGGGACAAAACTCTGGTTGCCCTTCACTAGTTACAAGTCAGGCAATAGGCATCCACTAAACATTCTTGAGTGGGTGCTCAGTTGTTTATCAGTCATGTCCAGCTCTTCATTACCCCATCTGGGGTTTTCTTGGCAAAGATGCTGGAGTGGTCTTCCATTTCCTTCTCCGGCTCATTTTAGTTCTTTTTTTTTTTTTTTTTTAGTGAGGCAATTGGGGTTAAGTGACTTGCCCAGGGTCACACAGCTAGTAAGTGTTAAGTGTCTGAGGCCGGATTTGAACTCAGGTCCTCCTGACTCCAGGGCCTGTGCTCTATCCACTGCGCCACCTGGCTGTTCCTCCAGCTCATTTTAGACATGAAGAAACTGAAGCAAACAGGGTTAACAGATTTGCCCAGGGTCACATAGCTACTAAGTGTCTGAGTGCAGATCTGGACTCTTGAAGATGAGTTTTCCTGATTTCAAGCTCAGTACTCTATCCACTGTACCACCTGGCTGTCCCTTGAGTGGGTAGTGGCATGGTTAAAGGTATGCTTTAGAAAGATTATTTAATAAAAAAGACTTGATGACATAGACACACAGTTGTAATCCCAGGTCATATATTTTGCTGATCTCTTACTAGTGTTGCTAGAATTTTTCCATTGAAAATGATCAATTTATATGTAATTTAAAAAATTTTGAAAAAGAAAAAAACCCAAGGATTATTTTTACAGGTATATGAAGGAAGGATTGGAGAGGAGAAAGACTAGAAGCAGGGAGGCCAATCAATGTTATTGTAAGGGAAGCTAGGTGGCGCAGTGGATAAAGCACTGGCCCTGGATTCAGTAGGACCTGAATTCAAATCTGGACTAAGACACTTGACACTTACTAGCTGTGTGGCTCTGTGCAAGTCACTTAACCCTCATTGCTCCACCAAAAAAAAAAAAAAGTTATTTTAATAGCCTAGGCAAGACATAACGAGGGTCTGAGAAGTGACTGTGTAAGAGGAGGAAGGTAGATTAGATAAGACCTAGCAACTGATCAGATGTTGGAGGGAAGTGAAGAGGAAAGAAGGCTTGACTATGCTTCTAAGGCTATGAACTTGGAAGGACGGTGGAGCCTAACGTAGAGATAAGGAAGTCCTGAGGAGGAGTGCCTGTAACAAGGAAGGTAATACAACATCACTCCACTTTCCTTTTTACCTAGTCTGTTCTTTTGAATCAAGTGTCCTTTTCCCAAGTGTCTCATCTCACCAAGTCTTAGTAATATTTAGGAAGCAAAAAATTCTTCTTTTAAAATTTAGGATCTCTAGTTCACAGTGCTGTCACCCACCCTTCATGTATTCATAGATATCTGGGCCATGGATTTTATTGCTGGCTCTCTTCTTGGCCACCTTTCTTCTGTTATTCTTGCTATATATGTTACTTTCTATGGTACCAGCCTTGACAGACTTATGGGCTCAGTTTTCTTCATCCCTCACCCTCTTATATTTAAAGCCTTCTTATATTCAATTTGTTAAGATTCCAGGCAAATATGTGTATTTTTTTAGTTTTTTAGTTTTTTTTAGTGAGGCAATTGGGGTTAAGTGACTTGCCCAGGGTCACACAGCTAGTAAGTGTTAAGTGTCTGAGGCCGCATTTGAACTTAGGTCCTCTTGAATCCAGGACTGGTGCTTTATCCACTGCGCCACCTAGCTGCCCCTGGCAAATATGTTTTTATTGGCTTTTATTGGATGTACTCCATCCCTGGCCAGGAACCCATCATTTCTATATTTTAAACTATAGTCCAGAAATTAAAATCTCACTTTCATACATCATATTTTCAGTCAGTTGGTCAGTTCCCCAGTTTGCCTTCTGATTTCTGTTCTGAATCTTTTTTCAGCTGATCATAGGAACGACTCTCTCCTTTCCATCTGCAACTCTGCTTGGTGTAAACTCCAGGGAACAAGTCGCCCCTTCCAGGTAATCCTGGTTCACCTGGAATTTCATCATGCTGTTCAACTGAGCCTTGGTTACGAATGCCTTCCCAGACCTGTCTTCTCCCCACTCTGGGTGAAGCACTAAACTCCTCCCAAAGTTTTCCTCTAGAGAATGCAGAATTTGGCTTTTCCAACTCTTTCTCCACCTTCTGTTTCCCACAGAATCATAGAATCTGACACAAAGAAGGGACCTCAATGGTCATTTAGTATAATCCATGTTTCAACAGCAACTCCCTAAACAACCAACCTGACAAGTGGTTACGCCAACCTAGCTTGGACACCACTAGTGATGAAGCACTCCCCTCCTGTGAGAGCTCCTTTCACCTTTAGATAGGTCGAATTGTTGAGGAAGTTTTCTACTTACAGATTAAAATGACCTCTCAGCAACTTCTAGTCATTTCCTCTTTTTGGCCAGGAGGGAAAGCTTAATCTTTGTTCTATACAAACTCTTGCCCAAATACTCCTTTAACATTCCATACTTGTGAAGTTAATTTTGTGAAGAACAGCATTATAACGAAGAGGGGTTAACCTTGCCTTGCCTGGCCACAGAGGGGGAAGTGAGTGGAAACCCTTCAAATATTTGAAGATAGCTATCCCATGGTTTCTAAACTGGTCACATTCTGGTCTTTCCCCTCTTTTTGCTTGGGGTTCCCAGCCTGGTGGGCTAATATAAAAAAAAGAACTTTTAGTTTCCCTTTAAGTTAGTCTGACCTTGCCTCTAGTCAAGTACAATTGAATATTCCTGGCCAAACTCTCTCTCCAGTGCTGCATTTCATTACTTGCTCTACTGTGGTTATTGTCAGATATTATTTTGTGTTCCTGTATTCCTGGTTCTAGGTCAATGAATCAGTGTCAGTGTAGAATAATGGATAGAGTACTGGAATTGGAGTCAGGCCGAGCTATGTTTAAATCTCACCTCTGATACTTACCACCCTGTGCAACATCGGCAAGTCATTTAATCTCACTGAGCCTAAGTTTCCTCATTTTTAAAATGGGGATAATAATAATGGGGCAGCAAGACGGTACAGTGGATAGAGTGCTCAATCTGGAGTTGGGAAGACCTGAGTTCAAATCTGGTCCACAAGACTTAATAGATGTTTGACCTTGGAGCAAGTCAGCTGCCTCAGTTTTCTTAACTATAAAATAGGGAAAATTATAGCATCTACCTCCCAGGGTTGTTGTGAGGATCAAACGAGATAATAACTATGAAATGTCTGGCACATAATAGACAATTACATAAATTATATTATTATCATTTTAATAGGGATAATACTCGTAATCAATATACTTTAGAATTGTGAGACTGAGTCAAATGAGATAATGTATTTAAGGTGGCAAAATAATACAAAAATATTAGTTATTCTTCTTTGCTCCCTTACCTGGGGAAGGATGAGAAAGGGACATCTGGACGATGCTGGCAATTAGGATTATTGTTGTTTGTCCTTCATTATCTCTTTTTTTCTTTTCTTTCTTTTTTTTGGTGGGGCAATGAAGGTTAAGTGACTTGCCCAGAGTCATACAGGTAGTAAGTGTCAAGTGTCTGAGGCTGGATTTGAACTCAGGTCCTCCTTAATCCAAGGTCAGTGCTTTATCCACTGCACCACCCAGTTGCCCCTTTTTTTCTTTTTCTTTTTTTTTTTTTTGTCCTTCATTCTCAAAGAAGACCATGACATTAGGCTGATGTCATGACTTGAGCTGAAGTAGATTTAAGTGAGGGAGGGCTATGCAAAGTCACCAGCCTCACTCTCTCCTCCAGAGCCATCTGGGTCCAGTGGCGAGATATATATCAGGACAACTGGAAATGGCCCCCCAATGTTTAAGGCAATTGGAGTTATGTGACTTGCCCAGGGTCACAACTAGTAAGTGTCTGACTTCGTATTTGAACTCAGGTCCTCCCAAATTCAGGGCCTATGCTCTATCCACTACAGCACCTATGTGTCCCTGGGGGTAGGATAGAATCAGTGATAGCACTATTCCTTTTTTTTTTTTTTTTTTTTTGGTGAGGCAATTGGGGTTAAGTGACTCACCCAGGGTCACACAGCTAGTAAGTGTCAAGTTTCTGAGTCCAGATTTGAATTTAAGTCCTCCTGAATCTAGGGCCAGTGCTTTATCCACTTTGCCACCTAGCTGCCCCCATAGCAGTATTACTAAAAAAGATGAGAGGCTCCTATTCCTTCACCCTTAGTCTCTCCCTCTCCTTAGCTCTAGTCCTGATTTACCAACTGCCCTTTGGCAGTTGGTGAACTGGATATCCTATTCAAAACAGGATCTCATTATCTTGCTCTGAAAACCCACCCACTTCTGAACTTCCATATCTTTGTTGAGGATACCACCATTTTCCCAGGCATCCCAATCTTTTTAACCTTGGTGTCATCCTCCACCCTTCTCTCTCCCTTAACTCACATATCTAATTAGTCATTTCCTCCTCTACAACAGTCTTTCAGATTAATTTGCTTCTTTCCACCACTGTATTTCAGGACCTAACCTAATTCATCTTCTGGCCTCAAGGTTTTGTCCTTTGAACTCTGCCCATGTTGCTTTTTTGTACCATCCTTTTCATAAACAACAAAGATTTATTCATTACCTGTTATGTGCAAGACATTTGAGGTACTCTGCTCTTAGGATGCTTACAATCAGTTGGTTTCTATTTGGATGACATGACACAAATGAATAGGGAGCCATGCAAAGTATGCCATGATTGGAAAGGCATGGTCACAGTTTCCTCCAGATATTTTTCATTGATGTGACCCCAGTCCACTGTTTTGTACCTTCCCTCAGGCACAAGAAATGGAGTTGTTTTGACTCTTAGGAGTATGTGCCTCAAGCCAAAGATAATTAGTGCTAATGGACCGGTTAATGTTAAAATAAAAGGCAAGAATTTTGATTTCCTTCCTTTTATGCCTTCCTGTGTCAGTAAAGGAGCATAGGGGGCTATCTCCAGTTGCCCTGATTTATATCTTGTCACTGGACCCAAATGGCTCCAGAGGAGGCAATGAGGCTGGTAACTTTGCACAGCCCTCCCTCCTTCAAATCCAATTCACTGGAAGTCATGACATCACCTACCCATGTCCTCTTTGAGAATGAAGGACCAACAACAATAATTGATGCATTTTTTTTACATCAACAAAATTTCCCTCAGTATCCCTCTGCCTTCACCCTCCCAGAGAGGCATCTCATAACAATTTTTTAAAAGACAAAATAAAAAGGGAGAAAAAAATAGACAAAAACTTATCAATGTATCAATAAAGTCTGAAATACATAAAATGTACACATCTGTGGCCTTCCTGTTTTGGCAAAATGTTTGTAGAGGGGCATGTCTTCGCCTATTTCTTCTTGGGTATCATGCTTGGTTTTTTTTTTTTTCAATTTTGCAACATTCACTTTCTTTTTTCTTTCTTTCTTTCTTTTTTTTTTTTTTGCAGGGCAATGGGGGTTAAATGACTTGCCAAGGGTCACACAGCTAGTAAGTGTCAAGTGTCTGAGGCTGAATTTGAATTCAGGTCCTCCTGAATCCAGAACTGGTGCTCTATCCACTGCGCCACCTAGCTGCCCCTGGTATAGTTATTATATATGTGTTTTCTTTCTTTTTTTTTTTTTTTCTTTTCCTTTTTTTTTTTTCTTACAGGGCATGAGGGTTAAGTGACTTGCCCAGGGTCACACAGCTAGTGTCAAGTGTCTGAGGCCAGATTTGAACTCAGGTCCTCCTGAATCCAGGGCTGGTGCTTTATCCACTGTGCCACCTAGCTGTCCCTATATGTTGTTTTCTTGGCTCTGCTTACTTTACTCAGCATCAGTTCATGCAAATCTTTCCATGCTTCTCTGTGTAGTTATTTATATTTATCATTTTGTATAGTACAGTAATATTACATTACCTTCATGTACCACATTTTGTTCAGCCATTTCCCCTACTTGATGGGCAACTACTTGCTTACAAATCTTTGCTATCACAAGTGCTACTATATATATTTTGATGTATATGGAGACTTTCTTATTAATTGCTTGCTCTGGTATAAGCCTAGTAGTAGAATCTCTGGGTCAAAGGTCATGGATATTTTAGATGCAGCTAGGTGGTAAAGAGGTCAGAATGGTGGACTTGGAGTCAAGAAGGCCTGAGTTCAAATCTAGCCTCAGGTGCTTACTAGCTTTATGACTCTGGGTAAGCCAATTAAGTTCTTCCTGCCTTGGTTTCATCATATGTAAAATGGAAATAATTATAGTACCTACTTCCCAGGGTTGCTGTGAGAATAAAATGAAATATATGTGTAAAGCACCATATAAAATGCTAGCTGTTATTTATTTCCAGAATTTTAAATTGTTTTAAAATAATTGTGCTGCATCACAGCTTCATCAACATTGGTCTAGTGTGCCCATATTTTCACAACCCCTTCAACATTGATTATTATCATCTTTGTCAGACTTTTTTTTTTTTGTGTACGAGTTGGACTTAATACCTCCTAACCCTCTTCTACCTTTCCACTCTTCTTATCTTACTGCCCACCATGTATTCTTGTTGTTGTTGTTGTTTTTTGCTACAGGGCAATGAGATTAAATGACTTGCCCAAGGTCACACAGCTAGTAAGTGTCAAGTGGCTGAGGTAGGATTTGAACTCAGGTCCTCCTGAATCCAGGACACCAGTGCTTTATCCACTGCGCCACCTAGCTACCTAGCTTCCCCCCCCTCCCCATGTATTCTTAACTCCAGTGACACTAGCTTCCTGGTTGTTCCATGAACAAGATATTCCATCTCCCTATTTTGGGCAATTTCTCTGGCTGTCTCCCATGCCTGGAATGCTCTCCCTCCTCAGCTCTGCCTACTTAACTTCTCTGGCTTCCTTTAAGTCCCAACTAAACCCCCATATTTTGTAGGAAGCCTTTCTCAACCCTTCTTAATTCTGGTGCTTTTCCAATGTTATTTCATAATTATCTTATATAGAGCTTGCTCTGTATATATTTATTTGTATGTTGTCTCTTCCATTAGACTGTAAGCACCTTGATGGCAGACACTGTCTTTTGCCTCTTTCTTGCCTCTATCCCTCAGTGCTTAACACGGGCCTGGCACATAGTAGGTGCTTAATAAATGTTCATTGATTGATTGCTGTGTTCCTTTTCTTTTCTTTTCTTTTTTTTTTTGTGGGGCAATGGGGGTTAAGTGACTTGTCCAGGGTCACACAGCTAGTAAGTGTTAAGTGTCTGAGGCTGGATTTAAACTCAGGTACTCCTGAATCCAGGGCCAGCGCTTTAACCACTGCGCCATCTAGCTGCCCCGCTGTGTTCCTTTTCAATTCTTAAGTCCCGTGGCTCTGTGATTGTGTAGATAACCAGACCAGATGACATTTGCTCCCATCCTGGGCCAGTGATTAGTGACAAGCAATGATTTCTCTTTATACTTGAAAGATCAAATGCTCTGAACTTTGTATCAAATCCTATGGCTCTGTTCCTGATAGGTGTTTCTGTGGGTTATCTCTTCTCCCCCCATGACTCAGGCCACAGGGCTTTCCCCAGTTCCCTTATATAAGAGATCTCATTGATAGGAAATGGACCCTCATATTCAGTTTCTATTTACATAATAATTTTTTTTCCATCCCACCGCTTCTAGGTATCATTGAAAACATCCTCATGGGAATTCCTGGTGCTTTGAGCTTTCAGAATGCCTGGTCAATCAAAGAAGGGAATAGTGGTTGTCATTACCGTTGAAAGGGTACATTCCAGAATGGGACAACTTTCATAAATCAGGTTGAGCAAATTCCTGTAACTCAAGATTCCTAGGTAGAGTTTAGGGAGTCTGAGGTCTCTGGAGATACTTCCCCTTCATTATTTTGTTTTGCTGTATCTCCCCCCCCCCTTCATTATTCATTCACACTTCTCTCCCTAATCTTCAAGAATACAATGACATAATATGAAGATTATTTCGGAGACCAGGGCCAGCTGCTATCAAAGATGGCCTGCCATGATGTAGCTTTCATATCCTTGGGACAAGATTTGGCATTGTGGTAGAAACACAAATACCCCTGAGATTCTTATACCCCCTCTGTTGCCTAGGTGGATAACATTGACCCAGATGGCACTGGTATCCACACAGGGTATGTGACAAGACCAAATGACATTTGCTTTTATCCTGGAACTGTAACAACACCAAGTGAATGTATTGGCTTGGTATATGATAGGAATGGGGGGGAGAAGTTTGAGATAGCAGAGAGATTAAATGAGATTAGCCGAGGAGAAAGAAACTTCTTTGCTCCTAAAAGTGTCCTTTTCTGATTTCCCCAGTTACTATCCTGAACTCAATTTCACTGTGTTTATTTTATATTTCTTCATCTATGTATGTCTTCTTTCTTTTCTTTTCTTTTCTTTTCTTTTTTCAGGACAATGAGGGTTAAGTGACTTGCCCAGGGTCACACAGCTTAGTTAAGTGTCAAGTGTCTGAGGCTGGATTTGAACTCAGGTCCTCCTGAATCCAAGGCCAGTGCTTTATCCACTGTGCCACCTAGCTGCTCCTGTATGCCTTCTTTTTTGTCAGTAGAATATAAACTCTATGAGGTCAGGGATTATCTCTTTTGTGTGTCTTCAGCATCTAGCATACAACAGGTGTTTAATACATGTTTGTTCAATTGAAATGAATTGAACTAACTGGGAGAATGACTAAGATGCTGCTAGTAGGATCTTTAAATTTTAGACACAGTAAGAGCTCTGGTCTGGGACTCAGTAGTCCTGAGTCTAGTTCTTGTTTTGCCATGACCTTGCTATGTGACCTTGGTCACACACTTCCTCTCTCTGCACCTGATCTTCCTTATCTGTAGAATGAGGAGGCTAGTTTAGTTGATTTCTAAGATTCCTTCCAGCCCCTATGATTTGTGAGTCCATCTATGCATCTAAGAGATAAATGGTTCTGCCTGGAGAAATCAGTGACTGGAGTAGAGAATTTCTCCGGTGGTAAGAATTTCAATTGCCAAAGCTACAGAAGTTGGGATGTAGCATTCCGAGCTCTCAGCAAAACTTAAAAGATGTGGAGTTTGCCTTTGGCACTCTTAACCTCTCCTATTTGAATCCCTTCAGGTGTTGGTAGATGTTTAACAACTGGATATTACCACCCCCCCCCCAACAAAACAAAACAAAACAAAACACACGCACACTTTTAAGTTTCATCTGCAACATTTTTCTCCATAATTTCATTAAGTCTAAACAATCAACAAAACGATAAATCAAGTCCTGATTTGGAGTGTTTGCCAATTTCTGAGGTGCAAATGCTCACACTGACAGTTTAACAACCAGCTATCAAGAATAGGCTTGAGCTGGCTCCAGCATGCCCCTGTAAACAATCAGTTCCCTCCATTCTTTCCTTTTCTTTTATCAAAAGTGATTTCAGGAAAATATTTTTTTCTTTTACAACGTAGTGTAAATATAAGTTGTTTCACAAACACCCTCCTTTCCTGGTTCCTCATTATGGTCTGGAGACTTGAAAGTCAAGTAAGCAGAACAACAAGCTGAAAAGTCTTTGAACTCGAACAAGGCAATGCACCCTGTGTCTTTCATCCAATGTCCAAATTTAATTCATTTTTGGCCAGGGAAGGGAAGAAAATAAGCATTTATAAGTGTCAGGCACTGTACTAAGTGTACCAAGTCATTTGAGCTTCTCAACAACCCTGAGAGGCAAGTGCTATTATTATCCTCATTTTTGAGTTGAAGAAACTGAGGTTAAACCGATGTGAAGAGGGGCAGCTAGGTGGCGCAGTGGATAGAACACTGGCCCTGGATTCAGGAGGACCTGAGTTCAAATCTGGCCTCAGACACTTAACACTTACTAGCTGTGTGACCCTGGGCAAGTTACTTAACCCCAATTGCCTCACCAAAAAAAAAAAAAAAATGTGAAGTGACTTGACCAGGGCTGCACAGCTAGATGCCTGAGGCCAGATTTGAATTCAGGTCTTTCTGACTATAGGATCAGTGCCCTATCCACCCTATCACCAACTATTTCTTTCTTTCTTTTTTTTTGTTTTATATATATATATAATTTATATAATTTATATATATATAACATTAAACATATTTCTGCATTAGTCATGTTATAAAACAAGAATCAGAGCAATAAGGAAAAACCTCAAAATAGAAAAACAACAGCCCCCAAAACAAAAGAAATAGTATTGTTCAATTAGCATTTATACTCCGCAGTTCTTTTTTTTCTTCTGGATTTGGAGATACCCTTCCATCGTGAGTCCCCTGGAACTCTCCTGTACCATTGCATTGGTGAGAAGAATCTAGTCCATCACAGTTGATCAACACACAGTTCACCAACTATTTCTAATCATCAAGGCAGTTCTAATTGTTAGGAAATGATCCTGTGCATGTATGCCAATGTCATCCAAACTGAAACCACCTAAATGTAAGCATCTGGAGAGCAGGAAACACATCCTGGGCATTTTTGTCTCTCCTATAGTACTTCAAATAGCGTTTTGCATATAATAGACAATAAATGCAGAGAGGCTTATCAATAGAAGTTTGATCACCAGGAAAAGAATTGTTTTTTTCATGGAGACCCATGCAAACTGTTTTCTAAAATGTGGAGAGGTTGTATAGATAAAGTAATGGGTCTCCTGAAACATGGACTTGAGTGTTGGAAAGAACTTTAATTCTGAAGTATTAATTTGTCATTCTGTTAGGACTCCTCCATCAGACTATGAGCTCCCTGCGAACAAGGATTGTCTTTTGTCTTTCGTTATATCCACAGTCCTTTATCTGGGGCCATCCCCAGTCATGCAGGTGTATATCTTGCCACTGGCCTCACTCAGATGGCTCTGGAGGAGAGAATTAGGCTAGTGACTTTGTACAGCCCTACCTCACTTAAATCTAATCCTCCTGATGTCATGGTCCCCTTTGAGAATGAAGGACAAACAACAACATCCCCAGTCCTTAGCACAGTGCCTGGCACATTATTGTTGAGTCATTTCAGTCATGTCAGATTCTTTTCTTTTCTTTTCTTTTCTTTTTTTTTTTTTTTGGTGAGGCAATTGGGGTTAAATGACTTGCCCTGGGTCACACAGCTAGTAAGTGTCAAGTGTCTGAGGCCGGATTTGAACTCAGGTCCTCCTGAATACAGGGCCGGTGCTCTATCCACTGAGCCACCTAGGGGCCCTTGGGGTTTTCTTGATAAAGACACTGGAGTGGTTTGCCATTTCCTTTTCCAGCTCATTTTACAGATGAGGGAACTGAGGTAAACAGGGTTAAGTGATTTGTCCAAGGTCACACAGCTGGCAAGTATCTGAGGCTGGGTTTGAATTCAGGTCCTCCTGACTATAGGGGCAGTGCTCTATCCACAGCACCACCTAGCTGCCATTGGCACCTGGAAGGTGCTTAATACATATGTATTAAGTGATTGTGTCACTTTTGCTGGTTATTTGCATTTTAAGTGTTCTCTCTTGCTGAGAAAATGAAAGTTATCTTTTCTATTAAAGTTTTTCAAGGATGGAGAAAGACTTCGCAATGCTCCAATACATACCAAGTAAATAGCCATGTGTAAGGTCCTACACTGGTGCCTATGTTCCACACTGGTCTCACCGTACTCAGAGTCAATGTAGAAGAGTGGTCTATGGCTTGGAAGTCTCTAAGATGCATGGTAGAGGAACTACCCAGAGAAGTTAGAGTTCCAGAATATCTTGTCTCTTGATACATTCCCAAGATACTAATTAATATACTTATACAATACAAAAGGGGGAGAAAGCACAGAAGAATGGAACCCTTAGGGGATTATTGTTTCACCAATCAATCGATCCTCAATGATTAATTGTCCGCTGTATGACAGCAACTGTATTCCAGGAGGTTCTGTGGACACAGTGACAAAAGCTAATCTTATATATTAATATGACTAGAGCAAGCAAGATTTCAGAGCAAGGAGTATATTATGGTAAGAGATCTTGGAAAGCTAGTGGCTTTTTGGGAGGGTTTGATCAGCATGATGAGGGGACTATCATATGATAATCTGCTGAAAGAATGAAAGTGAAGGATGAGAAGACTTAGGTGGGACATGATCCCAGTATTCAAATATCTGGCCATGTGTCATGTGAATGAATGAATAGATGGCTGGTAGAGGGAAGCTTGGTGGTTTGGTGGATTGAATGATAGGCTTGGACTCAGGAAGACTAGAGTTTGAATCCTGATTCAGGCCCTTACTAGATGTGTGACCTCTGGGCAAGTCATTTAACTTCTTTCAGCCTTAGTTTCCTCATCTGTAGACTGGGGATAATAATAGTACCTACCTCCCAAAGTTATTTTAAGGATCAAATGAGGTGTCTAAAATGTTTCATACAACTTAAATCCCTGTATAAATACTAGTTATCATGATGATGACATTGATAACACTTATGCTGCATGTATCCCAATGGGAGGGAAAATTGGGAACTATGGGAAGAAGTTATAGGTAAATAGATTTGGTTCTATACAAGTCAAAACATTCTAATTATTTGAACTACCTAACATTTAACAATGCTTCTTGAAGTAATGAGTTCTTTCTTATTAAAGGTATTCAAGAAGAGAGTAGGTGACCACATATTGGAGATTTTGTAGAAGCAGTTTATATTTCTAGTATGGAATGTTACACTCCAAGATTCTATGGAATAGAGACAAGAAAGACAAGCCAGACAGAAAGAAATTTCTTTGGCATACAGAGAGGATGAAAGTGCAGGGATAGTTTTTGAGGCATAGGTTCCTGGGGAGAGGAATCAGAGATGGCTTCCAATTTTACCTGATTCTTGCCTCTTTATGCACCTCAAGAACATATATACTATGAATGTGATATGGCCACCAAAAGAGTAAATGAAATCTTAGGCTAACCAAGAGTGATGTTGTGTCCAAAATAAAAGACATGATTGCCTACCTGGTGGCATACTGATCAGTATTGTGCTTAGTTCTGGGCACCACACTTTAAGAAGAGTGTTAGTTAGATTCTCCTCCTCCTCCTCTTTCTTCTCTTCCTTCTCCTCCTTCACCTTCACCTTTACCTTCTCCTCCTTCTCCTTCTCCTCCTTCTCCTTCTCCTTCTCCTTCTCCTTCTCCTTCTCCTTCTCCTTCTCCTTCTCCTTCTCCTTCTCCTTCTCCTTCTCCTTCTCCTTCTCCTTCTCCTTCTCCTTCTCCTTCTCCTTCTCCTTCTCCTTCTCCTCCTTCTTCTCCTCCTTCTCCTTCTCCTCCTCCTCCTCCTTCTCCTTTTTCCCTTGCTACATATGGTTTCTCTCTACTTGTGACATCATATCCTTACATGTGTGTTCTCTCTCTATGGAAATATAATTTTTAGTTGCTTATATTTTTGTTTTTTTAAAAAATTATTTTATTCTAAACTTAAGAAAAAAAGCCAAGTATTTCTATACCATACCAGAATAGAAAAAGATGATTGTACAGGAAACTGGAAATGCATTGTGTACAACTTGCTATTCCTTCTAAATATATTATGAAGTTATTATGTAAATTTCTTTTTTCTTCCTTCACACCTCCAACTCTGCTCTAGCTATGGCTACGAAATATGTATGGATATATGCATATATGTGTAAAACAATTCTATACATACTTCTATTTATTGGTTCTTTCTCTGGATGCAAATAGCGTTTTCCTTCATATGTCCTTTGTAGTTAATTTGGGTATTTATAATAATCAAAATGACTTAGTCACTCAAAGTTGTTCTCGTAAAGTATTTTATTATTTCATTTACATGTAAAGATAGTTTTCAAAACTTGTTTTCATAAGATTTTTAGTCCCAAAATTTTCTCCTTCCTTCCCTTCCCCCCCTCAAGACAGAAAGCAATCTGATATAAGTTATATATGTACAATCACATTAAACATATTTCTATATTAGTCATATTGTGAAAGAAGAATCAGAACACAAGGGAAAAACCTCAAAAAAGAAAAAAAAACATCCCAAAAGTACAAACAGTATGGTTCAATATGCCTTCAGAATCCACAGTCCTTTTTTCTGGATGTGAAAAATGTTTTCTATCATGAATTCTTTGGAATTGTCTTGGATCATCACAGTGCTGAGAAGCACCAAGTCTATCATAGTTGATCATCACACAATGTTGTTGTACCTGTATACAATGTTCTCCCGGTTCTGCTCGCTTCACTCAGCATCAGTCCACTTCAGTCTTTCCAGGTTTTTCTGAAATCTGCCTGCTCATCATTTTTTACAGCACAATAGGATTCCATTACATTCATATGTCACAACTTGTTCAGCTATTCCCTAATTGATGGGCATTCCCTCGATTTCCAATTCTTTGCCACAAAGTTGTTCTTAAAACCATATCGTTTTTACTATACACAATGTTCTCTTGGATCTGCTAATTTTGCTCTTCATTATTTTGAGTAAATCTATCCATGTTTCTCCAAGGTCATAGAGCTAATTTTTGTCCTGTCCAGTTTTCATTTATGATTTCTTGAAATATAGGTATGAAAAAACAGGCTTAAAAAAGCCCATTGAGTTTCTTTATGGAGCTATGTGATGGTGCCTTTAAACCCAAATCACTCTGGCTTTCATTGAATTGCCAATAATAATCTCCAATAACCTCCAGCCCAAGCCTCTGTGGCTTATTGTTTAGGTTTTGATGGCTTAGATAGAGTGTAAATAGCAATTATTTTCTGTTCTGGCCAGAAACTTTGAGAGTCTTCCCCATTCATACTGACACTTTTGCGATGGTAAGTTAGACCATCTCTTGCCTCAATTCTTATCTAGCCCATTAGAAGTTTCCAAAAGTAAAATAGGCTGCTTCAGGAAGATGATCACAGGTTTCTAATCACTGGAATTATTCATTTGAAGGTTGGATGATCATGTTTCAAGTGAGTTACAATGATTTCTATTCAATTATTGGTTGGACTACAGGTCTATATAGGACTTCCAAGGTTCCTTGCAGCTTTTACCCATCCAGGGTAAATGGCTGTAGGTCTCAAACTGAGAAGATGTCCCAGTGGGGATTGCATTTGGGAAACATGGCTTGGAAAGCAGAGGAAGACTTGACTACCAACAAGCAAAAACCCTCTGTGAGTCCTGTAGCTGAAAACCTCTCTAGTAAGAAGAGAAACCAAGAATCCTTTTCCGTGAGTTAGATATTCCAGGGGGAAAAACTGCCTTTGTTGGGCAAAGGGGAGAGGAAGTAGAGGAGAGACAATACATTCTGAAAACTATTCTGATTTATTCTGATTGTTTTGCTCTTACTCATTGGGTTTAAAAGAAATCCTTTGGCTAAATTAACTGGAAATTCTCTTTTCCACTGAAATTCTCTTTCCCAAGTCACTGAGATAAATGTAAAGAGATTAGGGCCTAGATCTAGGCTAATGCTGGCTGTCATTGCTGTTGAGATTTTCTTTTGAAATAGAAAAATGATTCAATGACATAGTAAAAAGCAACTGACATTTATTTGTAAGGAAGATAATCGTAATGAAGATAAATAAACATTGCAGATTATTCTAAAGAATAGATTTAAATGGAGAGAAGGATTTCAGTCAATACTGGCATTGTTTCAATTGGCTCTCTCACTGGAGCTGAGATCTCATGCGTGGAAAGAGGAGAAAGCAGGCAATAATGATAATTCACTTTTATGGACTTGAAGGTGTACAGAGCTCTTTCCTTGCCACAATTCTGTGAGGTGGAGACTTCCAGTATTAATTGCCCTTTGACAGGGAAGGCGATGGACACTTGGGGAAATTAATTGATGAAGCTTGGTATACAGCTTGCAAGTGGCAGAACCACAACTGAACCTAATGTATAGAATAATAATAATACCTGGAGTAGTGCCTAGTGATCTCTCTTAGAGTTAGGAAGAGCTGGATTCAAATCCTGCCTCTAACACTTACTGACTATGTCATCCTGGGCAAGTCACTTATGCTCTTCTTGGCCCAGGAAACTTTCTAAGACTAAGATGATTTCTAGTGATAAGGATTGTTGTTTTTGTTCTTTACTGGTGACTCACTATGCCAATAATTTTACATTTAATATACTTACAATATAATTTAATGTGTATGGGTACCATGTTAAGAAGGAATCGGGGGCAGCTAGGTGGGTGGCAGTGGATAGAGCACCAGCCCTGGAGTCAGGAGTACCTGAGTTCAAATCCGGCCTCAGACACTTAACACTTACTAGCTGTGTGACCCTGGGCAAGTCACTTAACCCCAATTGCCTCACTAAAAAAAAAAAAAAAAAAGAAGGAATCAAGGAAACAAGGATTTATTAAGCACCTACTATGTGCCAAGAACTGTGCTAAGGGCTTTACAAATATCTCATATCTAACTTATTTTAGTCCAGTTTAGTCTAACTATAGGGTTTATTGAATAATATGGTTAAACCCAGCATGTTTTCTGCTCCCTTGCAGAGAGGTAGTACAGGTGAGGCATGGTGGTATGTGCTTTGAAGAAGCTGAAATGGCGGATTGCTTGAGTTCAGAAGTTTAGAGCTGCAGTGGGATCAACCAATCAGGTGTCTATACTAAGTCCAGCACCAATATAGTGAACCCCTGGGAAATGCTTGATGACCAGACTCTGTAAGGAGGGGTTAACTGGACCAGTTCAGAAACTCATCAGTAGTGGGATCAGTTTGTGAGTGGCTGCTGAATTTTTAGGAAAGTTGAAATAGAGAGAGCCAGTTTCAAAACAAAAAAACCAAAACCAAACCCTAAATCAGATATCCAGCAAGGCAGAATAATCAGAATGGTCTGGCGTTTCCAGGTGTTCTTCCTTTTATGTGTATCTGGAAGTTATATATGTGGGACTCATGTGTCTTCTGTCATTGCATTAGGTTCAACTTGAAAGTACCTTAGGGGTCAGCTAGGTGGTGCAGTGGATAAAGCACTGGTCCTGGATTCAGGAGTACCTGAGTTCAAATCCAGCCTCAGACATTTGACACTTACTAGCTGTGTGATCCTGGGCAAGTCACTTAACCCTCATTGCCCTGCAAAAAAAAAAGTACCTTAGAGGCCATTTGATCCAACTGATTATTTTACATATTGAAAAAACTGAAGCCTAGACAGTTAACTCACCCAAAGTTACTTAAGTAGTAAATAGCAAAACCTGGATTTGAATCTTGGCTTTCTGAAACGCAATCCAGTGCTCCTTGTACCATGCCAATCTCAGACTTAACACTGAAACATTAAAATAGCTGCATGTGTTGCTTCAATTTCAAACTCACATTCCTAATATCATTGCACATTAAGAACATTCTCTTTTCCAAAAATTCTTTGAAAATCACTTATCTTGGGGGGCAGCTAGGTGGCACAGTGGATAGAGCACCAGCCCTGGAATCAGGAGTACCTGAGTTCAAATCTGGCCTCAGACACTTAACACTTACTAGCTGTGTGACCCTGGGCAAGTCACTTAACCCCAATTGCCTCACTTAAAAAAAAAAAAAGAAAATCACTTATCTTGGGCAGTCACCAACTCTGATTCCACCATCTTGAATTTTGAGTTTTTAAGTCAATGCCACAAGTAGCTTACTTGGAGTAATATCCACTAGTGGTTTTCCCTACACCTCTTTCACTGCAGATCAGTATATACAATTACATTTCTACTCATAAATGTTTCTTTAGCATTGAAACTTTATTACAGAGGCATTTTTGTAGCTTGGAATTAACTCTAGTTTCGTAGTCACATGACCTGGCTTCAAGTCTTGGCTCTGCTGCTTACTAGTTGAGTGTAAGTCATTTCATCTTAGTTGAAGCCTCAGTTTTCTCGATGGTAAACCTCAGATAAGAATGCTTGAACTCCCTACCTCAGTTACTGTGAAGAAAATAATGCTTTGTAAACATGAAAGCTCTATAGAAATGTCAATTATTATTGTTGTGTTTCTTGGCCTCAGTTTCTTCATCCTTAAAATAGAGGAGTTGTACCAAATGATAGTAAAATGGCCTTCCAGTTGTAAGTTGTATGATACTGTGTCTGCATTTTATTACACCACTTTTATTTGTTTGTCCTGAGAGTAAGGTCATTGTTAATTGGGTCACAACTTCTTAAAACAATAAAGAAGGGTTTTTCCCATTGGACTTATAGTATTACTCTCTGAAGTTCAAGTTGTGATCATGGTAACTAAAGAGGTTATAGAAATCTGTCATTGCAGTAAAGTATTTGAAAGGCCCTGCATGTTTGATGGTCATAGCTTCTTCATTTTTTTTCAATTCAATTCAACAAACATTTGTTAATAAGCATCTACTATGTGCAAGACACATATTGTCCTCTAAGGACCAGTCTAGCTAAGCAGAGAGAAACGTATTACCAGAATCTTGGCCACCAGTTGATTTGGGGTGGGGGGATGGGGACAAGATCTCATGAATACCATCTACTCAGCCATGGAGATTACAACCTCTAGTAGTAGAGGATGTGCCAACGCAGGAAAAAATCACCAATCTCTTGAAATGTGTTGCTGTTCAGTAGTTTTCAGTCATTTCTGACTCTTCACATTGGGCTTTTCTTGGCAAAGATACAGGAGTAGTTTTCTATTTCCTTCTCCAGCTCATTTGACAGATGAAGAAACTGCGACAAACAAGGTTAAGTGACTTGCCTAGCATCACCCAGCTTGTAAGTGTCTGAGGCCAGATTTCAATTCAGTAAGATGAATCTTTCTGATTCCAGTCCTGGCGCTCTACCTACTGCACCACCTATTGCCCCAAATATAATGACAATAATAATGGTTTGTGTAACTCATCAATAATCCCTTATTAAGCATTTACATGCCAGGCACTGTGCTAAGTATTAGGCATGTAAAGAAAGGCAAAACCAGTCCTTGTCCTCAAGAATTTCACAATCTAAAGGGAGAGACAACATGTAAAAAATTAAGTAAGAACAAGGGACACACAGATATCTTCTGTTTTATATTGCTTAAATTTCTTTCTGTAGATCCCTCCTTTTCCCTCTTCTCAGAGAGCCACCTCATACAATGACTTATTTAAAAAATTTTTTTTTGTGTGACTTGCCCAGGGTCACACAGCTAGTAAGTTTCAAGTGTCTGAGGCTGGATTTGAATTCAGGTTCTCCTGAATCCAAGGCCAGCGCTTTATCCACTGTGCCACCTAGCTGCCCTCTCAATGACTTTTTTAAACAGAAAAAGAAGAAAATGGAAAAATGAGCAAAACCAACCAACAGATTGAAAAAGTCTGAAAATGCACGAGATATTGCAGATACCTTTTATCTCCTGCCACTGCAAAGAAGTGTTGGGGGAGGTGTCTTCTCATCTCTCTCTGTCTCTCTGTCTCTCTCTGTTTCTGTCTCTCTGTCTCTCTCTCTCTCTTTTGTGGCCATGCTTATTCTTTGTAATTTTGCAACACTCACTTTCTAATGGCCTGTCATTGTTGCTCTTTGCATTGACATTGTTTAGTCATTTCGCGTAATATTTTCTGGGCTCCATTTAACTTCACTCTCCATTAGTTCATGGAAGTCTTCCCATGACCTCGCTGGCTGTGCTTCTAAGTCATGGTACTTGCCTTAGCATGGAACTTTCCTCATTGTATGGGGCCCACTCATTCATAAACATCTGTCCACTCTTGAAGAATTCTTACCAGGAACATTCCTCTGCCACTCTGGCTCCTTTCTTTTATTGGTCAGTTTCTCCTAGGGCCTCTGTTTTGGGATGGAGCCCAGTCTGCTCAAACTTCATTCTCCTTTTGGCTGTGCTTCTGGCTCCATGACTCGCAATTCGCCCTCAAACGACCTGCTTTTCAGTCCATTTGCTGTGTTGTCTTCTACTACTGGAATAAAAGCTACTTAAGGGCAGGAGCTGTGTTCTTTTTCCTAGTATTTGTAGCTCCAGCACTTAGCATAGTACCTGGCACATAATAATCACTTAATAAATTTTTTATCTCCTCACCTTGTCTCTTCATCATATTTATAATATGATTTTATTCATTAGGTCATATATTTATTGTTATATATTATATTCACATATTAATAATAGGATTATATTAATAGCATCCATACATTTATTATATTACAATATAATATTATATAAATATTATATTATATTGACAATATGGTTATATTAATCATGCTTCATAATATTTATATATTATTATATTATTGTATTAATAATTTCTTGTTGAACTCCTTGTGACCCCATTTCGGGTTTTCTTGGCAAAAATACTGGAGTGGTTTGCCATTTCCTTCTCTAGCTCATTTGACAGATGAGGAAACTGACGCAAACAGAGTGAAGTGACTTGCCCAAGGTTCACACAGCTAGTAAATATCTGAGGCCATATTTAAACTCAGGAAGATAAGTCTTCCTGACTCCAGGCATAACACTCTATCTACTGTACCACATTTCTTAAAGCACAGTAACATATTCCATTATATTCATATAACATGATTTGTTTAGCCAATACCTAACTACTTTATTTCCATTTTTTTTTTTGGCAATCACAAAGAGGTTTGCTATACATATGTTGCTGTATATGGGGATTTTCTTGTCAATGACTTCCTTGGGGGTACATTCTTGATAGTGCCAAAACAGTTTAGGGGAAAGTAACATTACTTCAGGCTGGAGTGCTTGGGGAGAAGATTCCCAAAGGAGAGTCTGCTCTAGATAATCAGGAAAGAGACAGGGCATTTCATTTGGACTCAGCAGCATATACAAAGATGGGCAAGCATGAGGCTTTCTATTTTGAGGGGGAAAGGGAAGAGGGCAGTGCACTGGAGGGGTGGGTCTGCATAGAGGAGAGGGGGGATCAGGCAAATACTATGGATAAGGCACTTGGATCTTGTTGTATAGTCAATGGATAGCTGCGGGATTTTTTTTTTTTTGAGGTGAGCGGTTAGTCAGTATCAGTCTGGGACAAAATGGCAGAGAGAGAAGGCCGTTAAAGAGCTCAGGAGACTTTGAGGGATTTCCCAAGCAGCTCTGAGCTGATCATGTTTTTCTATTTTATGTCCTTAGTTTGGCGTAAAAGTGATTTTGAAATTCTTCTTTCAGGACCTTTTTTTTTTTTATTGTGGAAGAGATCTGTAGGGCAAAATCCTGGTGGCCGCTGCCAGCCTGTTTTTTGCCCTTTGTGAGCTGGGTCACAAGAATGGTGATGTGGGAGGAGAGGAAACAGGGTGGAGAGAACAGAATAGAGAGTATTTTTTTTCCCTGACAGATGGCTGAAGGGAAGAGAAATTGGATTAGTAACAGGGGAAGGAGAAAGGGCAATCGGTTTAAATTTTTTTTTATATAATAGCCTAGGGAGAGGACAAGACAAGACTCTAGGAATAGGAAAAGAGATGGAGGCTTTGAGTGTGCAGCAATGGAGAGATTGAGGCTGACCTCAGGAAAGTAGTCAACAGTGGGGGAACTAGGGATTGTTGTGCCACATACAGAGGTCAAGCAGAAGTCTGTAGAGTTCCCTCAATTGATAGCATGGAATATGAATGTATATCTCTCAACATCCTATCTGCATATGTCAGCCAAATGCAGTAGGTTTAGATTCTGTGTTAGAATCTTTTTTTATTTTTTAAAAGTAATTGGGATTAATTAAGTGACTTGCCCAGGGTCACACAACTAGTAAGTATGTGAGGCTGGATTTGAACTCAGATCCTCCTGAGGGCAGGTGCTTTATTGATGTCATCACCAAGCTGCTCCTGTATTTGAATCTTAACTCTGCTAGCTTCCATCTGAGTGACGTTGATAATTTGCTTGATTTTTCTGGTTCTCAGTTCCTCCTTTGAATATTTGCGTATGTTATCTCCAAGGTCCCTCCAGTTCTGAGTCCTATGGACCTGGAGTCTTTGACTCCTTTCTGCCACTGAGCTTGAGGTCAAAAGATCTGAGTTTGAGCTCTGACTTCACTACTAATCCATTTTGGAGCCTCAGTTTCCTCATCTGTAAAATGGGACCAAACTAGCTTCCTTATCTACCTACTGATTTGTTGTGAGAATCAATTTAAGTAATGTATGAAGTCCATAACATGTTTGTTCTTGTTATTATTATAATGCTTGCCCTGGAGCAGTGGCGACTGAGAAACTTGGAAGTACAGTGGGATCTCCTCTAAATTCTCTTTTATGGAAAAAGATTATTTGGGGTGGATAGTTAGGTGGTAGAGTGGACAGAACATTGGACATGCAGTCAAGAAAATCTGAAATTAATCTTGCCTCAGACACTTGCTGGGTGGGTGACCTTGGGAAAGTTACTCAACTTCCCCTTGCCTTGGTTTCCTCATCTATGAAATGGAGATGATAAATCTTACCTACTTCCCAGGTTGTTGTGAGGATCAAATGAAATAACATTATGTAATGTGCTTTGCAAACCTTAACACACAAAATAAAAATGCTGGGCTTTTATTGTATCATATTAATTTATATATTAATGTTATATAGACATTGGCTGCTAGGTGACAGTGGATAGAGTGGCCAGGCTGGAGTCAGGAATACGTATCTGAGTTTGAATCTGGCCTCAGATATTCACTAGCTATATCACTTACCTAGCTGGGGCAAGTCACTTCATCCTGTGTGCCTCAGTTTCCTCATCTGCCAAATGGAGCTGGAGAAGGAAATGGCAAACTCATTTGCCAAGGAAACCCCAAACGGGGTCACAAAGAGTCAGACACAATTGAGACAACTGAACAATAACAATCATATAAACATAACAATACTATAGTCTCTATTCTATTCTAATTATTATCAATGTGAGCTATTGTTATTATCATATTTTTCTATCATGGGTTTCTCTATTGGAGTCACTGGGTTTCTCCATCATTAAGCATTTTCTTCACCTTAGTGTTTCATATGCGTGCTTTTTAAAAAATTAATAAAGTAATTTTATTTTTTTTCCTGTTACATGTAAAGATAGTTCGCAACTTTTGTTTATACAAGCTTTCCAATTTCAGATTTTTCTCCCTCCCTCCCTTTCCCTCCCCCCTCCCCTAGACAGCAGGTAATCTGATATAGGTTTTATATATATATATATATATATATATATATATATATAATATATATATACACACACACACACACATAATACATTAAACATATTTCTGTATTAGTCATGTTATAAGAGAAAAATCAGAGCAATGATGAAAAACCTCACAATAGAAAAACATCAGCACCAAAAAACAGAAGAAATAGTATGGTTCAATCAGCATCTATACTCCACAGTTCTTTTTTTTTTTTTTCCTGGATTTGGAGATCCTCTTCTATCATGAGTTCCCTGGAACTCTTCTGCACCATTGCATTGGTGAGAAGAATATAGTTCATCACAGTAGATCAATACTCAATGTTGATGATACTGTGTACAATGTTCTTCTGGTTCTGCTCATCTCACTCATCATCATCCCACATATACGTGCTTTTTAATAAAGTTTTTCCACTTTGAAAAGTGAAGTTGTGGGGAAGCTAGGTGGCACAGTGGATAAAGCACCAGCCCTGGATTCAGGAGGACCTGAGTTCAAATCTGGCCTCAGACACTTGACACTTACTAGCTGTGTGACCCTGGGCAAGTCACTTAACCTTCATTGTCCTGCAAAAAAAAAGTGAAGTTGTCTTAGGCATATATAGGGTGATGCAATAGGATCCCCAACTAGGTTATAAGCTCCTGGAGGACACATTTCTTCCCCTTATAACTTCAATATGATTCTGTGACAGTAACATTGTGAGGAAAATGACTCCTATGATAATTTTCTGGAACTCAGTGGTGGTGATGTGTCAAAGGCTCATTTATTGTCATTCTCTTGAGAATGGGCCAGCCAGTATGCAGCTGGTGGGTGACCAAAAATGGAGGCTCACAGGCCCCCTTTTATCCCCTAATCCCTAACGTGAATGGACTCTCCCTCTTTTCATCATTGGTCCGATTACTCAAGGGTTACAATCTATGCACAAAAACTAGCTAATCGGAATGCAGTATTCCTTAGCCAATGACAGAGGTGATGCAGGGACAATTCTTCCATTCCTCCCTTATATGGACACAGCTCAGGAGTGGACCTAATTGTGACCAGCTCAGGTTTTCCCTGAACCATGGTATTTTGTTTGGGGGGTCGGGGAGGAGAAGGAGACCTTTTTCCTCAAACAGGTCTGGAGGAGTGTGATTTGAATGGTGACTATTATATTTTATTGAGAGGAGATCAATCCCCATTTCCTCACAAACATGAAATTATAAAAGATTGGAGGGGACTCTTGAGATTATCCAATAATTTCTCTGGTCTAGAATCTAGTTCATCTACTTCTTTCACAGAGGAGGAACCCAAGGTCCAGAGAAATGAAATGACTTGCCCAAGTCCATATAGATAGAAAATAGTTGACAGGATTTGATCCTAAGATTTTGACTCAAAATTGAGTTCTTTTCCCCCTACTTTAAAAAATTTTAATTTTTTTTTACTTGGAATCTAATGAACATCAAAAAATGAGAAAATTTTCATATATAAAGTAAAAAAGAAAAAGAGAAATTAGGTGCTTCCCACTATTTCTCATGCACCTTATCCAGGTGGTCTCTCCCTGTCCCCCCTCTCATATCTAATCTTTTTGATATTACCTTGTTCTTCATATGGGGCAGCTAGGTGGCACCATAGTGGATAGAGCACTGACCCTAGAGTCATGAAGCTTCATTTTCCTGAGTTCAAATCCAGTCTCAGACACTGACTGACTGTGTGACCTGAGTAAGTCATTTACTCTGTTTGCCTCAGTGTCCTCATTTGTAAAATGAGCTGGAGAAGGAAATGGCAAACTGCTCGACCATCTTTGCTAAGAAAACCCCACTTGGGTCACAAAGAGAAGCATACAACTGAACAACTCATTATATATTCTGCCTCTACAGTTATTTACACATTCTCTCCCCTGTTAAATTGTGAGTCCTTTGAAGACAGTCCATGTTTTGCCTTTCCTTGGGTCCTCAGCTCTTAGTACTGTGCTTAACCAGTAGTAGTCACTTAATAAATGGGTCTTAACTGACTGACATAGAGGTTAGTTTTTATATGTAATGATGGGAATAGGGGTGTGCTGGAACCAGCTCTAATTCGTGAGCCTGTTGTTAAATTTTCACTCTTAACATTTTCTCCTTGGAAATCAGCAATTGCTTCATTTCAGGACTTGATTTGTTGTTTTGGGGTTGGTCTAGACTTAAGAAAATGTTGATCATGAAGATTCAACTTAAAGGTATGTACATATATTCCCACCCTACCCCCAGAGCTAATAGCTAAACATTTACCAGTAATCCCCTATATTGTTCTAAAACTTCTCTTGAACTGCGCTGTAAGAATGCAGTGAATGACTCAGGGAATGAGGTCATCACAAATGGAGGCCTGCTGACTGAAGGCTAGTAATAATTACTGGTGTTTATATACTGAAGATTTACAAAGTACTTTACATGCAAAGCTTCACCCATGTCAAGTAAATCTTTAAAGTTATCCCACCTCATTTAAAGTAATGAATAAGATGCTCTGATGCTTTAACAATGTGAAAACAAGTCTTAGTCCTCTGACCAACTAAACTTCACATTAAAGTTTTAAAAGTCCTTGGATGAACTCATGTGTATTGATAGGAAAAATGTTTGGATTGGTTGGGGAGACTTAGTCATGTCCTGTGAAGATCCTTTAAAATAGCCAACCAGTACCAAACCAAGAGATCAAGATTCTAGTGAGTGGTGAATGGAAAGAATGTTAGAACTGAATCCTCAGAAAGGAAATTGTTAGGGGTGGGGTAAGGAGAGGGGAGAATAGCACTTTGATTTGGTCTTGGTCTCCTCCCTTTGACTTTCAGATGACCAGAGGGACCTCATGAACTTGGGAAGTCCAGATGACTTTTTAATCTTCCTATTGACATCTTAGCAGTATCTCCGTAGAGGTAACAGTCATATTGGGAATCAAGGACATCTGACCTTTTCATAATCTGTACCAAAACACTACCACCGTTACATAATCTGTACCACTACCATTACCACCAATAAAGTGACTTGGTACTGCTAAAAAAAAATTATAGCTCTTTACACAAATTTACAGCTTTATAAGAAGTGCAGCAAAGAAACTTCATAATTATGGGGAACTTCTTGAGCCACTCCCCCCTGCCCCCAGCCTTTGAGGGGAGAAGGGTTCTAGCAGTTGGGAGCTGTGAGTTACCTCTTATCAGATGGGTTTTCTAAACTTAAACTTACTTTCCAGTGGAATCTGCTGCACTGGTGGGGAGAGTGTGTCACACATTTTTTGGAATGTTTTATACCAACTTGTACCCTATTAGTATGACTAAAAACTACCCCTAGGGTGCTAAGGGGGTATAATCATGGCCATACTCTGGGCACCTGCCTCATTAGGGCAAATTGGGAATTGAGATAGTCAACCTAGAGCATGTTCCAGGGCTAGGATTAGAATGGGAAGACCAGAAGTCCTCCCTACCTCTGAAATTCGCAAAATCCTCATCCAGTTAAAGATGGGAGGAACTAAGGGCAGATAAAAGTGCTCTTTTCCCTTAAGTGACTTGATTGATTTACTGAATCAACAACCTGAGGGAAAACAATCCTCTTCTCAATAATTCTCAGGAACTCAGCAGCAATGTGACAAAGGCTCTTTTATTTCCTTCTCCTGAAGAGGAGGCACCCTAGTGTGCAGTTAGTGGGTGCAAACAAAGGGGGCTTGCAGGCCCTGTTTTAAACCCTAGTCCCTAACACGAATGGATCCTCCCCTTTTTCATCATTGGTCCAATTACTCAAGGTTTACAATCTATGCAAAAACTAGCTAATCTGAACGCAGTATTCCTATCCCTAATCAGTTCTTCCTTATATGGGCATAACTCAGGAGTGGACCCTATTCTTCCTTATATGGAAACAACTTCAGAGCGGGACCTTATTGAGACCAGGGCTCCTTGAACCCTGTGATTTGTTAGCCAGAGTGGGAGGAGGGGATCTGAGACCTTTGTCCTAAAAACAGTTCAGGAGGAGTATGATTGACTGTTATATCCTCATTGAGAGGAGACAACTACCCATTTTCTCATACTACCCTTACACATATTTTCCCAAATAATTTTTCAATTCTTAAAACCCCCTAATAATGACCTATAGTCCTTTAAAAGAGGGAAAAAACATATTTACAAGTTTCGTTTCACTTTCTCCAAACCATTTCAAGTGGAAATTTTGACTTGTTTTTTTAAAATTTTTGTTTGTTTGAATAATTTATCCAATTAAAATACCAGACCATTTGCATTTTCAGTCATTTAGTGCTTATATAATTATAATCCATATAAAAAGGCTTTAACAAAGACATGAACCAAATAAGAGGTAACTCTGGTGAAGTAGCTAGAGAGCCAAGATTGAAGCCAGGAAGACCTGAATTCCAATCCTGCCTCTGTCACTTACCTTTCAGCTATCCAGGCAGCCCTTTTAAGTGGCAGAAAATGTGTTGATTTGCATTGTTTGAGGGGAATTTTCTCACTGGGACTTCCCAATATCAATGCAATCATGGGTCTAGTCTAAAAAAAAAAGTCAAAGAATGATACTGGGGGATAGGGGAGGGGAGGCAGAAAAATAAAGCACCTCTCTTTTTTCCCCAGCTCGTTTTTTGTTGTTGTTGGGCTTTGAGGGTTAAGTACTCAGGGTCACACAGCTAGTAAGTGTCAAATGTCTGAGACCAGATTTGAACTCAGGTCCTCCTGAATCCAGGGCTGGTGCTTTATCCACTGTGCCACCTAGCTGCCACTTAGCTGTCCCTTCCTTACCTAGTTCTTAAAGCCCAAATGAAATATATCCTCTTGAAAAATCCTTCCCTGATCTCCCTCCCATTACCCAGACCTGCCATAGCATATCATAACATTTGCCACTTCCCTAATGCCCCTATTGTTTGCCCCTTTATCATGTCCTGCTGCATATCATGAGTCTGAGTCTTATATGTTGCTCATAGTAGGTATTTTAAAAATGTTTGCAGCCTTGTACTCTATCACAGTATATAGGTTCAGGCACGCATACTTAACACATATATGTAATAGCATATGCTTGTTTAAAAAAATCCAAGAACTTCTAGAGACTGCTGAAGCCCAAGTTCTGTAGAACTGCTCCTCATTCTATTCTGTTGGTCATGACATGTCATGCTCTGCGTGTCAAGAGCTTGAGAATTGGGGTAGGATTTTTTTTTTCTTTCCAGTTCAATTTGTAGCTGCCCTTCTTAGAGCTCATTGAGTCTAGCTCCTTCACTCTACGCAGGAGGAAGTGCAGTCCGAAGGGGAGGAGGGGCTCAGCCCAGTCTCACCCAGCTTCCAATCCAGGTCCTCTGACTCCAGCATATGATCTGGTTCAGAAGGAATCACATTCTCATGGTTATGTAAATCTGACCTTGGGTTGTGCTGGAAGGGACCAAGTTCTTTGCGGGAGAAACTGTAAGCATCATTATAGTCAGGGACAGCTAAGCAAAAAAACAAGATTTTTTTTTTTCCTTTTGGAGAAGCAGTAAAGGGCATCACATGTTAGTTGCCAAAACCAAGGCTAGCAATTCATTTCAAAATGTGGCAGTGGAGATTCCCCCACCTCTCTCCTCTTTCTCCCTCCACCTCCCTCCAGTTGCTCTTCTGAGAGATGTTGGACAGAGAGAATTAGGTCCCCAATTGTAATTATGGACCAGCCACTGACAGAATAGCTTTTCTAATTATAAGATCAAAACCTAGAAACTACTCATAATAATAACTGTACAAAGCATTTATTTACATTAAGATAATAGATTTAGAATGGGAAGGGAATGAATGAATGAAAGCAATAAATGTTTACTATGTGCCCGGCACTGTGCTAAGCACTGAGGATACACATACAAGCAAATAAGACAGTTCCCACCCTCAAAGAGCTTACATTCTCATAGGGGCAGATAATGAATATGGGGGTGGTGGTGGTCAGGGAAGAATCTTTTGGACAGGAAAGTCAGGAAGAATGATTGGAGTCATAGAACGAAATGGATGGTATGTCCATTCTAGGGGTGGTGGTGTGGATTTGACTACTTTTCTCAGAGCTACAGCTGGAAAGGGGGAAGACCAGGCAAAATAAGGTTTATGTTTACTTATTTATTTGTTTGTTTGTTTGTTTATTTATTTGTTTTTTGGCAGGGCAATGGGGGTTAAGTGACTTGCCCAGGGTCATACAAGTGTCAAGTGTCTGAGGCTGGATTTGAACTCAGGTACTCCTGAATCCAGGGCCGGTGCTTATTCACTGCACCACCTAGCTGCCCCTTATGTTTATTTTTCAGAGTTTACCAATCTTATTCCAGGCATAGGAGTTTGGGTCCAGTTTGGAAGAGGATGCTGCAGAGCAGGAGGCATAGCTAGCAACCTCTGAGGTCATCTAGTCTAACATCTTTGCTTTGCAGCTGAGGAAACTAATGCTCAGAGAAATGGAATTACCTGTTCATGGAGGACACTGGAGGTGGGATCTGAACTCATGTTTTCCTGGCTGCAATTTCATTAGTCTACTCACAGTCCAAAGGACAGCTAGATGCCCCACTGGATAGATTGCTGAGTCTGGAGTCAGGAAGACCTGAGTTCAAATCCAGTCTCAGACACTTATTAGCTCTGTGACCCTGGGCAAATCACGTAACCCTGTTTGCTTTACTTTCCTCATCTGTAAAATGGGCTGGTGAAGGAAATGGGAAACCGATGTAGTAGCTCTGCCAAAAAACACTCAATTGGGGTCACAAAGAGCTGGGCATGACTGAAAAGACTGAACAACACTCACAACCCCATTCGACTTTCACATGGCAGCTGTAACAAACCTTAGAAATGAGTTTTGTATAAATGATATTGAAGTTTTCTTTGAATGAGCATGACCTCCATGAGTTCAGGTTCTGACTCCTATTATAGCTCTGTGCAAGTACCTTGGGGAGTACTGTGAAAATGATAGCTATCCCATAAGTACTTGTTGGATTGAATTAATTTGAAATGAATTAGAACCCCAGGAAAATGTGAAACTGAACTGAGGGCTTCAGCACAATTTTTTTTTTTTTTTTGTGGGGCAATGAGGATTAAGTGACTAGCCCAGGGTCACACACCTAGTAAATGTCAAGTGTCTGAGGTCATATTTGAACTCAGTTCTGCCTGACTTCAGGTCCAGCATACTGTTTACTAAGCCACCTGGTTGGCCCTGTAGTAATAAGTTTTTTTCCCCAAGTATTTTATTATTGGTGGCCTTGTAGTACGGTAGAAAGAGTGTTGGCTTTGCATTTAGTGAACTTATGTTTAAATCCTGCCTTTGACACTTACTAACTGTGTAATATTGGGCAAGTTAATTATTCTATTAATCGATTAATTAATTCAACAAACATTTATTAAATATCTACTATGTGCCAGGCATTGTGCCAAGTGCAGGAGATACAAAAAGAGGCAAAGACTCTCCCCTGCCCTCAAGGAGTTTATACTTGACCTTCCTGAGCCTCAATATCTTCATCTCCAAAGTGCAAGGGTTAGATTCTGATCCCTTCCAACTCTAAATCTATGTTTTTATGACCTTCTGGGTTCCTGTATTGACTGAGTGGCTAGCAACCAGTTAGTAAGAACTAGATGCTGACATCAAATCTATATATATGACAAGAAGTTGCTCAACAAGTAGCTTTTTTGGGAAAGCATCTACTAGGGTCAGAGCAGACAAATTATAGACCTGGCAACTGCTTTTGTACAGCTAGCAGACTAAGAATGTTTTTTCCATTTAAAAATAAATAAAGATTATTTCTTATAGAACAATAAAGGCCTGGAAAGACATGTATGAAATGATGTATTGTGAAGTGAGCAGAACCAAGAGAACATTGTACACAGAGACAGTAATATTGTTTCATGAAGAACTGTGAATGACTTGACTATTCTCAACAATACGATGATCTGAGACAATCCCAAAGGACTATTGATGAAACATACCACCCATCTCCAAAGAAAGAACTGATATTGATGGAACAGACTGAAGCATGCTATTTTTCACTTTCTTTCATTTTTTCCTTTTAATCAAGTTTGCTTGTACAAAATGACAAATATGGTAATGTTTTACACAATCATACATGTATAACCCATATCTGATTGCCACCTCAGGGAGTGGGGAGGGAAGGTAGGGAAAGAGGAATAAAAATTAGAATCCAAAACTATAAATAAAAACATTTATTATTTAAACAAACAAACAAACAAACAAACAAATAAAGGTTTATTGTAACATTATACGAACCCCCCAGCACACAGGGGATTGTCTATTTTAGAATAATTAACAACAGTATATATTTCAGTGAATTTTGATTCACTTATTCTTTTTAAAAATAATATTTTATTTTTTCTAATTACATGTAAAGATAATTTTCAACATTCATTTTTTGAAAGATTTTGAGTTCCAAATTTTTTCCCCACCCTCTTTCCCTTTCCCCCTCTCCAAGACATGAAGCAAACTGATATAGGTTATACATGTACAATAATATAAAACATATTTCTACATTAGTCATGTTGTAAAAGAAGAAACAAAACAAAAGGAAAAAAAACACAAAGACCAAAAAAAATGAAAATGGTACGCTTCAATCCGCATTCAGACTCCATAGTTTTTTCTATGGATGTGGATAGTATTTTCCATCATGAGTCTTTTTGGAATTTTCTTGGATCATTGTATGGCTGAGAAGAGTTAAGTCAATCATAGTCGGTTATTGCATAGTGTTACTATTACTGTGTACGATGTTCTTCTGGTTCTGCTCATTTCACTTTGCATCTTTTCATGAAAGTCTTTCCAAGTTTTTCTGAAATCTGCCTGCCCATCATCCAGCAATTTCACTACCAGTTCTGTATTCCAAAGAGATCATAAAAACAGGGAAAGGAGCCCCATGGACCTCAGGTATGTTTTAATTTGCATTTCTCGAATCAATACTCGCTTGTGTTCTTGACTCTAAGCCAATAAGGACAATTCTAAGTTTAAGAACCAGAAAATCATGGGTGAAAGTGAATATGGATTTCTATGTTGTATGTCCTATAGGATGACACTTACCTAAGGCTTTTAGCAGGAGTTGGATCCCACAGTACTTTGAGATAATGTTTTACAACACTTGGAAGCAATTCTAGGTGGCACAATGGATAGAGTTGAGTCAGGAATCAGGAAAACCCTAGTTCAACTCCAGCCTCAGACACTTATTAGCTCTGTAACCTTGGCCAAGTAACTAATAACCTCTGTTTTACTCAGTTTTTTCAACTGTAAAATAGAGATCACAGTAACACCTCCTTCACAGAGTCCTTGTGAAAATTGACTGAAATAGTATCTGTGTAGAACTTAGCATAGTGTCTGGCACATAGTAGGTATTTAATAAATGTTTGTTCTTTTCTTCCCCTCTAAGGCAGGGGGTCTTAACATAAGATCCAGAAATTTAAAAAATCATAACTGTCTTGTAATATAATTGATTTCTGTTTAGAATTTTATTTTCCAAGATATATATATATATATATATACATATACATATAAAACAAATTTTGACATCAATTCTGTGCATTTTTTAAACATTTTAAAAAAATTCTGAGAAAGGACCTATAGGTTTCGCAAGACTGCTAAAGGGGTCATTGAAACAAAAAGAAGGCTAAGAACCCATGGTCTAAGGAGTAGATCAATCTTGTCTGTTGGTCATAGATTCACTCCAGCTCCCACCTTCCCTTACCTCACACTTACTGCTCCTGATCCTTCTGAAACTGCTAATAGTAATGCCACCAACTTGTGATAATAGATCGCAGTTGACATTGGGTCATTAATGGCTAGTCTTTGGGTCTAGTCATTCAACAAATTTTAATGTGTACAAAATGCTTCGTATGCATTATCTAATTTATCCTTATTGTAACCCTCTGAGGTAGGTGTTATTATCACCCCATTTTACAGATCCAGAAACTGAGGTTCAAAAAGCTTTGTCCAGGGTCATGCAGCTAATTAAAATTTAAATTCAATTAAATGAATTAAATTTAAATTATTCATAGCATTCTATCTACTATGCCATGTAGGCTGCTTAGGTAGAGAAAAGGGGCTTCAATGGGCCCCATGGGACTTAAACAGACTCCTCTCAGAGGGAGGGATGAGAAATCCAGAGATTCTCTTTGAGACTGCTGGCCAGTCAGAAAGTCAGGAATGGGCTAAACTGTGGAGCCTCCATTATAATAACATACTTAAAAGGGACCTCAGGCTGTCAAGTTTAACCTTTGTTAAACAGGAATCCCCTTGGTAACACACATGATAGATTGTCATCCAGCCTTTAGTTAAGGGAAACTTGTGACCTCTGAAGCATCCCAGTGCCACTCTGGGGCAGTTTTAATTATGGCAAATTTTTTTTTCTTTCATGGAGTCAAATTCTAATGTTCTGCAAAATCCCCCCCCTCCCATTCTTCAAAGTTCTGTCCTTGGGGGCCAACCAGAACCAGTGTAATCCCTCTTTTTTTTTCTAATCCCTCTTTTATATAATGACTCTCCAGAGGCTTGAATATAATGATCATACTTCGGGGCGGCTAGGGGCGCAGTGGATAAAGCACCAACCCTGTATTCAGGAGTACCTGAGTTCAAATCCGGCCTCAGACACTTGACACTTACTAGCTGTGTGACTCTGGGCAAGTCACTTAACCACCATTGCCCCACCAAAAAAACCCCCAAAAACCAAAAACAATGATCATACTTCCCCTAAGTCTTCCCATCTCCAAGCTTAAACCCCCAGTTGACCACATATGATATCATCTTAAGGTTCCCCCTGGTTACTTTGTTAAGTGTCTTTCCTCAAATGCGGGGTCTAGTAATGAACACAATACTCTAGGTACAACCTGAAAAGGGCTGGGATCCCCCTGGTCCTGGACACTATCCATATCCCCCCCCCCTTTTTGTGTCAAGTGCCTGAGGCTGGATTTGAACTCCGGTCCTCCTTAATCCAGGGCTGGTGCTTTAACCACTGTATCACCTAGCTGCTCCTATCCATATACTCTTGTTTTTTGTTTTTGTTTTTTTGGTGGGGCAATGAGGGTTAAGTGACTTGCTCAGGGACACACAGCTAGTAAGTGTCAAATGTCTGAGTCTGGATTTGAACTCAGGTCCTCCCGAATCCAGGGTCGGTGCTTTATCCATCGTATCACCTAGCTGCTCCTATCCATATATTCTTTTTTTATGGCAGGGCAATGAGGGTTAAGTGACTTGCCCAGAGTCACACAGCTAGTAAGTGTTAAGTGTCTGAGGCTGGATTTGAACTCAGGTCCTCCTGAATACAGGGCCGGTGCTCTATCCACTGCGCCACCTAGCTGCCCCTTCCTATCCATATACTCTTGATGCACATTGAGCTTGCAGCCCATTCCTACACATAAATCTTTTTCAGATGTTATTTTAGTGATGTCTCCTTTAATTTTGTAAGTAATGAGGTTGGATTTTTGACCTCAGGTTTCAGATATTACATGTATTCCTGATAAATTTCATCCTCTTTGGTCCAACATTTTAATCAGGCAGGACTTTTGGGATTGCTGATGTAAAGTCAGTTGACTTTATTAGTTATTGTGCCATCTGCAAATTTGATAAGCAGACCATCTAAGTACAATCTAAGTCATTGGTATACATTTTGAAGTACAGAGGCAAATGCAGATCACTGGGGAAGAGAGACTTTAGCAGTGACCTCCTAAAGTATTTTGGTCCAGTCATGAGTTCAAATACAGCCTCAAACACTAGCTGTGTGACCCTGGGCAAGGAACTAACCCCATTTACCTCAGTTTCCTCATCTGTAAAATGAGCTGGAGAAGGAAATGACAAACCACTCCAGTATCCTTGTCAAGAAAACCCCAAATGGGTCAGCTAGTTGGCACAGTGGATAAAGCACTGGCCTTGGATTCAGAAGGACCTGAGTTCAAATCTGACCTCAGACACTTGACAATTACTAGCTGTGTGATCCTGGGAAAGTCACTTAATCCTCATTGCCCCACAAGAAAACCACCCCCCCCCAACAAAGAAAACCCCAAATGGGGTTGTGAAGTCAGACACAACTGAAAAGATTGAACAATAACAAAAACTCTATTATCATACAGCTCATATCTCTTTATCTTGTCCACAAGGGCAGCATGAAAAACTTTGTCAAATACTTTGATAAAATCTAGGCAAACTAGAACTACAATGTTCTCCTTTTTTGCTTTTAATCTACTTACTGTGTTAACTCAAATCACTAATTACTCTTTAGTTAGTGGCACGGTGTATAAAATGCCGGACCTGGAGTCATGAAACCTCGAATATAAATCTCACCTCAGATATTTACTAGCTGTGTGACAAGTCATTTCTGTTTGCCTCTGTTTCTTCATATGTAAAATGGGAATAATAATACCACCCACTTCCCAGGGTTGTTTTGAAATAAAAATGAGATAATACTTGTAAGTGCTTGGCAAACCTTAAACTACCACATAAATGCTAACTTTTTTTTTTGTGGGGCAATGAGGATTAAGTGACTTGCCCAGGGTCACACAGCTAGTAAGTGTCAAGTGTCTGAAGCTGGGTTTGAACTCAGATCCTCCTGAATCCAAGGCCAGTGCTTTATCCACTGTGCCACTTAGCTGCCCCTAATGCTAACTATTCTTATTCTTATTTTTATTACTAAAATGAGATTATAATGGCCTGAACTACTCTTGGTGAAGCCATCCTGGCTCTTTGTGATCATCACTTTCTCATGCTCATTGACCATCCATTTAGTAAAAATTTGCCAGTAATAGAAATCAAACTCATTAACCTACAGTGTAGAATTCCAGGTCCTTATTAGCTTTTTGTTTTGTCCTTTATGCTTTGAAATCTATCTTCCTTGGCAGGAAAACAAATGAAAAGAAGGAAAAAAAATTAATCAAACATATATTTGCCAAATGCCTATATTCACATATGTGAGTTCTCATGTTCTTCCCACCATGAACAAGATGGCCTCCAAATTGAAGTCCCTTCCATGAAGTTACCTGGGAGAAATAGTCATTGAAGTCAAGGTGAAGTGTAATTAAAAGTCCCTCTCATGTCTGCTGCTGAAGTCTCAGCCAGATTGGCCAGTCAGAAGACCTCACTGAAGAGGCATCTGGGAGGTAAAGTCAAGAGTAGGACAATGGGATGGGATCAGGGGAAATAGTTTCCTCCTTTGCCATCTGTTTTTTTATTTCATCACTTGAATGAAATTTATCTCTCTAAAATGAATAATCATGTCTTTTTTTTTTTTTTTGGTGAGGCAATTGGGGTTAAGTGACTTGCCTAGGGTCACACAGCTAGTGTTAAGTGTCTGAGGCCGGATTTGAACTCAGGTCCTCCTGACTCCAGGGACGGTGCTCTATCCACTGCGCCACCTAGCTGCCCCCAAATAACCATGTCTTAATCGCCAAATCTAATTGTTTTTTTTCCTCATTCTTCATTCTTCTTGATTTTCTCCAGCATTGGCTACTCTCTCTTCCTGGATACTCCCTATTTGGATTTTTTTATTGACACCTCTCTCTTCTGGTTCTCCTCCTGCATGAATGGCCACTGCTCCTTTCTCTTTGCTAGATGTTCATTCATATCACACCTCCTCAATCTGTGTGTAATCCAGGGTTCTATCCTGATTTTTCTCTTTTCTCTCTTCATTCTCTTTGTGACCTCTTCAGCTCATATGTCTTGAATTATCATCTCTCTATGGATGACTTAGCTCTGATCCCACATCACCAATTTCCCATTGGACATTTCACATTGGGATATTCCAGAGACATTTCAAATTTAACATGTCCAGATGTCCAGAACAGAAATCATTTTTCCTTCCCCTCAAACTCTCCCTTCTTCTGAACTTCCCTGTTTTTGTCAAGGTTACTGTCATTCTTTGAGTCTACTAGGTAATTTTATAATTTACCTTGACTTCTTCCTCTCTCACCCACCTTATTTAATATGTTGTCAAATGTTTTCATTTCTACTTCTTATGTGTACCCTCTTCTCTCCTATAAACTTCATTCAGGTCTGAATTGGTTTACTTCCCTCAAATTTTCCCCTCCTCCAATCCTTTAAAGAGTTGCTCAGGTTATTTTCTTCAAGCATAGAACTGAGTCCCAAGAGTGGGCTGGAGCCATCTCAAATAGGCTTGTAAGCTGATTGTTCAAATTTCAAGGTGAGCATTTACACCTTGGAAATCAGCAAATGTTACAAATCAGGGCTTGATTTTATATTTTGTTCATTGTGTAGACTTACAAAAGTGATGGAGAAAATATGAGTAATGCAGATTCAACTTTAAAATGTAGTGTGTTTGGGGCAGCCAGGTGGCGCAGTGGATAGAGCACTGGCCCTGGATTCAGGAGGACCTGAGTTCAAATCCAGCCTCAGACACTTAATACTTACTAGCTGTGTGACCCTGGGCAAGTCACTTAACCCCAATTGCCTAAAATAAAACGTAGTGTGTTTGTTTTCAGAGTTGGTTAACCATTTACCAGGACACCCTGGTTCTGACCACAATCCTCTTCTTTGCCATTGACTCACTGTTGTCTCTATGACTAAATAGAAACTCCTTTTACTTAAGTTAAAAAGTATTTCTAAAAGACTTCATAGCCTATGTTTTTATAGACACCTAAATCTTTCCAGGCATATGGTTCCTTTGACCATTGTTTGACATTATATCACTAATGCTTCATAACTAAACTCCACTCAAAAGTTGTGAGCCCTTGTAGTAAAATTGTTTAGCTGATGGCCCATTCATAACTTAAGTGACATTATTTCCAGGTATCTGAGTGATCCTAGTACTGTTATTTTGCCTTCGATCATATTTCCATTGAACCAATGAATGGTAGCACACAAGGTATGCCATAATATCTCTTGCTTGTGACTGGCGGGATGGTGGTATCCTTAGAAGTAGGAAAGAAGTTCAGAAGAGGGGAGAGTTTGGGTTTTGGGGAAAAGATGAGTTCCATTTTGTACATGTTGAGTTTGAGATGCCTTTGGGACATCTAGTCTGACACTGGACTCAAACTTGTCAGTCTGATATGTCCAATAGACTGCTGGTGAAATAGAACTAGAATTGAAGTGTGACATGAGTGGGATCTGTGGTCAGAGGTTTTTAATCCTAGTTCTGATAGAAACTACATATTATATCCTTAACTCCTCAATGTCACTCATCCCACATAGCCAAGCAGTTACAAATCTTGTCTTTTCTACCTTCCCAAATATGTGGGATAAGTAGCCTTCTTTCTTATGAATAGTCACTACCTAGTTCAGACCCTCATCACCTCTTGCTTAGATTACTGCAAAAGCCAATTCATTTGTGA
The DNA here is from genome assembly GCF_019393635.1 of Dromiciops gliroides. Classification (NCBI taxonomy): domain Eukaryota; kingdom Metazoa; phylum Chordata; class Mammalia; order Microbiotheria; family Microbiotheriidae; genus Dromiciops; species Dromiciops gliroides. The sequence continues at coordinate 642,784,804 of NC_057862.1, forward strand.
ATGAATGACTGAAAAAGCATTGATTAAGCATGTACTATGTTCCAGGTAGGCAGGCAGCTAGATGGCTCAGTGGATAGAGAACTGGTTCTGGAGTCAGGAAGACCTGAGTTCAAATCCAGCCTCAGACACTTAGTGACTGTATGACCCGGGGCAAGTTGCTTAATCCTATTTGCCCCAGTTTCCTCCTCTGTAAAAGGAGCTGGAGGAGGAAGTGTCAAACTACTCCATTATGTTTGCCAAGAAAACACTAAAAAGGGGTCACAAAATGTCACAAAGACTGAACCAACTAAACCACAAAGATGTTCCGGGCACTATGTTCAGCCCCAATATAAAAAGAGACATTCCTTAATTGATGCTTTAATGGGGGTAAATAACACATAGAGGGCAGAGATGACTAGGAAAAGGGGTTTTTATCTGGGAATTCACAAGGAAGCTGAATGGAGCCATACAGAGATGTTTTATGACTTGACCCATCAACAATCACATATTTATGTTTTTATAGTTATCTGTGTATCTGTGTTAACTCTCTACTAGGCTTTACATTCTATCTGGGCAGGGATTGTATCTTGGCTAACTTTTGTATCTCCCTCTCAACCTAGAGCATAGTGCCCTACATGCAGTAGAAATATTTGTTTCAAGAATGACTGACTCAAGGGGCAGCTAGGTGGCGCAGTGGATAAAGCACCGGCCCTGAAGTCAGGAGTACCTGAGTTCAAATCCGGCCTCAGACACTTAACACTTACTAGCTGTGTGACCTTGGGCAAGTCACTTAACCCCAATTGCCTCACTAAAAAAAAAAAAGAATGACTGACTCATATTTGTGGTGCATTGCTACTACAGAGACAGAGAATGTTGTCTTTTCTGTGCTGTGACATTCTTCCATATTATCCAGTTGGCCATCTTTTGGGGCTTTCAAGTCTTATTCCTTTAAAAATTTGAGGAAGTCAAAATTGAAATGTTTCACTAATGTGATCTCAAGCAAAGCACTCCACGCTCTGGAAAAGCTTACTCTATATGTGATGACTTAGGACAATAGAAATATAATTGATTAACACACCACCTCATCTGTGGATTATGAGAGATAGAAAACCCCAAATCACTGCTGGAAGTCCCCCCCTTTCCCAGCCACCCACTGAAAACTTTTCCATATGACACAACACAGTATTTCAGAGGAAGACCGAGTGACTGCTAAAGGGGAAGAAAACACCTAGCAAGCCGTGAAAGATGACCCAGTGATAATGTGGGTGATAGATGGCTCATCTTTGATCACCTTCTCTTTCTCCTTGCTGCTTGACTCCACAAAGGAGCTTTTTAAATTTAAGGATCTGTTTAACATGAATAGGTTTGCAGCTCCAATATTTTTACCCAAGATCACAGAACGTAGAACTGGAAGGGACCTTAGAGACTCTCTAGTAGAATGTCCTTCTTTTAGAGAGAAAGGAAATGAGGGTAAAGAGGGGTGAGATGTTTTGCCCAGGGTTACAAAGGTTGTGGTACAGTCAGAATTTAAGCCCACATCCTCTGACACCAGGTCCAATATTATAATAATGATTCTTTTGAGCTTCAGACTGATATCACCAGTTCCCCCATGGATATCTTGAAGATGTCCTACAGTGCAAAGATATAAAAAAAATTTTATTTTTTATTTATTTTTATTTTTTAGTGAGGCAATTGGGGTTAAGTGACTTGCCCAGGGTCACACAGCCAGTAAGTGTTAAGTGTCTGAGGCCGGATTTGAACTCAGGTACTCCTGACTCCAGGGCCAGTGCTCTATCCACTGTGCCACCTAGCTGCCCTGCAAAGATTTTTTAATGCCTTTTTATCTCTTTACTGAATATGAAAAGTTTCTCTTTGATGGAATTGGAGGGACAGTTGCCTGCTTAGGCATTGCCATCCATTTTCTTTCTTTCTTTCTTTCTTTCTTTCTTTCTTTCTTTCTTTCTTTCTTTCTTTCTTTCCTTCTTTCTTTCTTTCTGGTGAGGCAATTGGGGTTAAGTGACTTGCCCAAGGTCACACAGTTAGTAAGTGTCAAGTGTCTGAGCCTGGGTTTGAACTCAGGTCCTCCTGAATCCAGGGCCAGTGCTCTATCCACTTTGCCACCTAGCTGCCCCTTATTGCCATCCATTTTCAAAGCATGAAGCAGCTTCCTTGATTGAATTGGAAGGGTCAACATTCTTGGCTAGGTAAAGATTAGCTGAAACCTTGATGACCCTTAAAAGGCTGAGCTCACCTGTTCTGGAGTGAGTCCAGACAGGAGCATCTTTGTGAAATGATCACTGTGCCTATAACAGAGGGGGGGAAAAGAGGCGGGGGGGGGAAGAGGGAGAGACAGAGAGAGAGAGAGAGAGAGAGAGAGAGAGAGAGAGAGAGAGAGAGAGAGAGAGAGAGAGAGAGGGACAGAGAGACAGGTGACAATGAACTCAAGAAAGAACCAGCCTTGGAGAATCAAGGTACAGAGAATAACAGAACTTGGGAGCCTAGCTGCACCACCTGCCCAAGAGAGATACTACAGGGCTTTGGGAATGGAGAAAATATGGGTGAAGGAGGAGCCAATAAAAAACATTAAGGACCCAAAGTGCTGGAGATATAAATTCTTCTACCACAAATGTTCCTACATATGTGCCCCACTACCAGAGCACTCTAAACTTGTGCCTGCTTTTCCTGTGAGCACTGTGTATATTCATGGAAGAGAGGACCTCAGGTTTGGAGGCAGAGGAAATTTTTGAAGTTACTGCTGTAACTATAAGTGACTTTACGTTGAGCTAATTGTGTCAACTCTCTGTTTAATGGGAAGCCCATTGGAGGAAACTTGTGAGCCATTTTTATGTAGGGTACCTACAGAGCACTCTAGAATCTGAGTAGTAGGTAAAATTTCCCTTTGGGAAATTCAAGTCAGCAAGCATTTGTATTAAGCAAAATGAGTGCCCACTATATGCAAGGCACTATGCTAAGCAGTGGGGATTAAACAAAGGCAAAAAAACAGATAATTCTTCCTCTAAGGGACCTCATAATCTAAAGTAGATCTGAGAAGATGCTACACTTTGTTTCATCACCTAGATTAATTTCAGACCAGGTCAATGAAGGTTAATTCAAGCTGTTTTGCACTAAATCAGAATCACAATGTGGGTTTGACCATGGAGGGAACAAATTATACATTTGTAGGCAGAATAACTCTTTAGTGGCCAATTGTGATATTGCAGCTTTTAGGAAGGATAACAGTGCAGTCATCGCAGAAACCAACAGAGTTGGTCTGGTGACTCAAGTAGAACATCAGATACTGTACTTCCTTGTTGTATAAGTAATACAGTAGCATGTTGTCTTTCTATAAGTTTAGAGAAGACAGCCTTCATGTCATATAATCCAAGGGTCCCAAGTACAGGATCAGTGTCATCAGTATTATATTTGCATCCCCTATAGTTTCTAAAATAGTACTTTACACCTATATGGTGCTCTATAAATATCATAATTGAACTGAAAATATGTAGTCAGCCAGGCAGACAACAAATATGTATTAGATACTAGGCACTGTGCTAAGTTTTGGTGACACACAAAAAAAGGTAAAAACATGGTCCCTGCACTCAAGGAGCTTTCATTCTAATGAGAGAAAGAGAGAGAGAGAGAGAGAGAGAGAGAGAGAGAGAGAGAGAGAGAGAGAGAGAGAGAGAGAGAGAGAGAGAGAGAGAGAGAGAGAGAGAGAGAGAGAGAGAGAGAGAAAGAGAGAGAGAAAGAGAGAGAGAGAGAGAAAGAGAGAGAGAGAAAGAAAGAGAGAGAGAGAGAGAGAGAACATGAAAACAACTATGCACATATAAGCTACATCCAGTGTAAATGGGAGATAATCTCAGAGGGAAGACTCTATAATTGGGGACCAGGGAAGGGGAACTGGGAAAGTCTTCTTACAGAAGATGGGATTTAAGCAGAGTCTTTGAGAAAGCCAAAGAAACCAGGAGGCAGAGGTCAGGATTGAGAGCATTCCAGGCATGGGGGACAGCCAGTGAAAAAGCATGGAGTTGGGAGATGGAGTGTCATATGTGAGAAATAGCAAGAAGATCCAATGTCACTGGATCATGGAGGAGTGTAAACTGTAGGAATACAGGAAGGGGAGGAAGTGTTCAGGTCATGAAGGGTGTTTAGAACCAAGCACAGGATTTTATCATTGGTCCTGGAGGCAATAGGGAGCCACTGAGTAGGGGAGAGGTGTGTGAAATGGTGAGAACTGCACTTTAGGAAAACCACTGTAGCAGCTGAGTGGAGAATAGACTGGAGTGGGGAGAGATTTGAAGGAAACCCACCAGAATGCTATCGAAAGAGTCCAAGCTTGAGGCAATGAGAGCCTGTGCCACAAGGTTTCTGAGTGGAGAGAAGATGATGCATATGAGAAATGTTGTCAAGGCAGAAATGATGAGATCTGGCAACAGATTGGATGTTAGGGGTGAATGCAAGGATGACACTGAGGTTGCCAGCCTGGGTAACTTTAAGGATAGTGGTGCCCTTGACAGTACTAAGGTAATTGGAAAGATGGGATGAATTTTTTTAGGTGAAAGGTAATTAGTTCTGTACTTGTCGAGTTTGAGATGCCTCCAGGACATCCAGTTCGAGATGTCCAATAGGTGACTGAAGATGTGAGACTGGAGGTCAGGAGAAAGGTTAGGGCTGTCCAAATAGCTCAGAGGATCATGAAAATCGAACCCATGGGAACTGATGAGATCACTAAGCAAGACAGGGTATAGGATGAAGATTTGAGGGCCCAGGATAGATGAATAGTTGCTTTGACATCATTGGGACCCAGAATGAGATCAATAGAGTTCTGGATCTGGAAATATGGGAAACTTGATGGCTATTTTTAAACATCCAAGAGCTGACATGTGGAAGAGGTATTAGCTCTGTCTGTATGGCTCCTGAGGGCAAAACTGGGATGAATGGAGGGAAGATACACTCAGACAGATGTTGGCTCAATAGAAAGTTTTAGGGCTCTCATAAAATAGAAATGCCTCCTGTGGTTGGTCACCTGGGTGCATTCAAGCAGAGCCACCCACCTACCTGTCATGTGGTATCAGGGATTTGTCAGTAGAGAAGACAGTTGGACTGGGCGCTCTCCAAGGTCTCTTCTGGCTTCAGGATTCAGTGATTCCTGTGATGTTCTTCTGCTCTGAACAATTCCAAATCTATGCATTAGGAAGGGCTCGAGATCTGACAGCGAGGAGGAGAAGCATAATTTGTTTCAGATCTGAGTCCATATGTTTCATTCTCGCTCCATCTTGTGTTTGAAAGCATAATGTTCCTAAGCATATGTGTGACTGTGACACTCCCCCCTCCCCGAAGAAACTTTAGTGATTACTTATTGTCTCTCGGGTAAAATCCCAATGACTCAACTTGACATTTAAAGTCTTTCACAGCTGGCTTCTATCCCATCTTTTCATCCTTATTTCATTTTCCTTCCTTTTACTTGCCATTCTTCAGCCAAACTGACCTAAGCTGATCTTCCCCTAAATCTGAATTCCATCTTCCAACTTGGTCCTTTTGCACATGCTGTGTGCACTGCTTGGAGTATACTCTCCTAACCTTGGTTTCATAGACTCCTTAGCCTTCTTCAGGGCTCAGAGCAGGTACCACCACCTAAGAGAAGTCTTTGCTGGTCCCCTCCATTACCTCATTACTCCCTGTTTCTGTTACTTTTTCCCTCTTCAAATCATATCATATTTACCACTCTGTGTAAATGTCACATCCTCCCAGTAGAATGGAAGATCCTTGAGAGGAAGAAATACTCTTTTTTTTGGTCTCTATGGTGTCTTACACATGGTGTGTGTGGGTGGTATTTAATATATGCTTGGCAACTAAATGCTTCAATGGGTTTGTATAGTGGGTAGAGGAATATAAGAGGAGATTCTGTAAGGGGAGCTATTGACATTGATAAAGCTATGAATGCTTAAAACAATTCTCATTTTAAAAGCAATTTCACCTGAAGTCTTCTTAAATAGTCTCTCCAGTCCTAGACTAGCTTGTTCCTCAGGTAGAGTACACACACCTTATACTGGAGAATCGTTTCATCTTCTTCTTCCTCATATGCCTGGGTAATGGGGGCAGGGGGTCTACAGAAGACTGTTCAGGAGTTCCTGAAGTCTCAGACTGGGAAGTACAACCTTCTTTATCTCTCACCAATAAAGAATCCTTGGACTCCTCACACTCAGCCAGAGGGAGACAGGGACTGTTTAGCCTCTGTCGTTGTCCCTCTTGTGCCTTGTACATGCTGTATTATCACCTAAATTATTCTTTTTTTTTTTAATTTTTGCAGGGCAATGAGGGTCAAGTGACTTGCCCAGTGTCACACAGCTAGTTAAGTGTCAAGTGTCTGAGGCTGGATTTGAACTCAGGTCCTCCTGAATCCAAGGCCAGTGCTTTATTCACTTTGCCATCTAGCTATCCCCTAAATTATTCTTAACATTTATGAAGTGTTTTGTATAACAACTCCATGAAAGAGGCACTAGTATTATCCCCATTTTACAGATGAAGAAACTGAAACACAGAGAGGTTAGGTGACTTGCCTAGGGCCACACAGTGAAAGAGTGTGTGAGGCATGATTTGAACTCTCAGTCCTGTGCTAGCATCATTCAAATCTATTCGTTTGCTGGACTTGAGAGTGGTCTGGAGCAGTATGTGCTGAGGTCAGAGTACAGATGACAGACCCTCTGAGGGGAAGGCTTTCAGGTAGGTGTGGTTTTAATCTCTAATTGTCTCTATTGACAGTCCAAGGTCCAACTACATTTCCTTTGGAATTCTACTGACTCTGGGCTGGCCCCAAGAAAGGTCAGGCAAGGCTCTCTGGGTCTCATAGAACCCCATGATCTTCTCACAGTATTGTTGAGAATAGTCAAGTCATTCACAATTCTTTTGTGTGTGTGTGTGTGTGGGGGGGGCAATGAGGGTGAAGTAACTTGCCCAGTGTCACACAACTAGTAAGTGTCAAGGGTCTGAGGTCAGATTTGAACTCAGATCCTCCTGAATCCAGGGCTGGTGCTTTGTCCACTGCGCCACCTAGCTGCCCCCCATTCACAATTCTTCATCAAGCAATATTACTGTCTCTGTGCACCATGTTCTCTTGGATCTGCTCACTTCACAATACATCATTTCATACATGACTTTCCAGGCCTTTCTGAAATCATGCTGCTTGTCATTTCTTATAGCATAATAATATTCCATCACCATCATATATCACAGCTTGTTTAGCCATTTCACAATTGATGGACATTCCTTTGATTCTGGACATAATTCTTACAGGACCATTCTCTTCTTCTTTTTTTTTTTTTTTAGTGAGGCAATTGGGGTTAAGTGACTTGCCCAGGGTCACACAGCTAGTAAGTGTTAAGTGTCTGAGGCTGGATTTGAACTCAGGTATGACTCCAGGGCCGGTGCTCTATCCACTGCGCCATCTAGCTGCCCCTCTCTTCTTCTTTTAATATTCATTATTTTCTCTAGGTTTCATGTACATAGTAAACCATCCCTCATTTGGCCTCTTGGAGGCTCACCATATCAGGGCTATGTTTAATGCATGCATTCATTTATCTTAACTCTCCTGTGGCTCAGAAGTCTAGAACTCAAGCCTTCTACCAGCTTCAGGGATTACCAAATATATGCCACCATGCTAGACCCTCCATTACTCTTAATATTTTATTATATGAAGGGTGCTAATTTCCTAAAGGACACATTTTAATTACTTGAAACATGTGGATCTGATCTTTCATAAAAAGGCACTATCACCTACTACACCTATGAAAAGATAAGCTCTGAAATATATTTTGCAAATTGCAAACTCTCATGCAGTACAAATTCTAAAGGAATCTTTGTACTATTAGGGGAGAAATATCTCCTCCTGAGTTCATGAGGTGGGTTTCTGCTGCCAAATAAATCTATCACGGGGCAGCTAGGTGGCGCAGTGGATAGAGCACCGGCCCTGGAGTCAGGAGTACCTGAGTTCAAATCTGGCCTCAGACACTTAACACTTACTAGCTGTGTGACCCTGGGCAAGTCACTTAACCCCAATTGCCTCACTAAAATAAATAAATAAACCTATCATGGGGCAGAAATTATAGAGATTAAAAACTTAGATTTTATTATGCTTAAGCACAGGTTCAGGAGGTAGAGAAATAATCCTGAACAAATATTGGAATTTCTGATAAAGTCTTTTTAGAGAAAATTATGTCAGAGAGACAGAGAAATATATATATTTTAAAAACCTATGACAATTGTGGGGACCAATTTTTAATTGGGGAGTATTAGCTAAGCGGCTCGCCGCAATATTGGGGCAAGGAAAGAGACCGGCAGCCTCCCTCAAAACAGAGCAGGATTTATTTTAACAAGAACGAACTTAAAAAAAACCCAATACAAACAGGATCAGTAGGACCAAGGGAAAGGAAATAAAATAGGGAAAGGGAAATTATACAACCTGAAAAAACACCACAGCCCAGGAATCAGCTGGGAATACACAGCAGCACTCCTGTTGTCTTCCACCTTCCAGCTAGAATGGTGAATTCTCCTCCCCCTTCCCAGCAAACTCCATACAGCCCCCAGCCAATTGGCTGGTTGCTCTGACAGTCACATGACTGCCCTCACTAGACTTCCAATCATTATAATTTTGCCAGGACCATGTAGGCATCAGTAAGTGGTGATGACTTGAGGTACCAGCTGCAACCAATGGGTGGAGCACCATGTGGTTTGCAGAGCCCCAGGCCAGTGTGTGCTGAGATTTTGTTTTTGTTTTTGTTTTTTTAAAAAATTCTAGCCAAAAGATGGGTAAAAACCTCAAATAACAATTAATTCTTTACACAATCTTTATGGCTTGTTGGGCCATAAAGGTCACATAGGCCTAGTCAAAGAATTTCATTATCTCACAATTCCTTCAATTAAGGTTGAACAAACTAAGAACTAATTAGTAAAAAGACTGTTACAGATTTGAACACTAAGGTTTTTTTTTTTTTAAACAGGGCAATGAAGATTAAGTGACTTGCCCAGGGTCATACTGCTAGTAGGTGTCAAGTGTCTAAGGCCAGATTTGAATTCAGGTCCTCCTGAATCCAGGGCCAGTGCTTTATCCACTGTGCCACCTAGCTGCTCCCTAAATACTGAGTTTTTAAGAGTCCTATACTTTAAAAATTAAAAGGCTACAATTGAAAGAAGTCACAATATGTTAATTGGGGGCAGAGATTTACATGTCACAAAGATAACCAAAGATTTTCCACCAGGGAAATTCTTCCAGAAATAAAATTTTTTGGAAGGTTTTAAAGATGAGGTATTCCCTTTTTCCTTTTATGTGTTTTTTATCTCAGAAATGTCAAAAGTCTTTCTTTCCTGCTCTAAATCTTAAGTTTCTGACAATGACGTTCTATGGGTTAGATTTTAGCTAGGTGAGAATATTAACAGAAAACAGTTTTCAGTTAGCCAGATATTTCAGGAGGAATTACATAATTCAATCAAATAAAGTGAAAAAACTCCCATAATTTGTATAAACTCTATATGCTAAAAATATTTAAGGGGTGTTAGTGGTGGTACAAAGTCCTTAGAATTCAGGTTATATGTAAAATTAGGAAATTATAGTATATTAGACTATAAAGGAACCTTCAAGTTCACGTAGTCCAGCTGGTCATCAAATGGAGATATCTCTTTTACCACACTCGTGGCAGTGCAAATCCAACATCTGAACATTTCCAGTCATTGTCAGAGTCATAAAATTTAGAGCAGGAAAGGGTCATATACCTCTAGAGTATCCCCATTGCAAATAATTCTAACCTTTAGTTTTAGATATAAACTTTTCATGACATTAAAAACTGGCCTTCCTTGTCTATGCTATGTTTTTTTTTTTAAAGCATAAATGAATGTTGCTGTTGTACATTTGTTTTCAGTCATGTCTGACTCTTTCTGATCCCATTTGAGGTTTTCTTGGCAAAGATATTAGAGGCAAACAGAGATGTGCCTAGTAAATGTCTGAGGCTAGATTTGAACTCAGGCCCAGCATTCCATCCACTGTGCCACCACTGAGTGGTATATTTTGTCAAAGACTCTTTCCTATATCTATTGATATAATCATGTGGTTTGGGGTATTTTTGTTTTTAATATGATTATGTTAATTGTTTTCCTATTATTGAACCACAATGAATCATTACTTTGATATCCTACCCTCTGTGCTAGTGTTAATGATTATGATTAGATTAGATTACATAAACATTTATTAAGTAATTATGATGTGCTAGTTACAGAGTTATTTGCTGAAAGTTCAAATATGAGTAAAAAGAAAGATAATCCCTGCCTTCAAGGAGCTTACGTTCTACTGGAGAAAGACAAATAACAGGGAACTGGAAATAAGAGTTGGAGAGGAAGGTAATCTGGAGAATCACAGGCTGAGCTGGGTTAGGAGTGAGCCTGGTAGTATAGGTATTTTCTCAAATGGAGGTTCTGGGAGGGCACTCATCAATAAGAAGAGGAGGCTATAAGACAGGAGATATTGCTAGTGTGAGAAAGCCTTTAAGGTGGATGTGAAAAAATCATCTGGGGAATTGGGGTTGAGTCTGTTTAAAAGGGAGCACGGTTGGCGTGTGTAATTCCTCAAAGGTCATTAAGCAAACACCATGAATCATTTATTTATTATTTGCAATACTCTACTAGGCATTGACATGAATAAAATTTGACTAGGAAATAAATAAGATGTGGTTGCTGCCATCGTGAAAGTGGAAGGGACATTCAATTTGGCATCAGAGGACCTGGGTTTGGATACCAGCTCTACCAATTAGCTATGCCAACTTAGCCAATCATTCAATAACTTGGTTATTTATTATAATTTGTCATTAATTATTATTAAATCAAATAAGCATTCAATTTGTTAAATTATTAATCATCAGTATCATTAATGTAAGTTCATTCCCCTCATTTTAGAGATGTCATTGAACTTGACTTCAAAGGTCCCTTCAGAGTCTAAAACTATGATCTTATGATCCTATAAGCTTAATGGTACTGACAAAGAAGTTTGGAGAAGGAACATGTGTTTTGGGGGGGCATTGTGAACTTGGTTTTGAATATTTGTATTTTAAGTTAAAGCTGAATCGCTAAATAGAAATGTATGGTAGGCAACTGGAGACTAGGGCTGTGAAAGAAATGATTATGAATAACTAATGATTCGGGGATATTCAGAGTTTCCTACCTTTTTACTTTTAAGACCTCAGTCTCTGACTGTTGAGCTAACCTTGTGCTCTCTCCAACACCAATCAACCTTACAAGGAATCTCCAGTGTAAGGTGAATCCCATTCAATCAAGCTTCAGTGGAGATAGACCCTTTTGTCTAAATTGCCCAAGGCTGGGAGCAGTCTGGGTTGTTGTTGTTTGTCCTTCTCTCTCAACGAAGACCATGATACGTATCATGATTTGCACTGAAGTGGATTTAAGTGAGGAAGGGCTGTGCAAAGTCACCCAGACTCACTTTCTCCTCCACAGCCATTTGGGTCCAGTGGCAAGATATGCTATCAGGATGACGGGGGGGGGGGGGGGGGGGGGTGTTTCTGTATGTTTAAGGCAATTGGGTTTAAGTGACTTGCCCAGGGTCACACAGCTAGTAAGTGTCTGGGATAAGATTTGAACTCAGGTCCTCCCAACTTCAGGTCCAGTGCTCTATCCACTGTACCATCTAGCTTGGGTATAGAGATATTTTCTCTGTCCAAGGGTAACATGATGTCACTCAGCCTCTCATTGGAATAAACCCACTTCTTTTGATAAAATCCACCTCTCATTAATTGTTAGCTATTCAGAGTTGATTTCCCAACCTGGGAAACAACTACTCTTCAAAGGGCATAAAAACTGTGAATCCACTGCCATGAGAGGGTTTGGTCTAAGCGAGATGGCCAAATGACCATCTTTTTATTAATAAACATGCTGGCATTATTAATAAAATTGAAATTTAATTGAGCAAATTGATCGTGAGGCATCCCAAACAATTACAAGACTCAGTGACTCAGTTTCCAGTTTTATTATCAGACTGTGATGACCACAGGGAGATTCACCCAAAGGATGGGGAGAGGAAAATAGTTATATTTATAGTGAGAAAAGTAGGTTATTTCCTCATTATCTTAATCTCCTCCATGTGGGAAGTTCATATCCTAATTTGGAATTCCTGGGGTCCTAATACGTCCTTCAAGGTGGGTACCTTTTCCCCTAGGGGTGTGTTTTTGGGGTTTAAACATCATAAGGTGAACCTAAGGACACATTTGGTCCTTCTGCGCATGTTCATAAAGAGTTGCTTAAACTTGTCAGAGCCAGAGGGTCTTTCTGTTTATGATATCTTTTTACTTTAAGATCTGGTTTCTAGGTGCAGTTTCTGTTTCCTGTCATCTAGGAATATGAATGGATATTAATGGTTAATGGTCCCTGGTTACCCTCCCTAGGCTTCTGTTGATAGTGTTTGTTGATAGGACTTGGATCCTCTTGGTTATTGTTACTGTCGATAAAAATTCAAACCTTAGTTTCTCTGTTAACCCTTCTAGCTAGTTTATCTGTTAACCCTTTTACCCTCCTCCTTCAAAATGATTAGGTTACCTAGAAATCATGTCTCTTAAACCTTTTAAGCACCACAGCTAGGAGTGATACTAGAAATGTAGATTTTTAGCATCATTAGCTTATCAGTGGTTATTGAAACTGCAAGAATGAATGAACTATACTAAAGAAAGAATGTTTAGAAAGAGAATAGAAAGGAGAGAAGATTGATCCTAATTCCTGTTAGTTATTCCCTCCCAGAGTTGTGAGGATCAAATGAGATAATATTTGTAGATCACTTAACACAGTGCCTGGTACATAGTAGGTGCTTAATAAATGCTAGCTATTATTAGTAGTATTAATGTTTTAGGAATATGAGCTGGAGAAGACAAAGTTGCAGATGAACTAAGATAATGTACTTTCATGGAAGCCAAAAGAGAAAAAAAGAATTTAATGGACTCATTCAATAGTATAAAATGATGCAGAGAAATCACCATGGATAGAGACACAGAAGAGGACGATGAATTTGGCAATAAAGAAGTCACTGATAGCAGGTTTTTTGGGGAACCATTTTATTGTTTGTTTTTTGTTTTTTTGGTGAGGCAATTGGGGTTAAGTGACTTGCCCAGAGTCACACAGCCAGTAAGTGTCAAGGGTCTGAGGCCGGATTTGAACTCAGATCCTCCTGAATCCAGGGCCAGTGCTCTATCCACTGTGCCACCTAGCTGCCCCTGGGAACCATTTTAATAGAATGGTGGGAAGAGAAGCCAGACTGGTGGAAGGAATGACTAGTGAGGAAAAGGAAACAGTAGGTATAGATCATCATTTCAAGAAGTATGAGAATACCAGAAAGGAAAGGAAAAGGGCAACAGCCAGAGGAGGCTGCAAGATGAAGGGGTGTGAGTTGATTTTTTTCCAGGTTAGGAGATATTCTAAATTCACATTTGAAAGCAGAAATACAGGAACTAGTGGAGAGACTGAAAATGCAAGATTTGCATCCCTCAGGAAACTGGAAAGTGAGCGAAAGCATAGCATGACATTCTAGGACACATTCTCCAAGTCTTAACTCAAGAGAAGGAAGTGATGAGGCTAGTGAGTGAAGAGGGAATCACCATAGTTCCATTTTTAGATAGGTCAGGATTGGGGTAAACGGTATCCCAATTGACTCATAAGCAGGCAGGAAAGACTTAGTGGATAACATTTCAGAACTTATTATAATTATACTAGGCAGCCCATTGAGAAAAATTCTCCTAATGTTTAGAGTGACACCTACTGCCAACATTAGGGTGTTTCTGACTTTTAGTTCAGAAGAGAATTCTAAGACAATTTTCTTTAAAAGCAGTTCTTGTTACCAACTTCTCTGGAGAAAATTATTCATTACTGTTAATAATTTCTGATTGTTGAAAGAAAGTCTATTAAAATTTTGATTGATATCCACTATCGCTCCTCAAGGAAAGTCTGGGTACTAGGTGGTAACCTTATTTTTGGCCGTGACAATTCGTGAAGTATGTTGTGCTAAGACTAGAACCAGGTTTTGCTTTGGGTTTTAAGTAGAAGGAGTGTCCACACTTAGGTTGGATATGTGGTAGAGTATTGTTCAGGTATTGAGGTCATAGAATCCTAGTTTCAGAGCTGGACAGGACTCATTTTACCCATAAGGAAACTGAGGCTGAGAGATTAAGTGACATATGCATCGTGGGCCATCACTAGTTGTCCTGACTTTTGTATTGCCATTGGACTCTGATAACTGGAGGAGTGAAGCTGACAGCTTTTCACATCTGCCTCACTTCAATGCAATTCACTTGCAAGGCTAGCACCATCCTCATGATGTCATTGGTCCTTTTCAAAGGATGAACAACAGCAGTAGCTAGTAATTGCTTGAGGCAGGACTTGAACTGTCTCCCTGACTGAGTCCAGATCCCTTCTGTTTTTGAGATTCTTGCTCTTTGGTGACCTCTATTAGAGATGTGATAGTGATGATAACCTCAGCAGTGTCGTTGGGGAAGGAGGGAGATGGACAGGATAAGCAAACTTCTGCAAACAAAGAAGATCCCATACTAAATAGTCCTCAGTGCATGCATGAATAGGAGTCAATCAAGAAGAGAGCCTCCTTGTACCTTTACTTTGAACAACTCAATCTTCAGTTTTTTTTTTCTGGAGGGGCAATGAGGGTTAAGTGACTTGCCCAAGGTCACACAGCTAGTAACTGTTAAGTGTCTGATGCTGGATTCGAACTCAGGTACTCCTGAATCCAAGGCCAGTGCTTTATCCACTGTGCCACTTAGCTGCCCCCTGAACAACTCAATCTTGACCTTGAAGAATTAGGATTTGGACACATAAAGAAGAGAAAGAAGCATACCACACATAATCAGTATCAAAAGTGTCGCAAGCTGATAAGTCAAAGACTTTGGAATTTGGTTTCCTCCATATCAGGCTAGTAGGGTAGTCACTGAAGTCCTTCTCCAATGCCTCAGAATGGTGTGGAGAGAGTTCTGGATTCTTGAAGGCAACATCAATGGAATCTAAACTTTGACAAGTTCTACTGACACAGAAGGACTTCAAGTATCATCCTGGCAGAGGGCTGGCCAACAGTGACTTCATACGTCTGCTTTGTGAGCTCCAGCCTCCTCACTGACTTTGAGGGCTTCATTTCTTTTTTTTTTTTTTTTTTTTTAGTGAGGCAATTGGGGTTAAGTGACTGGCCCAGGGTCACACAGCTAGTAAGTGTCAGGTGTCTGAGGCCAGCTTTGAACCCAGGTCCTCCTGAATCCAGGGCTGGTGCTTTATACATTGTGCCACCTAGCTGCCCCTGTCACCTACTTTTCACACAATGAATGTGATCATTAAAATAAAATTTTACCTATTCCTTAAGCAGGTCCAGGAGGATCTCTACTTGATAACACTTTATTAATGGGGCCGTTGTGAGGATCAAATGAGATAATCTATGTGAAATACTTCACAAACCTTAAAGTGCTATCTAGGGATTAGTTAGGTGGTACAGTGGATAAAGCACCAGCACTTCATTCAGGAGGACCCGATTTCAAAGCTGGCCTTAGACACCTGACACTTACTAGATTTGTGACCCTGGGCAAGTCACTTAACCCTCATTACCCTGCCCCCCCCAAATGAAAATGCTATCTAATTGCTAGCTATTATTAGTATTTTGCTATAGTTACTGCCCAAGTTGCATTTCTCTAAATCTCTCTTATTCCTCAATTCACAATCTAATGGGGCAGATAATATGTAAACAACTATGTTCAAACAGGCTACATATAGGAAAAACCACCAGAGGGAATTAAAGGGGATTGAGAAAAGCTTTCTTGTGTAACACAGACCATTATGGCCTCCCCTGATTGACAACAAGGTATATTATATTTTACCCCACTCTGCCAAGCTTCTCTGGTACCCTTAAGGAGATCTGAGGGTTCTAGGCTCTCTACAATTGGCTCCAACTCCCAACAATGGTGCTCCCTAAATGTAGAGGGGTCCCATGCACCCCAATTCCATTTGGCCACTAATAGTCAGATTAGCTTTTACATAGAAATATTTCCTTCAAAAGGCATGATCACAAATATATAAATATATAATCATGCTCCTCTCTCCTACCACTTTAGTGTCTGAAGAGGGGAAGAGGATTAGGTATATCATAGTTTGGTTCATTTTCCTCCCTCTAGCTCAAGTTCCTGGCACCCTGACTTCTTGGGGCTTCCATGCTAGATTGGCTGGATGCATGATTTCTTCCTGGAATCTGGCTTTTAAGGTCCCCGTGGCTCAAACTCCTGGTCTGTGGGAATCACCTCCAACACATGAAACTGAAAGCAAACAACATAGAACAGAAACAAACATCATCCAAGCATCTAGGAGCAGGAGCAAAAGTCAAGGGACAGGGGAAGCCAAGCCCTTCCCCTCTCACCAGTTCAATTCATGGCACCCATCCTTTGGGTCAACTGGGATCTTCACCCTTTGGACACATCACACAAAAGCTGTGGAAAAGACTGCACAGAAAAGAGATCATATGGCTTAATCTAGCTAGTTTTAAAGACACATGTGGCCAATCAAAGAAGACTACCCCCAGCCATGTGCTAGGGGACCTAGTAGGCTTCATGTTGGGCAAACTGGGCATGCTCAAAAGACCCTTCAAGGATATATCCAAACTGGGCATGCCAAAAAAAGTCCAGGTTATTCTTTTTTTTTTTTTTTTTTTTTTTTGCAGGGCAATGAGGGTTAAGTGACTTGCCCAGGGCCACACAGCTAGTAAGTGTCAAGTGTCTGACGCCAGATTTGAACTCAGGTCCTCCTGAATCTAGGGCCAGTGCTTTATTCACTGCGCCACCTAGCTGCCCCTGATGGAGCATCCTTTTCAAGGAAGACTGAGGCCTGGCTCACTGAATAGAAGAGTACATGTTGGAGAGGGTGTGCATGTACTCTATAAGGTGTAAGGCTGAAAAGGGGGAGTGGGATGGGGTGGAGAAACTTGTTAATGCCTTAGAACACCCAACAGAGGATGTTCCATTTGATCCTACAGGTGGTTAGCAGTTACTGGAATTTATTGAGTAGGAGTATGACATAGCCACACCTGCACTTTAGGGAGATCACTTTGACAGCTGAGTGAAGGATAAACTAGTGGAGAGAGACTTGTGACAGACAGGCAGACAGGCCGACCAACCAGTGGTTGAAATTGAAATGGTGTAGGTGGTTGGGGCCTACACCAGGTTGGCAACAGTATCTGAAGAGTGAAGGCGGCTTGTGCAAGAGGTATTAAATTGACAGACCCTAGCAAGAGTTTGGAAACAGGAGATGAGAGAGAATGAGGAATCAAGGATGACACTTGGGTTGTACACTGGAAGCTGGAATGATTGTGGTGATCCCGACAGTAAAAGGGAAATTTAAAAGATGGCAGTTTTGGGTGGAAATATAATGTTAACTCTGTCTCCAGAAAGACCTTGTACTTTTAAAATGTGCCCCAGAACAGAGGAAAGAAAGGAGAGTCCTGGTGGAAAGGGATGGAGGAAGTTCTCTGTTTGTCTTTTTCCAATAGTGCATTGGCACTGAATTGCTGATTTGATTGACTGGTTGTCAATCTTGCATACTAATTTTGAGTAAGGAATCTGAGGAAATGAAATAGAGAACAGATAAGTTTCAGTGGCGGTGTTGGGTGTTGGTGGTGATATACTTGGTAGGGATATACCCTTGATAGCAGAGAGCCAGTCAAGTGCTGGGCTAGGAAAACAGGTCATGGGTATGTGCCAAAAGGGTAGCAAGGGCTTTGAAGACAAAGTTCACCTACTTGATATTTTTCCTTGACTCCACAGTTGTCTTTTAGGGTCGTCCAGGTTCTTGAAAAACCACTAATTGTTATTTAGCAAAAGGTAGATAGCATTCATTTGGGGAATAATCAAAAGCAGCTCTATTCTTACCATTAATTTTGATGAGGTTCTTCTGTAAGTTTCTGTGTGTGTGTCTCTGTGTGTGTGTGTGTGTGTGTGTGTGTGTTTGCGGGGCAATGAGGGTTAAGTGACTTTCTCAGGGTCACACAGCTAGTTAAGTGTCATTAAGTGGATTTGAACTCAGGCCCTCCTGAATCCAGGTCCAGTGCTTTATCCACTGTGCCACCTAGCTGCCCTTGCGCCACTTAGCTGCCCCAAAACTTGTGTGTGTGTGTGTGTGTGTGTGTGTGTATTTTTAAAGATGACAAGCAAAAATGGACAGTCATGTAAATTGTTCATGGGGCGTCTTGCTGTGGTGATCTGTGGAGAGAAAAAAAAATCTTTGAAAACTACTCTAAGGTGACCAGTGAACTCTTGTATGCTAAGTGCACCTCTCTCTGTTGGTGTAAATCTATCAGGCAATAGAAATATATGTTCCTAATCTCTTGTCCAGCTCCCTTCCTCCTAACCCTAGCTGCAAGTACAATGTAGCACCTATAAACATAGGCAGAAGAGATTATTCCCTCATTCTTTCAAGCAATGCCACAGATTGGATGATTTGTCATTCAGCATCATTCCCTTCCCTCCTCTCTCCTCCTCCCTCTTCCCCCTCTCCCTTTTCTTTTCTTTCCCTTTCCTTCTCTTCCTTTCCCCTTTCTTCCTCTTTTCCTTCTCTCCTCTTCTCCCCTTCCCTCCCCTTCTTTCCCTTCTTCTCTCCCCCTTTCTTTCCCTCCACCAACTTTTCTTTCCCTTTCCTCCTCTCCCCATATCTTCCCTTCCTTTCCCCTTTGCTCCTCCCCTCTTCTTTCCCTCCTTTCCTTTCTTCTTCTCTTCCCCTTTCTTCCCCTCCACTAACTTTTTCCTTCCCTTTCCTCCTCTCCCCTCATCTTCCCTTCTTTTCCAACCCTTTCTCCTTCACTTCCCCTTTTGCCCCACCTTCCCTCCTCTGATCCACAATAATCCTGTGAATCTTACAACACATAAAGTAGCATATTAGAAATTTCTATGAATAGCTGTACTTTATACTTCAGGTTTATTATCTTACCTGATCCTTAGAACAACCCTGTGAAGCAGGTGCAAGTAATCTTATTATTCTTATTTTATAGATAAGGAAATGAAGGCACAAATCCAGTGACTTGCCCAGTCATAGCAAGTAGGTGTAGAAGGAGGGTTTTAAATACACATTGGTCTCTTTTCCTTCTCTCCAAATCCAGTGCTCTTTCCATTATATCACAATAAAAGATGTCTAGATTCAATTATGGCTAAGACTAACTATAACATATGTTTAGAAATGCTCTTAATTTGCTGTTGCTCATTTGGCAGTGGCTCCGATCTCTTTTGCTGGAAATAATCTTTTTTTTACTGACACTTCCCTATAAACACTTATTTAAATGATCCTCTTTGTGAGGGGCAAGGATTTTTGTTTGTTTTTTGTAAAGGGGATATGAAGCTCCTTACATAGAGAAGTTCAATTTAATTCTTTTTTTTTTTTTTTGGTGAGGCAATTGGGGTTAAGTGACTTGCCCAGGGTCACACAGCTAGTAAGTGTTAAGTGTCTGAGGCTGGATTTGAACTCAGGTACTACTGAATCCAGAGCCGGTGCTTTATCCACTGTGCCACCTAGCTGCCCCAAATTTAATTCTTAAAATAAACCTATGAGGTGTTATGTAATGAGTGGAAGTATTCATCTTCCCATTTTACAGATAAAGAAAACTGAGGCCTGGAAAGATTAAGTGATTTGACAAAGGTTGCACAACTGTTGAGTCACTGAATGAGGTGTGGAGCTCTTGTTTTCCACCAGTACTAGTATTACTACTACTAGACCCATTTCTATAGCCCTTTAATATTTACAAATCACCTTCCTTACAACGATGCTGTAAGAAAGCTGTGTAGCTCCGACTACCCGAGGAGTCTTGGAAAAGTCAGTGCCCCTCTGCGAGCCTTGATTTTCTCCTTTGTAGAATGAAGAGGTAGGGCTAAATGAGCTGCAAGTCCCAAAGGGTCCTGGGGTAAAAGCCCAGCTCACAGGGTTAAAAAGTGAATCCAGATTCCAAAGCTGCTCAAAGGAATTGGAATGGGTATGGGGGACTTGGAGTAGAAAAATGACAGCTCACATTTATACACACTTGACATTTGATGAAACTTTCCTTAAAGCTTTCTCCTTCCCCCAACCTTGTGAGCTATGTTGGCATTAATCCCCTCATTTAACAGATGAGCAAACTGAAGCTTTCAAATATCAAGTTACTTGCAGAACATCACAGAGCCAAGGTGTGACAGTGCTACTGAGGTCACCTGACTCCAAGGCCAATGCTTCCATCACCACATCCTGCTGCTCCCAGATTTATCATCTCTGGACACAGAAAATAACACTTCAACGTAACCATTCCTTTTCCTTTTTTTTTTTAGTGAGGCAATTGGGGTTAAGTGACTTGCCCAGGGTCACACAGCTAGTAAGTGTTAAGTGTCTGAGCTGGCTTTGAACTCAGGTCCTCCTGAATCCAGGGCCTGTGCTCTATCCACTGCGCCACCTAGCTGCCCCCACCATTCCTTTTTTTGGAGCTGGGGGTGGCAGGAAATCAATCTGACTGACAATATAGAGTAAACCAGTATCAGTCATATCAGATCTTGGAAAGACTTTCCATTAATGAATCTCCCAAGAGTGTGAAGTAGAGAAGTCCTTTGCAGCCATCCAGACCACTTCAAGTTCAAAGCCAAGCTTTAAGAGTCCTTCCCTGGTCAAAGGATAAGAGGGTGGGACTGTGTTCTGTAGGCCGTCTTCCAGGTTACAGTGATTTCTCTTTGGCTCCTTTTAGCTATCAGATTCTTCAGTTAAAGAGGGAATTAAATCGTCTAAATTTCCTTGGTCAATCCTGACAAGGAATCTCTACTTAATGAAGTTCTGTGGTGTCATTGGTTGGGGTATCTCCCAGCCCCAGGAAGCTATCAGTGCTTTGAGGGTCACTTTCTATATTTCAATTTTTTAAAAAAAGATTCTTTTATTTATGTAGTTGAGTTATTTCTGTTGTGTCAGACTTATCATGACCCCATTTGGGGTTTTCTTGGCAAAGGTACTGAAATGGTTTGCCATTTCCTTCTCCAGCACTTTTTTTTGTTTGGACGTGGCAATGAGGATTAAGTGACTTGCCCAGGGTCACACAGCTAGTGAGTGTCAAGTGTCTGAGCTGGCTTTGAACTCAGGTCCTCCTGAATCCGGTGCTTTATCCACTGCGCCACCTAGCTGCCCCCTCCAGCACATTTTACAGATTAGGAAACTGAGGCAAACAGGGTGAAGTGAGTGTCTGAGGCTGGATTTGAACTCATGAAGATGAGTGTTCCTTACTCCAGGACTAGCGCTCTATCTTTCCCTGCTCCTCCCCGCCCCCCCCCCAAGGAAAGGCAATTTGCTTGAGGTCACACAGGTAGTGGGGGAAGGTGGTTATACAATTTATTTTTTAAATTTTTTGCAGGCAATGGGGGTTAAGTGACTTGCCAGGGTCACACAGCTAGTGTATCAAGTGTCTGAGGTCGGATTTGAACTCAGGTACTTCTGAATCCAGAACCGGTGTTTTAACCACTGCACCATCTAGCTGCCCCCACAATTTATTTTTAATTTGAGTTTGTAGTGTGTATTTATGTTTCCGGAGAACTCATTCCCCACCTTTAGTGCTCTGAATGAAAGCTTTTATCTCGAGAGGTTGAATGACTTTGGAGCTCAGAGATCACCAACTCCCTCATTTTGCAGAGGGGAGGACCAGGGAGCCTGAAATGACTTTTCTGAGGTCACACAATCAGCATGTGCCCAGATTATTTAAAAAAGCAGGTTTCGCATCCTATGGGCTTCTCCTCCCGTCCTGCCAGGAGAGGAGCATTAGGGTGAATGATAAAGCCTTTTAAGGACTTACAGGAACAGGGGGTGGAAGGTTTACTAGCTGCCCCTAAAAGGTTCCCTCTCATTTCCCCTGCTCCTAATTCTTTTGAGCAGCCTTGGAATCTGGGCCTACTTCTGAACTATGTGAGCAGGGATTTTACCCTAGGACTCTTTGGGACTCAGAACTCATGTAGTCCTACCTCCTCATTTTACAAACGAGGAAACTGAGGCTCAGAGGAGGGAATTGACTTTTCTGAGGCTCCTCGGATAGTGGGGCTGCTCAGCTTAAAAAAAGTAATCACACGAACCTCTTAATTGATATATTTTATTTATATGTAAATAACATTTCCAAAAGTAGTCATACGAACCTTTTAATTGATATATTTAAATAACATTTCCATTTTTGAAATTTATAAAAATAAACATCCTCTTCCTACTCCCCCTTCCCTTTGCCTCTCTTTCCGGGAACAATCGGACAAATCAGTGCTCCCCCCCACCCCCCACCTCCCCAAATGCCCAGGTGACGGCTTATTTCCAGCCGCCGGGCTAATGCCAGCGCGGCGTCGGGGTTGCCGGTGGGGGCGGTTCTGTGATCGACTCGGCTTCTATTTTTCCTCTTGGCAGAGTCAGTTTAGGGTCTCAGGGCTCTGACCTCCGGGAAATTCCCGCCTCCGCCTCCGCCTCCGCTCGGGTCCAGCTGACTCGAGTCACTTTCGGCCGTAGCATCCCACCCCTCAAAGCCGCCGCGGCCGCCCGTGCTCGTCCGAACCTGGGAGCCACCCCCGGGCTGCCACCCCCTCAGTCCTCAGGCTGCTGGGGCCCCCGGACTCCTGGATGGGGAACGGGGAGCCCTCGTTAGGCGGGGGACGCCCCCGCAGCCACCTCCACTATCACAGTCACGGACACGGCCGCCTCCTGGACTGGACGGGTTTCTCGGAAAAGCTGCACTTAGAAGAAGGGTCTCCGCATGGCGGGCATCCATTGGTCCAGTTCTCTCCGTTCCTTGCCAACCATTGGTCGGAGCCGCCGTCAGTCCGTTCAGGGGGCGGGATGGTCGGGACACTCCCCGAACTCATATACAGCCCCGCCCGGGGCTAGTGTCACCATCCGGGCCCCTGGACTCCCCAATTACTCGCTAACTCCCGACAGCTGCAGCGGGGAAAGCTGCTCCGGGCTAGGACCTTTTTCTGGACGGACGACTGCTGCCTAACAGGTAGGGATCCTCCCATCCCCCTGCCTTCTGAGGCTTTCCAAGGAAAAGAACTGGCAGTGGGTTCTTATGCAGCACAACTCAGTCTAGTGCCCCCAATATAAGGGCAGATTAGATGACTAGATAGACTTATATTTCTATACAGTGGCATTAAATTTGGAGACAGAGGACCTGGGTACCAATCTTAGCACTTCTACTATTGACAACTTCTTCCTCTTGTGTAGAATGAGGGGATTGGTGTAAAGGCTCTTTCTAAATGTTCTTTCCAGCTTTATTACCCTCTATTAGCCTATGATCTGAGGCTCCACTGAGAGAGGCCAAACGTCCAGAAAGAGGAAGGGTATAGTTCTACTGTCCTTTGGCCCGGTTAGACATACAAAATAACTGCGTTCGGTTTTAGATGTCACATTTTAGGAGGGACATTGACAAGCTGGGGCCCTCCAGAGGAGGGCAGACACAAGATATTGACGATCCTCCGTGTCATGGCAGGTGAGGTCTGCTGGGAAAAATTGGGACCATTTAGTCTGGACAAGGGAGGACTGGGGTGGGGGGTAGGGGAACGTAATAGTTGTCTTTCTTTATTTAAAAGGTTTTCTGAGAAAGATGATTTAGATTTGTTTTGCTTGCTCGGTGAGAGTAGGGAAGGCACAAAAGTGCAAAGATTGGAAAATTGCAGAGAGGCTAATTTAGGCTTTTTAGTAGGGGGAAAAGGTTTCTAACAATTAGTACATCTGTTCAAGAGTGGATTGGGCTGCCTTGAGAAGCAGTGAATTTTTCCTCACTTAGTCATCTTCAAACTAAGACTGGATAACCACTTGTTGAGTTATTGTAGTGGAGACTTTCATTCAGGTAGGGATTGGACTAGTGACTTCTGAGGTCTCTCAGCTGAGAGATCCTGGGAATCTATGTTTTGAAGCCCTTGTCAGGTGGATTTTCTCTTTAAGGCTCTTTTTGGCTCTGACTAGTTTGTGTTCTATGTCTCTTCTACCTCTGCCATTTTCAAGTGTATAAGTCATTTCACCCCTTGGAACCTCATTTTCCTCATCTTTAGAATGAAGAGATTTGTCTAAATCTTTCAGGTCTTTTCCAATTCTAAATCCCATGATGGAAATAACTATCAGTGCCTATATACTGCATTTCTCAATTTCTCTCTCTGCCTCTGAGAGGGTCCTTTAAACGTTTAGAAGTACTTTATTTGTTGACTGATATGGAGGTAAGCTTCGTGAAGGCAAGGACTAATCTAAACTTTGTATCTTTCTCGGGTGCTACAGGACTTTGCAAGTATAGGGTGGGCCAAAAGTCAGGATGTCTTAACTTTTTGAAAACTATTATTCTTTATTTCCTATGTATACATATTTATTTCTTATATATATAGTATATGATGTAATGGTATTGTAAGTAAAAAAGAAAAAATAAAGAGTTATTAAATATAGAAACCTCTTCCTGACTTCATGACTTTTGGCTTACCCTGTACAAGTATCTAAGTGGTTAAAGTATGCCTATCTTTGTAAGCATTCTTTAACACAAAGCTCTGGGAAATTTGCTCTTTGTTCTTTGGTTGTTGTTGTTGTCGGGTTTTTTTTTTTTTTGCTTGTGCAATTATTAAAAAAAAATAATGCCTTAACTTCCCTTTTGGAAGTGGGATTTAAACTCTGCTCAGGGTAGCATAGTGGGGGGGAACTAGTCTTTTGTTTTCTTTCTTTTCAAACTATAGAGCAGAGGAAATAAATTCTCGTCTTTCTTTTGTATTCCTGGATTCTTCATTCATAGAGTCACAGATCATTTGAGCTAGTTGGAATAAAAGAGACCACTTAGTCCAGCCCCTTCATTTTTACACATGTGGAAACTGAGAACTTGAAATGCCAAACTACTTGCCCAAAGTTACATAGCAAGTTAAATGTGGTATAGAAATCTGAACTCTAGTTTCTTGACTCTGTCTAGGACTTATTCCTCTATTATCATATATCCTTCCAATACTATTATTCTATTCTCTATATTCCTCAAGAAGGTTCTGGTAGACCTCCATGCTGTCTCCTGTTAAAAACTGCCCTTACCTCTCTGTCATGGGGTAAAGGCTTCTGAGAAATTAATCCACAGAAGTGGTGTTGATATCTTACAAATGGTTTGATGTATTTTCCCTGGGAGATGGAAAAATCACAAAGTTTCAGGCGTCAGTGGGCTGGCCCTTGGGAGAAAGACTTTCATTAACCAATTAGTTAATTAATTATTTGGGAGCACAGAGTGACTTCTGGCCCTCTGTGTGCCCACACTGTATTGATGAAATGAGATGTTCCCACTTAGGGATGCCTTAGACATAGTCAGAAGCTGTAGATCAAAAAGGCATCCTGGACATTGCCTGTTTTCTTGAGAAGATTAACTTGAAACTGGCAAGTGGTGTGTGTGTGTAAAAGAATCAAAACGCTTTTAAAAAATGAGGCAGGTAAGTTCATTTCGTAGAAATCCTTCTAGTTTGACAACATGGAATAAAGAACCCCATTTTCCCTGCTTGTATTAATGGGATTTCTAGCTGATCTTAGCCTGACCTACCCAACCTGATGCCACTTTTCTAAGCATGGTCCCCAAGATCCTCTGATTTAGGAAAGTGTTGCCCACAAGGACATCATCAACCCTCACCTGTATTTGGCACCCTTGCTCATGGCTAACATGTGATTTGTGATGGAGGTAAAAAATGAAATATGGTATGGCTTTCTTCCCTCCCTTAAGTGTCACAAACCATGGGGAGCGGGAATTGTGTACCAGATCCCTCTCTGTCTTTGAAGGGGAAATGGATCGCCCTGCCAGAAAGATCGGGGACTGGAAATAGTATGGTCCGATCAGCATTCATATGCCACAGTTCCTTTCCCCCCCCTGGATTTGGAGAGCCTTTTCCATCATGAGTCCTTTGGAACTTTCTTGTACTGTTGCATTGGTGAGAGGAATATAGTTCATCACAGTTGATCAACATAATGTTGATGATACTGTGTATAATGTTCTTCTGGTTCTGCTCATCTCACTCATCATCAGTTCATGCAAGTCCTTCCAGGTTTCTCTGAACTCCTCCTGCTCATCGTTTCTTACAGCACAATAGAATTCCATTACATTCATATACCACAACTTGTTCAGCCATTCCCCAATTGATGGGCATCCCCTCAATCTCCAATTCCTTGCCACCACAAAAAGAGCAGCTATAAACATTTTTGTACATGTGGGTCCTTTTCCCTTTTTTATGATCTCTTTGGGAAAAAGACCCCAAAGTGGTATTGCTGGGTCAAAGGGTATGCACACCTTTATAGCCCTTTGGGCATAATTCCAAATTGCATTTGTCCACTTTAAAAAGGCTCAGTTTTGTCTACATACTTCCTCCTTTTTCTACCCTCTTTCCACCTTAAATATCACCGAAGTGATTTTTATTGTTTGAATGATCCTCTATTCATATTCTCCAATTCCTCATCATTCTGTGGAGTTGATCTATGAAGTTTGGGTTTTGGCTGGTGGAGGGACTTCAAGTTCCAGCTGTGTATTTATTATGCATCTGTTGGCTGAAGAGCAGTCTAGTTAAACTCAGAGAGCCCCCTCACCCTAAGGTGGGCCACCAAGGTGATCATTTTTTTTTTCTGCCAGAGCAACTCATGAAGATTATTTACTAATTTGTGGTGGGACTATGTTTCATTGGTGGAGGGGGCACCCCCACTGATGAAATCATGTATCTCCTGAAATACCTAAATGATTCTTTTATGGAGTTTTTGAATGTCAAATGAACTGCGACCAGACCCTCTCCCTCATGACAGAATTTAGAACTGGAAAGGATCTTAGAAGTCTAAGACCTAGTCCAATGGAGTTGAGGAAAGTGAGGTAGAAAGAGGGCTGACGGTGACTTGCCCAAGGTCTTGTACCCAGGAGGTGGAGCAGCTAAGAATCAAACCTGGTCCTTGGATTCCAGCAGTATGGTATGCTAGCCTTTCTTTCTTCTAGTATCCAAAACTAAATTTAGCGTCATTATATGAAGACGAACAGCAAACTTATATGGCCCAGGTAAATTCTTGCCATCTTCCACCTTTCTGCATGGGAATCATAGGATTTCGAGATGGGATTTTGTTGTTGTTGTCCAGTTGTTTCAGTCATCTCCTACTCTTTGTGAGCCCATTTGAAATTTTCTTTGTAGAGATACCAGAATGGTTTGCCATTTCCTTGGCCAGCTTATCTGACAGATGAGGAAACTGAGGCAAACAGGGTGAAGTGACTTGCCTAGGGTCTGAGGCTGGATTTGAATCCAGGAATTCCTGACTTCAGGCCTGGCACTGTATCCACTAATCCATTTTACAGATGAGAAAATCATGACTCAAGTTAAGTGACTTCCACTAGTTTAGCAGAGTGTCTGGCACATAATGGGTGTTGGAAAAATGTTTCTTTCTTTCTGCATTTCCTTCCAACCTTGCCAAGGGCCATTAGGGTACTTATGGAGTGGAATCAGGATTTGAATTCAGGTCTTCCCAATTTGGGGCATCTAAGTGGTGCAGTGCATAGAGTGCTGGCCCTGGAGTTAGGAGGACTTGAGTTAAAATGTGACCTCAGACATATACTAGCTGTGTGACTGGGAAAGTCACTTCACCCTCATTGCCTCAGTTTCCTCATTTGTCAAGTAAGCTAGAGAAGGAAATGACAAACCACTCCAGTATCTTTGCCAAGAAAACCCTAAATGGGGTCATGAAGAGTGGACATGACTAATTGACTAAACAACTTCCTAATTTAGATCTCTTTCTAATAGATTATGCTTTCTAATCTTCCTAATATTTCAGTCATCTGAATTATAATAGAGGTTGTTATGTCCAGGCACTAGACCTTTTCTCCTTTTTCATATGTATTTACCAGCCAAGATGAATATTTTTTCATCTGATTTTAGGTCCTTTGATTTATACACTGGACCCTCTCCTCCCTACCATAATGTAGCAATGATCTCCTTTGCTGGGGTCACTGTTCCTGGTTCACTTTAGTGTAAAATCACCTGAAATCATGACTTGATTGATTAAGGTACTTCATGTATTTAATAGCAGAGTAACTTACCTTCTCTGTAGTAAAGTAGTAAATTTATCTGATTCTTTTACATAAAAGTCTGTCTACTTTATTCCCTCTCATATATATGTTACTCACTAGAATTAGACTGCAAGCTCCCCAAGTCCAAGAACTGTTTTTTACCTTTCTTTGTATCCCCAGCTCTTAGCACAATGCCTGACGCATAGTAAGCACTTGTTGACTGTTGCTGGACTGACAGCACTTTATAGACATTATCTCATTTGAGCCTTGGTTATTTTTGCCCAGGGAGAGGGTGCTTGGTCGTCTGTGGTTATGGATTGGTCCCTTTTGATTTGGCACAGGGTTTTCTGAAATAAAACTGGAAATGTCTTACTGTTTCAAGAATGTTGGGGACCTAGAAGAGGGGAAGAAGTTGAACCAGTCTCTAAGCTTTCTTGGTAGAGGGAGAGGGGTAATAGGGGAAATTATACATTCAGTTCAAAGGGTACCTGATGGGATAGATACAATATGCCCTTAGACACACCTCTGCTGTCTAGTATATGGATTTCCAAATTGGATAGGACTGTTTTTATCCCAGATCCGGGAGGCTTTACTGCCTGACAGATTTGTAGGGATGCAGATTATTTCTAGGTAGACTTGGCAGATAGGAAAAATTATTATCTTGAAATTAAGAGGAAGTTAGTTGTAAGCACATGACCCTGTTTCTGAATTGTTCCTGCCAATGCATTGGGTTAGTATTGGTGCACAGGTAAATTTATGGGTGCTCCAGATAGAATTTTGATCCTGATAGTTAATAATGACAATAAAATCATAGAATTTCATTGCAGGAAGTACTGGGAAAAATTCCCAATTTGGAATTGGAGAATTTGCATCTGAATCCTATCCATTAATAGCTATGTGGATTTCGGCAACTCACCTTGCTATTTGAGGCTCCTTTTTCCTCTGTAAAAGGGAGGTTGTGAGGACAAAATGAGGGGGCCAATGTTATCTAAAGGACTTCTTCACAAGACCCTATACAAGTGAGAAGTTACAATCTTAAACCATGATCACAATTACTCCCATTTCTGTCATGCTCTAGGGCTTCCAAAGGGCATTCTTCTTAATAAGGATATATAAGGGAGGTAATTAGCATTCTATTTTACAGATAAGGAGAATGAGGCCCCAAAAAGGGAAGTGACTTGCTCTTTAATGTTGGAGCTAGAATTTCCATCCAGTTTTCCTTTGACTAAATCCGGACCTCATCCTTTTGAATCACTTTCCAATGAAAATTAAGATAAATTTGTGCTGAGAACTTGAATCTTGCATCTGCCTTTCATTAGTTTGATGTAGAGAATACACACTAGACTGAGAGTCAAGAGACTCAGGTTCAAGGTCCAGTGTGACCAGCTGTTGAATGACTTTGGGCAAATCTCGTTCCTTGTCATCTTCAATATATATAAAATGCTGGGTGGGATGGAGTGGGGGAGTTTGTACTACCTCTGGGGTTCTTAACCTTTTTGTGTGTGTGTCATGCATCTTCTTGGAAGTTTGCTGATTCCCTTCTCAGAACAGTTTTAAATGCATAAAATGAAGTACATAGGATTACAATGGAAGCCAATTATAATAAAATCTATTTATCAAAATATTTTTCCATCCAATTCACAAACCCTCTGATAGTCATTCTGTGGACACCATGTTAAGAACGCTGAACCTTAGAGGCATCTAGAAAGCACAGTGGATAGATCACTGGCCCTGGAGCCAGGAGGACCTGACTTCAAACCCAGCCTCAGACACTTACTAGCTCTGTGACCCTGGGCAAGTCCCTTAACCCTGATTGTCTCTCCCCCCCCAAAAAAGAACTCTTTGTCTTTAGGATATCTAACTTTCCTTTCTGAAACCCAATAGAAGGACAGCCAAAAGTGCTATGTAAATATAAAATGTTAATGACTTTAGATGCCTCATTTAGCAAAAGGGGGAAGCAAGGACCCTCAATTGTATATATGTTTTCTTTTTTTTTTTTAAATTTTCCCTCAATTGTATATTACTTGTTTTTCTCTCAGCTCTTTCTCTCACCTGATCACCCAAGTCCTCCAAATAACAACAGTTCCTAATGTTAATGAAATCCTTCTTTCGTTTCTGAAACCTTTCCTTACTGTGTATGCTGAGTTATTGTTTCAGGAGGCTGCTTAATTTTGTTTTGTTTTTCTAGCACATCCTTCCCCCCACCCCCTTACTGTTGAATCAGTGATAAAGCCACTGCTTTTTTCTTAGCTGTTCAGCTGATTTCTCAGTCAAGCCTGATTTGAAAGTCTATAGTTACAAAGCATAATGTGCAAAATAATGTAATACTATTCCAAGTAAGACAGCATATAATAAAATTCATTTATCTCATGCTTCCATAACTGTTTGAAATTTATCAGATGTCTTCCATACAATCTCACTAGTGCATGTATTATTCTCATTTTATGGATGAGGAATTTGAGTTTCAGAGAAGTAAAGTGACCATGCAGCTGGTAAGTGTCAAGTCCAGGAAGTTCAGTATTCTTTCCATTCTTCCACACCAACTCCCACTATCGGAAAAGGATCACAGTGGATGATGGTTTTTAAAACCTAGAGCTAGAAAAGAGTTGAGAGCTCTCAAACCCTTCATTTACCTGGTATGGAACTTGGGAGTCAGAGAGATTGTATCATTCCGTCATTAGAGCATTGGCTATCTCTGGGAGAGACAGAGAGTTGAAGTCTTAGTCTCTGCCCTTACGAAGTTTATGGCCTGGTAAAGGAAAAAGGCATGAAGACAGAAAACTGACATGGGATATATAATAAGGACATCAGAAAGGTACTCTGTAGTCCAAGAGGGAAGATCACTGTAGTCCAGGAGAAACAGAGAAGGCATCTATGGGAGACTAGTTGGTGGCACAAGTGAGGCTTGGGCTGGGACCATTGTTGGCCATGGTGGGGGTTATGATGGCTCAGAGTGAATGTCAATAGCAATTGTTTCTGTTTTGGCCAGAAACTCTGAGGATCTTACCCTCACAGATTGATTTTTTTTTTTTTGATTAGGTAAGAGAGGCCATTCTTTGCCCCATTTCTTACTTAGCCTTATGTGTTGAATGGGCATTGCCTCAGACAAACTGAGACCTGGGAAAGACATTAGCTTAAAAAGACCAAGGTCTCCCACTGCTTTCCAAGACATCTCCAGTCATCCTGATGTATATCTTGCCACTGGACCCATGTAGCTGTGGAGGAGAGAGTGAGGCTGGTGATCTTGCACAGCCCTCCCTCACTTAAATCCAATTCACTTGCAAG
The DNA here is from genome assembly GCF_019393635.1 of Dromiciops gliroides. Lineage (NCBI taxonomy): Eukaryota > Metazoa > Chordata > Mammalia > Microbiotheria > Microbiotheriidae > Dromiciops > Dromiciops gliroides. The sequence goes on from NC_057862.1 coordinate 642,816,128, forward strand.
TCACAACATTTTCCTGATGTTATGGTCCTCTTCCAGAATGAAGGACAAACAATGAATGAATGAGTTAGTGGCACAACTGAGACTGCAGTTCACTGCTCTGTAAATTCATAAAGCAACAGTGGGGGATGAACTAAACTTTCTGGATGAGTTGGACAAAAGCAGTTTGGGCAGAAATTTGACTAAGAATTCTTTGTTTCCCCATCCAATGGAGGATGTCCTTAAGATCTAGGTGGGTCCGCAGGCTACAGAAACTCTGATGATCTGGGTAGTGTTGACTTGGGGAGTAGTTTACTTCTGGACTCGATTGAATCATGCTGTATGTTGTGCTTTGTAACTCATGATTGTTGCCCATCAGGAAGCCAGGAAGAGGATATCTTTCACTCCACAGAACACAAATGTTATTTTTTGGGTGAGTGTCTGGCCAACTATCTAGGGGATTTCCAGCTGTTCTTGTAAATGATGACTGTAAGATAATAAAGCATGGTTGTCACCCATATGGTTCTTGGGAAAATGGACATGTTCTGGCATGGTGCTTAGGTTCCAAAGATTGTTCTTACATGAGATAGATCTGAGAAGCTGGACACAGTTATTCCTGGGTTTTCCCCCACCCCCACCCCCCCATGCCTGGTTTGTAGCCCAAATTGCTTAGAAAATGGTGCTAAAGGAGGTAGCTAGGTGGCACAGTGGATAAAGCACCAGTCCTGGATTCAGGAGGACCTGAGTTCAAATCCGGACTCAGACACTTGACACTCACTAGTTGTGTGACCTGGGGCAAGTCACTTAACCCTCATTGCCCCGCAAAATAGAAAATAGTGCTAAAGAAATGAATAGGTTTGATCACTAAAGACACCAGTTGGCTTTGTTCTGTTCCTGTACTATGGCCCTGGCCAGCCACCTTCCAGGCACATATCACTGGTGTTATAAAGACATAGAAGAGACAGGTGTTTTGAATATATAATTAGCTTCTTCACACAACAATTCTATTCAGCAAATGTTTAACAAGCCACTGCTATGTGCAAAAACGGTGTGCCAGATTCTGGGAATACAAAGACAAAAATGAAATAACGCCTGTCCTCAAGGAGCTTATATTCTCTGAGGGAGAGGGAGGCAGAGGTGATATTACATTTACACAATTAAGTAAATAAATGTAAGTAATTTCAAGAAGGGGAGAAAATTAACAATTAGGTGGGATGGGGTAGGATGGAACCACATGAGTCGATTGGATCCATAGGCATTCTTTGCCTTAAAGTTATTTTGACAAGTGTTGTGTGTGTTTTTTTAAACAACATGGCTAATACATTGTAACCAAATCCCACTGTATGATCACCCTGCAGGAATGACAAAGTCCTGGGTCTGAATCTTAGTTCTGCTCTGTACTGGTCATGTGATCTTGGGTAACACACTTCACTTCTCTGGGACTCAGTTTCCTCTTATGTGAAATGATGGGGTTAGCTGAGATGAGTTCCAAGGTGCCTTGCTGTTCTGAAGCCTACAAATTGTGACTCCAACACTTGCTGGCTTTGTGTCCCTAGGAAAGTCATCTCTGAGCCTCAGTTGCCTGAATTATAAAATGGGAATAATATTACTCACAGTATTTACCTGGTAGGGTTGCTATAGCATTATATACACACGAATTGGTACTCTTGTTATTTTTCCGATGGAATTGACTTGCCTTGTAATAATGTTTCAATTAATACTTTGTTTTCTTTTGAGAAGAATTAGAGATGTTGGGTAGGATATGCCATTATTGGGAGAGAAAAAAACAAACTCAAAATCCCTTGTTCTACTTATGTGATCAATGGTATAATTTGGGGACGTCAGGGACAACATTTTATTCTATTTTTGAATTATAATCAATTCATTCATCCAGTAATTCTATTGAGCAAACATTTATTAAGCCACTACAATGTGCAAAGTTGTTGTTGGTGATGGTCCTTCATTCTTGAAGAGGACCATGACATTGGGGTGATGTCAGAACTTGCAGTGAATTGGATTTAAGTGAGAGAGTGCAGCATCACTAACCTTCCTCTCTCCTACAGAGCCATCTGGGTCCAGTGGCAAGATATATATCAGGACAACTGGAGATGGTCCTGGATGTTTTAAGGCAATTAGGGTTATATGACTTGTGCAGGGTCACACAGCTAGTAAGTGTCTGAGGTGGGATTTGAACTCAGCTCCTCTCAATTTCAGGGTCAGTGCTCTATCCATTGCCCCACCTAGCCCCCCCAACTATGTGCAAAACACTGTGCCAGAATACAAAGACAAAAATGAAATCATTCTTGCCTTCAAGGACCTTATATTCTCAGGTGGGGTGGAGTAGGGATATTACATGCACACAAGTAAATGTAACATAAACAAAGTAAGGATAAACAAGAAGGATAGATCATTAACAATTGGGCTAAATGAACAGGGTTCAGGAAAAGCTCTTCTATTGGAAGCAGCACCTGAAAGATGCTCAGGATTCTCCTAGGTAGAAGTAAGGAATGAATACATGAAAAAAAAAGATAATTGAATCTCAGATTTCAAGCTGAAAGGGACCCTAGAGGTCATTGAGTCCAATGTTCTCATTTTACAGCTGAGGAAACTGAGCCCAGAGATGTCGGGTGACTTGTCCAAAGTCACAGAGGCAGGAAGATGGGATTAGTGTTGGCTGGCAAACTTTAGGGTTTTTCTCCGTAAGTGAGAGAGTATCTTTTCTATTCCTGGTCAAAGTGGACCAAAGGGTGTATGGGGAGGTTCAGCAAGGATGAGCACCCGTGATGTGAGCCCTTTTCAGGGCTGCTCATTCATCTTCGGTGTTACCTGTGGCACCAAGAAGCTGGAGCTTGTGTAGCAGTCACATCTTAGTAAAACTGTCTCAGGAGATGGGCTAAATGAGGTCGAGGCTAACCAACAGGCTTCAAACCAGTCAGTGAGTGAGGGGGATGTCTGCCCCAAGCATGTGAGGACCTCCCCTGGTGGAATGGGGAGATGGGATCAATTTGTTCCAATGGCCATGCAGGTGGCTGAAGTAGGTGTTGTGGATCACTTAGGGCTTGGTCAGACACTGAAGATGCCAAGGTCATTCACCGCTTCCTGACATTGCCTGTTGTCCTGTCTTGTCCTGATACTGGACTTCCATGGCTCTGGAAGAGAGAGAGAGAGAGAGAGAGAGAGAGAAACTAAAGACTTTGTGCAACTCTGCTTCACTTAAATCCAATTCAGGCACAATTTAAGACATCACCTGTGATATATTATTAGTCCTCTTAGAAAATGAAGGACCACCACTACCGATACCATCAACAAAGTGGACTGGAATACTTACACTTTATCTTTGTCTAGATTTTAGTTAATTTTCCCCTTGAAACATAAAGACAATTTCTTTCCATTTGGATGTTTGGCATCATGTAATTGGTAATATTGGCTTTTAAAAATGAAATTTCTTATTTTTATTGAAGCATTTGATATCATGCATCTGGCAACTGTCTCCTCCTTACTTTGACTTCTCAGGTTTCTGGATTCTCCCTGTTCTCTGATGAAAGAAGCTTGTTGTGTGCTTCTAGCTCCCATTTTCTGATATGGCACTTCTTGGTTGTTAAGGTGGAATGCCTGGGAGGCGGGGACTGGCTGACAGAATACTTGACCTTTGATTTCTTTCCTTCAGGATGTGTGACAGAAATAGTGGAAGGCGGCTCCGGCAGTGGCTGATTGAACAAATAGACAGTAATATGTATCCTGGTCTTATCTGGGAAAATGAGGAGAAAAGCATGTTTCGAATCCCTTGGAAACATGCCGGCAAGCAGGATTATAATCAGGAGGTGGATGCTTCAATTTTCAAGGTATGGAGAGACATTTCTGTCCTCAGGAAATCTGCCTGAATTGTGATCGCTTCTCAATTTAGTGGGCAGTTTGACTTGCCTAATTGTTAGTTTTCTCTCAATTCTTGAGTTTTCTAGTTACTTTAAACAGAACCCAGAAATTCTGAAATAACATTTTCTCCTATCTCCTTCACCTTCTCTACTGTATCTGTGGTATATATTTTGAGACCACGGAGCTATCATTTTATGGATATGTTGGTATTCCCTCCGCAAGCAGAGATTGCAACCCATCCTTGTTTTCTTATGAGATGCCTGTTTGTGTGTTTCCCCAAATCCTTTGTGGAGGATGCATCTAATATGTTAGAAGGTTTCTTTTGGTTCTTTTCATATTTCATATTTCCATCTGTTATCCCTTCCTCCTATTTTGTGAACAATTTCCTGCTTTCCCCATTTCTCATGCCCTTGATGGTAGCTTAGCAAAAAGTCACTGAGAAATATTCCTTGGTTCCCAACGTAAAACCTGTTACTGTACATTTGAATTATTTAAAACAAAAATGCCAGATGAATTCTAAGTCTTCGGTTTCTTCATTGAGTTATTGCTACAACAGATATATGTTAAAATATCTACTAAGTATAAGAAAAGCAATGTGACTCAGTAATAATAGCTCTCACAGAGACCTTAAGGTATACAAAGTGCTTTGTAAACATCACTCATTTATTCCTGACAACAACCCTGGGAGTTAGGTGCTATTATTATCACAGTTTTACAATCAAGGAACTGATAAAGATGGAGGTCAAATGACTTCTCCAGGGTCATGAAGCTAGTAAGTGTCTGACTGGATTGTAACTCAAATCTTCCTGACTCCAGGCACAGCACTCTTATCTACTGGAACCACTTAACCTGCCTGGATTAGCATTAGAAGATCTGAGTTAGAGTGAGGAATACCTTGCTTCTTGTCTGGCCTCTGACATGTTCTGGCTGAGTGACCCTGGGCAAGTCACTTAACCCTGTCTGCCTCAGTTTCCTCATCTGTAAAATGAGCTGGAGGAGGAAATGGAAAAGAACTCAGTTAATCTCTTGGTGCTTCCTGATAACCTATGATTATTAACTTGCTGAGCAGGTGTGGATCTGCATTGATAATTTCCCTCCTGGGAGATCAATAAAATCATGTCTGTGGGAGGAAGAAAGGGTAAGGTCTTGTTGGGCTCTGTCTCAGATACAAAAATGAATGAAACATGGGTCTTTATCCTCAGGGAATTTATTACCTAAGGTTCTTGAGCCAAATAGTAGTCCCTAATTCACAAGATCATGGGATTTAATTTCTTGACTAAGATTCCTTTGTACGTTTTTATGGCAATAATGCCAACCCATATTTCTTTAGTGCTTTACAATTTATTAAATAATTTTCATATATGACCTTATTTGAATCTACAACTGCTCTGTGAAATAGTTACTGCAAATAATATGATTCCCATTATACAGATGAGATTTTGGGGTCCTGTTCATCCTGATCCAGAGGTTTGGAAAGGTCAGAATCTAGAGACTGCCCCAAAGCAAGAAAATGGAGGCAATAATTCATTGTCTTTTAAAAATAGAGCCTGGGGTTGGGGGTTCAGGGAGGGGGGTGCTATGTAAATTCAAAACACCTTTTTGTTAAAAATAACAGGGGGATGGATGACTAAATTAAGACTATTTGCATAATGTCCCTTGTAGCCAGGGTCTGTTTTAAAAAAAAAATGAAAGGTTCAGGGTAAGAAAACTCTCGCTAGTAACTTCCTCTTTCTGCTCCTTAACCTCAAGGGGATTAGGGACTTTAGTGAAGGAAGAGTCTATTAAAAGGTGGTAGGGCACTATGGAAAGAGCCCTGAATTGGGAGGGAGGAGATGAGTGCTTTGGTTTTCATGACCTCTTTTAGTCTTTGTTAAATGAAGCCAGCTTTGATGGAGTGAAAGGTTTATTGGCTGCAGCAGAGGATCTGAGTTCAAGTTCTATGCTTGGTAACCTTAGGCAAGTCATCTTGGGAGCAGTAGATAGAAAGCTAGGCTTGGCATTGGGAAGACCTTAGTCAACAATCCCGCTTCAGACACTTTATTAGCTGTGTGACTCTAGGCAAATCTCTTCATCTCTCTGGGCCTCAGTTTCCTTATCTGGAAAATGAGGGAGCTGGACTTAGTGGACTTTAAGGTCTCTTCCAGCCCTATATCTATGTTTCTAAGTCTCTGGGCCTCAGTTTCCCTATCTGTAAAATTGAGGAAGGTCTGACTAGATGGATTCCAAAGTCTCTTCCAGCTCTAAGTCTATAATTCTAAGTCTTCTGGGCCTCAGTTTCCTTCATATGTAAAACGAGAGAATCAGACTAGATGACCTCTGAGGTTCCTTCCAGCTTTAAATCCATGCATCTTAAGGAGGAAAGCCTTCTTGTAAAAGAAAGACTCTTGGGTTGGGAGCCAGGAAACCTGGGTCCTAGTGTTAACTCTGTCATTAATGGGTCTGGGACCCTGGGGAAGTCACTTCCCCTCTCAGGTTTTCGTTTCCCCACTTTTTTAATGATGGAAGGGGATGTCTCACGGTAGAGGCTCTCTAAGGTCCAAGGTTCTCACCAGTATACTGGATTGTCATTTACCATGGCAGGCACTCTTGGGTGATCTCAGAATTGGGCAGTGTACTGAACATCTCCTTTTTTCTTCTTCCTTTAGGCCTGGGCAGTTTTTAAAGGAAAGTTTAAAGAAGGGGACAAAGCTGAACCAGCCACTTGGAAGACTAGGTTACGCTGTGCATTGAACAAGAGTCCAGATTTTGAGGAGGTGACAGACCGATCCCAACTGGACATTTCTGAGCCATACAAAGTTTATCGCATCGTTCCCGAAGAAGAGCAAAAATGTAACTATCCTTCAGGCATGAAAATATTCCAAAGCCACCTAGATTTATCATGCTGATTAATAATGATAATGTTCCCTTTATATTTATGTAGTCCATTAAAGTTTGCAAAGTGCTTTTTATAAGTCATCTCATTTGATCCTCATGAAAACCCTGGGAGAGGTAGGGGCTATTCTTTAACCCCATTTTACAGAGGAAGAAACTGAGGTAGATAGAAATTAAGTGACTTGCCCAGGGTCACACAGCTAGAAAGCGTTAGGGGTTGGATATGAACCAGAAAAGTTTGTTCCTCAATTCCCTTGGAGAATCTTGAAAATTGCAAAGAATGGAATGTGGTAGAAAGATGTGTGTGGTAATCTCCATCAGTTTGACCATCTTAGTAATAAGCCTTTCCAATCTATTAGTAGATTCTAATTGCTTGGAGATGACTGGACCAGACAGATGGTCTCTGAGGCCCTTGCCAGCTCAAAAATACCATTAAAATATTTGAGAATGAATTAAAACTTTTAACAAAAGGAAGTTTACTTTTCAGGACAATTCAATATGTCAGTTAGAATCCTGGCACAAGAGACTGGAATTTTGTCCTGGACATTATCAACATTCCCCCAGAGGTTCATCACCATGCCTGCCTAAAGGAAATAGATCCTTTAAAACTAAATTTAGGCCGGCATGTCAGCTCTGGGACCAGACCTGCTCTTTTTACCCATGTGCAGAAATCAATGGTGACTTGATTGAGGAGGGGCAATGCTATCAGTTTCTCTTGACTGTACAGGTTCTTCTGGATACAAACTCCAAGGAGGCAGGAGCAATCCTAAATGCATCCACTTGCAAAGGCTTTTGACTAACTTTAGGAAGCTGCCTTTTAAGCTAGCAGTATGTAGCAGAATGACCACTGCTTTGGGAGTAAAAGGACTTGGGTTTGAATCTCAATTCTGCTTCTAACTAGCATTGTGTGATCTTGGGAAAATCACTTAGCATCTCTGGACCTCGGTTTCCTCATCTATTAAAAAAAAAGGGTGGGGGGAGATTGGACTAGACCAAAGATTCTTAATTTGGTGTTCAAGCACTTAAATTTTTTTGATAACTTAATGTTATTTCTTTTGTAATCCTTTGTATTTTATTTTTATGCATTTAAGAATGTGATTCTGAGAAGTGGTCCGTAGACTTCACCAGACTGTTGCCAAAAAACTTCTGACTTCAAAAACATTAAGAAATTCAGGGCTAGATGATTTCTAAAAGACCCTTCCAGTTCCAAATGCTATCATTTTTGAAAGGACATGACAGCAGAATAAAAAAAAAATCTCTCAACCTCTATTCTGGACTAAAACCTAGAGTTTGTTGAATTTGTTGCTTACTAACAGCATGACTTTGGCCAAATCACTTGACCTCTTAGGTCACCAGTTTCCTGGTATATCAACTAGGAATACTGTAGATTTAAACTTCCTTTTTCACAGGGTTGTTATGAGGAAATGACTTTGTAAGCTGTAAAAGGCTATAGAAATGCAAACTATTTTTTTAATGGGGAGGGGAACATTATTCTGATGTTTTGAGGCTTGTAATGTCTACTGAGTGGTTGTATAAACAGTAAGGCTCCGGAAATGTAAAAAAAAAGTACCCCCCCTTTTTTAAAAGCAGATTTGAGTTATATGGGGTAAGGAAATGAATTATTTGCATATTGTCCAAACAACCAAACGTTCTTCCCTGCTCAAGCACTTTGCAATCCTTACTCTCCAATTTCGTACCCTTGGGGGAAAAAAAGTGGGAAGAGGGGACAGAGAATCTGCTGGGGAGAATTTCTTTGATTCTGCCCAAAGTCCCAGTTATTTAAACAAAATTTAGGTTGGCTTTCTTGGTTATATGGGCTAAATCCTGTACTTCTCCATAGTCCTTTATGAGTAATTAATTTTAAACAAATACTCTGTAGAAATAAGAGAATCTCATTGCTACACATGACTTAGGGAAGCAGTATGGTGGAGTGGAAGGAACAGTGGGATTAATTTCAGAGGGCCTGGGTTCAAATCTAACTTTAGCACTAAACTAGCTATTTAGTCATGAGCAAATCCTTTGGTTTCTCTGGAGTTTGATTTCCTTGTCTATAAAATGAAGAAACTTGAATAGACAATAGCTCTGGATCTTTCTTTTGAGACTTGTATTACCCCTCACTTAGTATTAGTATGTCATTTCATCCAGGATCTATGATTTCCTCTGCCAATAGTCTATCACTTAGGAGATATGTCTTACAGAGTTGCCCAGAGCCCTCCAGAGTGGTTAAAAGCCTATTTCATAGTTACACAGTTAGTAAGGGTAAGTGGCAGGGTTTGAAGGGAAGAGACCCCAACTCAACACTGTCTATTATGACATAGTGTCTTGCCTCGTGACAATCTGGGACATCAAGACAATCTGGGAGGGAAACATTAGTGGGAAATGTAATGAATTATCTTATAGATATTACTAGAAAAATCTCCATTCATCTGGGCCCTCCGAGTAGTTGTTGCTAGCAAGTTTGGTCTAATTTTCTGCATAAGTGAAACTGTATGTATTGTGTGTGTGCATACACATGTTCAGAAAGGCTGAAAAGAGATTTCCTGTCAACTTGATTTTTTAAATCACCAAATACAGTTGGCAGAAAATCTTTGCGTATCTTCAAGACTGTTAGTTTATAAACTTAACTCTTGGGTGATTCTGTTCTGGGGCACAGCTCTTATACTTAAGAAGTTTCTAGAATGACCTTATAAAGACAAGGCCAAAAAGCTTTGTTATTTGAAGACAATGGGGAGGACCATGTGGAATGGAAAGAGCCTTAGGTTTGGAGTCTTCTGAAGACCTGGATTCCAGCTGGGATTCTGTCACAGTTTTGTGACATTGCACTGTATTTTTTTTGGCTGGTTTTTTTTTGGGGCAAGGCAATGAGGGTGAAGTGACTTGCCCAGGGTCACACAGCTAGTTAAGTGTCAAGTGTCTGAGGTCAGATTTGAACTCAGGTACTCCTGAATCCAGGGCAGGTGCTTTATCCACTATGCCACCTAGCTGCCCCCTCTGTTTTTTTAAATCTCCCAGACTCTCAGTTTCCTTATCCATAACTTGATATTGATACTTTCTTATCTTCTCAGTACCCTTGACAATTTTCTAAGGCTTATTTAAGTTTCAGATGAAATGCTGGTCTGTATAAGGGGAGGATGCATCTACATTGGTAGTTCCATACACCAATGAAATCCACTCCCCCCAAAACAACAACACCCCCCCCAAACACATACCCTGATACACTACCTTACATCAAAGATTTGCTGCTAATAATAACTCACATTCCTATAATGATTTAAGGTTTGTAAAATACTTTCTTCACAGCATCCCTATGATGGAGGTAAGGCAAATATCACCCCAAATTTACAGGTGAGGAAACTGGGACCCAGTGAAGTGATTTTTTTCATATAGTTTATGTGTCAGAGCTAGAATGTGAACACAAATCTGCTGGTGCCAAATTTACACCACCCTGTCCCTCAAGTAATGCACTTTGTAAGTTTTAAAGCCCTATGTAAATGGAAATATTTATTGTTACTGAACACAAAAAATTTCTGCCGTTGGTCAACTTACAGAATCATGGCTGAATTACTATTTCTTTCCCAAACCAATAGACAAGCTAGTTCATTTATTTAAGATAATACCATCTTCTTAAAACTCAAGTATGTTTACCATCAGGGGTCTTGAAATACGTTTATTTTGAAAAGAAATATCGATACAATTTGTCTTGACACAAGAGACATTGCCTGATGAATACCCAAACAAATCCCTTTATAAAGAACTATGGCAGGAAACTATTTATTGATTGTTCACAGAAAGGAAGGCTGTGAGTGTCCTTTAACTTTGGTAGTAAGGTACTACATTGACCATTCTGTTTGACCAGAGTTATCTGGCCTCTAAATGCTGGCTTTATTTATACTGTAGTTAGTCACTGAGAAAATTATCCTTTTGGCTCTTCTTCCTTCACTTTGCATTGCTTCTTATAAGTCATCTCATTGGGCATTCTCTTGACAAAGGTCCCAGTCATGGCTCTATTTCTCATGGGTTTTTCTGGTTTTCTTTAGGCAAAATAGGGATGGCAAACAGCAGCACTGTGAATGAAGTCACTGACATGAATTGTGGTCGATCCGAAATAGAAGATCTGATGAAAGAGGTAAGTAGCAGCCACTTCCTGAACTCTTACTCTCAAAAAAATTCCCTTCTCTTTTGGGTCTCCCTGGAGTCTGGCTTCTACAGTTATCCCTTCCACATTGTGACTTTCCCCATCACAATTTTGATATATCACGGGTCAGTATGAGAATTAAATGGGAATTTCTGGGGAGTTTTGCAGGAGTCGCAAACAACACGTGAAGGTGAAATAACAAAAAATTTAGAAACTCACAAATCCATAAAGTATATATATAGTATAATATCAATATATTTTATCATTTAATAATGAATAATTCAGAAGTCTTCTCTAGTACAGAGGGAGGGCCAAAATTTTGTATGCAGATTTTCCATATTGTGAAGGGGGGGGTGCATCGTGTCCCACCGCTGTTCCTCTTCCCTCATGTGGGAGGGATAACTGTAGTACTTTTGCAAAGATGATGCCTTGAACTCTTTTGAGTTTACCTCATTGGATGGTTGATTGTATTGGATCAGGCAATGATACTTGCTGACATTTATATAGTGCATTAAAGTTTGCAACACACTTCACATGCAACCAATTCTTTATCTGTCAAATTAGGGGACTGAATGAGATGACATCCATGCTTGCTTCTGGCTCTAAGTCCTAGGATTTTGTGGTCCCATAATCTTGTGGCTCAGTGCCGTCCTGACATGCTTTGGGGCCAGATTGTTTTGTGTGATAGTGTTAACATGCACCACCAATGAAATTAATTTTTATTAATAAAAAATTTACAAATAAAATTTAAATAAATAACATAATAATGTTGACTGAAATTACTCTTTTTAAAAAAATTACTCTTATTGGCAATTGGCAACTTTATTGGCATCGGCATCTCATTCGACACAGGACTTGGTGCATTATTTTGAATGGATTAATACAATGTTTATCAGAAGGACATATTTCCAGTAGCCTCAACCATCCAAAGCAGAGCCAAGAAGCTAGAAATCTATGAAAAAGAGCTCTGAGCAATGAAAAGCCTGTATCATCTTTCTTTTCTTTTCTTTCTTTTTTTTTGGTGAGGCAATTGGGGTTAAGTGACTTGCCTAGGGTCACACAGTTAGTAAGTGTCAAGTGTCTGAGGCTGAATGTGAACTCAGGTCCTCCTGACTCCATGGCCGGTTCTCTATCCACCGTGCCACCTAGCCACCCCTGTATCATCTCTTTCACTTGATGGATGGGAAAAGAGTTGTTCTTTAGCTGTAGGATAAGGGGTCTCAATGAGATGATATCGAGGGACCTATCCAGCTTTAAATCCTACAATACTCTGGTCCCTTAGTCCTCTGGCTTTCTCAGTAAGACTATGATAACATGTGGTTCATTTGACAGATGTGAGGAAGGCCCTGTTCCACATAAATCAAATGTCAAATCCTGAAACTTTAGAGATTATAAAAAAACTCATGGGATTTTGAGCTGGAAGGAACCTTGGGGGTCATCTAGTCCAATCCTAATCACCTCATTTTTACCAGATTGGGAAACAGAGGCCTCAAGAGGTAAAAATGGCTTTTCTTCAGGTCACACAGGTTGTGACAAGCATAGCTGGGATTCAGACCCAAGTTCTCTGACCCCAAATCTAGGGTGCTTTCCACCACCCCATGACTTCTTTCTAAAGTGGAGCAGATCCGTCCTTAACTTTTTGAACAATGATATTGAGCCCAGTTAAGCCTTTTTCTGTTGAAAAGGTTATTATTATTATGGGTACCACTTATTGTGCCCTCGGGGGCAATTGAAGTCTATGAGACTAGCTTCCTGTACAGCCAATGCCTCTAAACAGCTTCTCTTTCTGAATTCTCATGTCTGCTTTTGATAGTTTTCTTACTTCCTCCCTTGCTGTTAGACAACAAGAACAACAACCAGCCAGCAGCCTATGTGCCTGCCTCTGCTGACATCCCTCCTGCTCTCTTCTAATTTGTTGTATTTCATTCTTTGTGTCCCGTGAAGCCAGATAGCTAAGATTTTTAAAATTGTGTATAAAACGAAAGCAAATAGGCTGTGATATAAAGCCACATGTAGGGTTCTTTTACATGTGAAGTGCACTGTCTTGAATGCCTAGGTCTTTTTACTACCCAGAGCTCCTTTTCACTGATTTCTAGCTTCTTGGCTCTTCTATGGATGGTTGAAGCTACTGGAAATCTGTCCTTCAGATAAACAGTGTATTTATTAGTACATTGAAAAAAAACCGCACCAAGTTCCTTGTTCGATAAGTTACCAAATGCCAATAAGATTAATTTTCAGACATGAAATGATTGAATTATTTAAATTTTATTCATGAAATGAATTTTATTGGTAACATATGTGAACACTGTCACACACAGGAACAATCTGACACCAGCGCGTGTCAGGATGATGCTAGTCTTACAGGATCCAAATAGACCATAGTCTTTGGTAGATAAGGACTATTGATGGTTAATTCCCAACTGTTTATATCATGTAGGTAGAAGAGTTCTCCATCAATTTCCTGTATTCTGTGTGCTGTTTTCTCCATTGAATCAGCTCAGAGGGGAAGACGAGTCGATTGCCACATTAGGGTCACAAGAAAATCAAATTACCAAATGTTTTGTAATCAGATTTGTGACAAATTTCAGAAGTGGGCAGAGATCTGCAGCAGGTGTTTATAGTAAAAATGTGACACAATAAAGCTTTTTGTTTTTGTTTTTGTTTCTGCAAATTATGGAGACCTTTGACTTGAATTTACTATTGATTGGATACTATACCATATGAGAGCAGGTTGGAAAACAAAACAAAGCAAAACAAAAAATGATTGTTTTGACTGGAAAAGAGAAGACAAGGATGATCTAATAGTTGTCTTCAAATCTATCAGTCAGCAGTTATTAAATACTGTCTATGTGCTATGCACGTTGCTAATCCCTGGGAATACACAGAAAGACACAAAAAGAGCTCACAGTCTAATGGGGAGACATGGTGTAAACAGATATCTGTGTAAAAACATATCTATATGTGTATATATTATACAATATATTATATATGTATAAACACAAATATTATATATTTATATATAAAATCAACTGGAGATACTCTCAGTGGTATTTATTAAGTACTTACTATGTGCCAAGCAGTGTTTGTTATGTGGGAGAGGGATTAATTAAATGGGCATTCCTTAGCTTCAGACAAAAGAGTTAGAATCAGTAAGTGGAAATGGTAGAGAGACCTGTCCAATGAGATAGGTCCAAAAGTAGCACCATCAGTCTCCAAAGTGATGTCCTCACCATCCCCAGTCTTTAATCAGATTCTGCATGCTTGGGGTCGCTGGACCTGCTGAGGTGCTTGTTGGACTGGGTGGACCTCCCAGCTCAGAGGTCCTGTGATTCTGGGTCCTTGGGCTATGTCCATGGGACAGACACCAAAGTGACTAATTCATTTTAATCAATCAAGTGCCTACAATGTTCCAGATATTGTGCTAGGCCCAGGGAATTCAAATACAAAGAATGAAACATTGCTTCCTTGAAATGAGCTTATAATGGAGTGGGGAAGATGACAAGTACACCTAAAAATATGTATAGTACAAAGGTAGTAAATACATTTATAAATGTTTATAAATAAATGCATATATATATATATATATACACACACACACACATACAAAATAGTTAAATGTGAGATAGTTTGGAAGGGAGGGCAATGACAGTTGAGAGGAGGGGTCAGGAAATGTAGGTCTCCTTCATTCATTCTACCTTCCAGCTAACTCGACATTTTCTATCTTCTATTGCTGTGACTTTGTATATAGGCTTCCCCTCATACTCAGAATGCATTCCCTCTTCACCTCTTGTTGAGTCTTCTTGGAATCTTAATTTTCAGGTGCCACATCCTCTACTGAACCTCTCCCGATGCCCCTTTGTGTTCTCCCTTTCCTCAAGCCATTTTGTATTTAATCATCTTTTTTACTAGTTGTATCTTCCAGTGGGACAGGAAATCCCCAAAGAACTATTCTTTTTGTCTTTGTCTTCCCAGTGCCTGGCTGACACCTTGAGTATTGTTGTTCAGTTATTTCAGTTGCGTTTGACCCTTCTTGATCTCATGTGGGGTTTTCTTGACAAAGATACTGGAGTGGATTGCCATTTCCTTCTCCAGTAGATCCATTTTGTTAGGCAGTCAAAGGTTAAGGGACTTGTCCGGGGTCATACAACTAGGAAGTACCTGAGGCTGGATTTGAACTTGAGTCTTCCTAACTCCAGACCCAGTGCCCTATCTACTGAGCCACTAGCTGCCACCTTGAGTATAATAGATACTTAAAATAAATATTTATGGAATTGAATTGACTTCTGTGGGAAAATCCATTATTGTTTCATGGAATCAACTAATTAATTCTTCCAAAATGGGTCATCTGTTTTGTCAGGGTAGATAACTACTTGGAGATAGTTTAAACTCAACAAACTCCAAACTGAACTCATTCCCCGCCCCCCTCCCCCTCCCACCCCCTCCAAGCCTGCCCTCTTCCAAACTAACTGACTTCTATCAAAGGTACCTCCACCCTTCTAGGCTCTCAGGTTTGTAGCTTTGACATTTCCTTGACTTTCAACCCACATATGCAATAATTGTTCAGTTCTTGTCATTTCTATATTCACAATAGCTCTCATATCAGTTACACAGAAACTACCCTAGTTCAGGCTTCATCACCTGTCTTCTAGATTATTGCAACAATCCTACTGATTGGTATTCCTGCCTCAAGAGTCTTCCCACTCCAGTCCATTCTTCATACTGCTGCCAAAGTAAACACCGATCTACCCACACGACTCTCCTACTTGGTAGACTCCAGTGGCTTTGTATTAACTCTAGGAAAAAAAAGAAAATAATATAAACTCTGTTGAGCTCTGAAAGCCCTGTATCATCTGGCTCCAATCTACCTTTGCAGCCTCATTAGACATTCTTTCCCCTCTTGCCCTCTGAGATCCAACCAAACTGGCCTTGTTTCTGTTCCTTGCATACAACACTCCATTTCCCATCTCCAAGCCGTTGAATTGGCAGTTCCATATGCCTGGAACACACTCCCTTCTTCACTCTAACTCATAGAGTTCTGCCTCTTCCTTTAAGATTCAGATCAATCACCAGGAGCCTTTCCTGATCCCCTCAACTGCTTACTTTTTAACTTTTTTGTTGTTCAGTCATGTCCCACTATGACCCCATTTGAGTTTTTCTTTGTAAAGATACTGGAGTGGTTTTCCATTTCTCCAGCTCATTTTACAGTTGAGGAAACTGAGTCAACAGATTTAGTGACTTACCCAGGGTCACATAGCTAGGAATTGTCTGAAGCCAGATTTGAACTCAGGAAGATGACTTTCCAGTCCCCAAACTCTATCTGTTGTGTCACCTAGCTGCCCATTACCCTTTAACCATTTTGTATATATTTGCATTTATTCATCTTATTTTTATGGCTAGTATATTCTTATGCACACTTGTTCTCTTCTCCATTAGAATGGAAGTTCTTTGTGAGAAGGGATTGTTTCATTCTTTGTACTAGCATCCGCAGGATTGGTTATAGTGCCTGGCACATAGTAGGTGCTTAATAAATACTTGCTTGATATCCCAGAAATGGAGGAAAAAGTTTCTCACACAAACCAACTGCTAAACATGGCACAATGACATCAATTATAAAACCGTCTTTGCTGAGTTACAAATTGAAAGCTAAATAATTGTACTTCCCTTCTTCCCTCGCCCACCTCCACTCTGCCATGTTGGGCAGCCCTCGGTAGATGAATACCTTGGCATAATCAAAAGGAGTCCTTCGCCCCAGGAGGCCTGTAGAAGCCAACCAATTCCAGACTGGTGGATACAGCAATCCAGCACAGGTGAGGAATGATATTTGTTGTATCTGCTACAACATAGTGGTTCTCAACTTTTTTTTTTTTTTTTCTCTGTAAATCCCTTTTAAAAACAACCACACAAAAAAATAGGTGAATCCCCCCCCTCCCCTATGCACCCAAATGGTGATGAACTCCCAGGGTAATTTACCACAGTACTCATAATATTCTTTACAATTACTGTTTAAGGCACCATTGAAAATTTTTTAGTGCAAATCCCTTAGACCATCAGATTAAACCGCTAAAGGGTAACCACTGCTACAAGATATTGGTGTCTTTTGTTCTCCACAGCATTCCGGAGAACATGCGGTAACTTCCTGTCTTCGTTTGCTATTATACTAGGAGAAAACATTTAAAGAAACTCTGACCACATACCTCTGCTGATGGGCCTAGTTGAGTTGTCAGGTGGTAGCCCTTCCCTCTGAATGTGAGAGTGAATATTCAGCTCCCCTCCTCCTATTTTTTTTTTTTTTTGTGAGGCAACTGGGGTTAAGTGACTTGCCCAAGGTCATACAACTAGTAAGTGTTAAGTGTCTGAGGCCGGATTTGAACTCAGGTACTCCTGAATCCAGGGCCAGTGCTCTATCCACTGTGCCACCTAGCTGCCCCCCTCCTCCTATTTTTTAAAAGCAAGAGCTAGCTTTGAAAGCTTGGTATTCACTTCCCAAAAGGATGCCAATGCCGAGTGTAGCAGCATTGTATGTTGTCAAGTGGATATGTGGATGTCTGGGATGGGCAGAGAGGGACATGTGGTGGGAAAGGGGCCTATTCAATATAATGACATCTAAAGAAAACTCTGACATTAGGCTTAGAGAATCAGCTCTACTCAATTGCATATTAGGGAAAATACGTGGATAATGAACAAGGTTAGGTAGTTTCTGAATTCTTGAATGCAGGGGATAAGGTCATGGGGACTGAGAGGTGATGGGATTAAGAACAACTAAACAGTTAGATTCTTCAAGGGCTTGCCAAGATACCTGAGCACATCTACAGAATCCATCCCCACTGGACAGAGGAAGTATAAACCTTTCTTCTGGTCTGGGTGAGACTTTGGTTTTCTGCTCTTATGAAACCATGAGTCTATGTTACGGTTGAGAGGAACACTCAGAATTCAGCGGAAGTCTGTATTGTGGCCTAATGAACACGCTATAAGTAACTTAGAAAGAAAACTTGTTTTTGTTTTGTTTTGTTTTGTTTTTTGGGAGGGAGGAATGCATTGTCAGCACCTGTCTTGTGTGACTCTAAATTTATTTATTTTTTCTCCTTCCAATAGCCATACCCTTGATGACTGGGTACCCTGCCTATGAATCTCACCATTCAGGTAAAGTAGCAGAGGGGCTGACTCTTAGTGGACATGTTAAAGAGTTCTCTATTAAAGCTCTTCTTGGGGCAGCTAGATGGTGCAGTGGATAGAGCACTGGCCCTGGATTCAGGAGTACCTGAGTTCAAATCCGGCCTCAGACACTTAACACTTACTAGCTGTGTGACCCTGGGCAAGTCACTTAACCCCAATTGCCAGGGGGGGGAAAAAAAAAAGCTCTTCTCTCACACTTTGTCTTGTCCTAATGGAGATTCTCCAAGGCTGTTCCCAGGGAATGTGTAGTTTTTTGACCTTCCAATCTGGAAAAGGTTTTCAGTGTGAGCCTACTGTTTCTTAGCTAAGCTAGAGCAGGACTAACCAACAGTTGACAAACTAGAGTCTTATCCCTGTTTCCCCCTCGTTGTATGGAAGCCTACTAACTCCTATGGGCTTCTCTGTGAGTAAATAAAACATGATGTTCCAAAAAAGTCTGGAAAGCAGATTAAGTTCCTTAGAGAAAAATTATTTAGGGTAAGAAGGTCTGTGAAGTTTGATAGGAAAAACAATTGCATCTTTATTTCAATAACCTCCAATCAAAATGTAGCTTATCCTTCAGTTATGATAAAAAGCCCAACATTCTTTTGAGAAGAGGTCCAGAGACTTATCTAAACTTCCAAAGGGATTCATGACACCCAAAAGGCTAAGAACTCCTGAACTAGAGACTAGTTAATATTGATTTCTCTATAATCAGTTTTCTTTGATTATGCTTTAGGTGCCTCTATGAGTTGTTGTTCAGTTGTGTCAGACTCTTCATCACCCCATTTGGGGTTTTCTTGGCAAAGATACTGGAGTGGTTTGCCATTTTTTTTCCAACTCATTTGACATATGAGGAAACTGAGGCAAGCAGGTTAAGTGACTTGTCCAGCTAGTGCCTGAGGCTGGATTTGAACTCAAGTTTATCCTGACTCCAGGCCCAGAGCTCTTTCCACTACGCCACCTAGCTTTCATCTGTGAATTACCATCAGTTAACACCTAGATTTTTATAACCTAGGGTGTTGTTCTCTATACACTCTGAACTATTATTTGCTTCCCTAACGTGTGCTGCCCTCTTAAGGGAAGATGGCAGGACCTTCTCAGTTTCATAGATTATAGAGTTTTAAAGATGGAAAGGATGAAATAATCAGAGCTAACTGATTTTATATGGTTAGACAGTCAATAAGCATTTTATTAGGCATTTTATGTGCCATTAGGTGCAATGTTATTAGCCTTGTGTTCAGTGCTAAGCTAATGAATGCCAACTTTCCTTCTTACAGTCAGCTGATATTAATCTCTTCAGGGACATGAAAACTGCTTTGCATTATGTGGGCTATTGGAGAGTGATTTAAGAAGTTGTGCATAGCCTAGACAGATGGACCAAATGTTATGTGTACAGTCCTAGAAAGGGACTAAAAAATCAGTTGCTCATGGCTAGAATGGGGGAGTCGTGGCTAGACAAAAATTTGTGTAGAAAAAGATTTGGAGGTCTGAGTAGAACCTTAATATTAGTGAGTATGACATGGCAATGAAAAGAACTAAGGTCATCTTAGGCTTCATTAAAAGAACCCTAATATACATTGTACTAGCTCTGCTTAGACAGAATATCATTTCCAGTTTGGAATTCCCTATTTTAGCAAGGATGTTGACAAACTAGGATAGCTAGATGGTGCAATGGATAGAACATTGGGTTTGGAAGCAGGAAGACTCATCTTTGTGAGTTCAAATATAGTCTCAGCCACTTACTAGCTGTGTGACCCTGAACAAGTCACTTCACCCTGTTTGCCTCAGTTTCCTCATCTGTCAAATGAGCTGGAGAAAGATATGGCAAAGATACTGGAGTGGTTTGCCATTTCCTTCTCCAGCTCATTTTGCAGATGGGGAAACTGAGGCAAACAGGGTTAAATGACTTGCCCAGTTTGGAGTTCATGGATCCACCCTTCAATCAGAGGAACTTCCCAGTATCTTTGCCAAGAAAACCCCAAATGGAATCACAAAAGAGGCAGACCTGGCTGAAAACACCTGAACAACAATAATCTTTCTTTTCCTATTCCTGGAACCTAGTCCTATTTCTATTGTGTCTTGAAGGTAGCCAGTCAATAAATATTAATCAAGTGCCAACTGTGTGCCAGGCTCTAAAGTTCTGAAGGCACAAAGAAAGACAAAACAAAATCCCTTTCCCAAGGAGCTGACAATCTAACTGAGGAGAAAACATGCCAATTTCAATCACTTATCAATTTTGCCCAGGGCTCATGAGATGTGTGATATGGGGGAAAGACCAATTCATTCCCCTACCCAGTCCCCCCACTCCCCCAGACTGGATTTGGAATCGGAGATCTTGAAATCGAAATGCTTGTTCTCTCTATGATCTAGACAAGTTCCTTAATCACTTTGTGCCTCAGTTTCCTCATTTGTCAAATGACTACTGTTCAGGTGTGGGTTGGACTAGACAGCCTCTCAAGCCCCTTCTAGCCCCCAATTAGGAGCCTTTCCTCACTATGGTCCTTCCTAGCTCTCCAGGCTATCTACAGGCTTATGGTTCTTGTTTTCCCTTTCCCACAGCTTACTCCCAGATGATGATCAGCTTTTATTATGGAGGAAAACTAGTGGGCCACACCACCACCACTTACCCCGAGGGCTGTCGGATCTCGCTGAGTCTGCCACCTCAGCACCTTGAGAAGATGTATGGCTCCGAAAGCTTGGAGCACATTCGCTTCCCACCCGCAGATATCATTCAAAATGACCGTCAGAAGCAAGTCACCAAGAAACTGTTTGGCCACCTGGAGCGTGGAGTCCTGTTACACAGCAACAAAACAGGCATCTTCATCAAGAGGCTGTGCCAGGGAAGAGTCTTCTGCAGTGGAAACTCCATGATGTTTAAGGACAGGCCCAACAAATTGGAGCGAGATGAAGTGGTCAAGATTTTTGACACAAACCAGTTTTTCAGGGGTGTGTATAAGGCTTAGTCTTGTTCCTTGAACTTTAAATAATGCCACCATCTTGTACCATTTAAATTTGAACTGCCAAGTCTGGGGAGAGGGTCATAGGGAGAGACAGAAAGATGGGACTGCTGTTTCCAACACACATTTCCATAGGACTTAGGAAACACTTTCCTCACAGTTCCCCCATGAGGTAGTGTGAGTGTCATTCAGCAAGTCAATAGGCATTTATTAAACACTTACTATGTGCCAAGTGCTTGGGTTTCAAGACTTTTTTTTTTTTTGGTGAGGCAGTTGGGGGTTAAGTGACTTGCCCAGGGTCACACAGCTAGTAACTGTCAAGTGTCTGAGCTGGATATGAACTCAGGTCCTCCTGAATCCAGGGCCAGTGCTCTATCCACTGTGCCACCTAGCTGCCCCTTGGGTTTCAGAGAAGGAGAAATGACTAACCTAGGAGCACATGCCAAGTAAGCTGAAGAGCAGAGGCTTCCTGTTCAGTGTTATTTCTATTACACAACACTCTGTTGGGACAATCACTCACATGACCACATTATCCTATCATATCTATTACCTTGTTGGATCTTCTCAAGAATTCTGCGAGATAGACATGGCAAGTGTTTTTATCCTCATTTCATAGATGAGGAAAGAGTCCTGGAAAAGAGTGACTTGACCAAGGTTGTACTGATAAGTGGCAGAGATGGGTCTTGAGCTTAGCTCTATTGTTCTTTTTTGTTTGTTTGTTTGTTTTTTTTTATTGAGGCAATTGGGGTTAAGTGACTTGCCCAGGGTCACACAGCTAGTAAGTGTTAAGTTTCTGAGGCCGGATTTGAACTCAGGTACTCCTGACTCCAGGGCCGGTGCTCTATCCACTGCGCCATCTAGCTGCCCCAGCTCTATTGTTCTTGTTTAGTTATTTCAGTCATGTCCAACTCTTCATGACCCATTTAGGGCTTCCTTGGCAGAGATACTGGAGAGGTTTGCCGTTTCCTTCTTCAACTCATTTGACAGATGAGGAACTGAGGCAAACAGGGTGAAGTGACTTGCCCAGGGTCACACAGATAAGTATCTGAGGCCACATTTGAACTCAGGTCTTCTTGACTCCAGGCCTGGTGCTCTATCCACTGCACCACCTAGCTCTCTGGTCTTCCCACTCTTAATTCAGTATCCATTCCATAACACAACGCCTTTCTCCTGTGACATTCATCATGGCCTTTTGACCATGAGCCCTTTTTTTGTGGTTGGATTTGAAAGTTGAGAGTTCATGTTGTACATCCAAGATTCAATTCAAGTAAATCTTTTTTGATCTACTATGCACTTGATTGACATTATGCTGAGAGCTGTAAGGAATGTTTTTCTTTTTTCTTTTTTTTGCGGGGCAATGAGGGTTAAGTGACTTGCCCAGGGTCACACAGCTAGTAAGTGTCAAGTGTCTGACGCTGGATTTGAACTCAGGTCCTCCTGAATCCAAGGCCGGTGCTTTATCCACTGCGCCACCTAGCTGCCCAAGGAATGTCAAGAAGTATAAGATATTGAGTAAGAAAATGGTTCTTGTCTTCATGGAGCTTAAAGTCTTTTAGGGGAAAATTAGAACATATATATATATATTTAAAATGTTTATATAGCAATACTATATTACAATTATAGATACATACATACATATATACATTACAAGATGAGAGATATGGATGATTACAAATGATGTAGGAATAGGGGAAGCATTGGCAGTGGAAAGAAAGTTGGACTTGCAATCAGGCTTCCCTCCTGCCTTGCTTAAGTTGTGTGACCTTGAGCAAAGTCATAAGCACCTCATTTCTCTTAGACTCAGTTTCCTCACCTGTAATATTTTTGTAGCAGAGCTGGGGTTTCTTCAGTGTGGTGATATCCCTTTGGAGAACATTTTTCTTTACCAATGCAAATTTCCAACTGTTTTGCAACTTATGGCATGAAAGAGCTGCCTGAGACACTGAGAGACTGTGGGTTTGGGGGCCACATGTCAGAGGTAGACTTGAAGCCACGTTCTCCCTCTGTGGCTGTGTCTCTGCTCTATCTGCTGCTCTGCCTCTCCATCTAATATGGTGCTTAGTGAAACTGCCATTGCTCACTTTACAGGGTTGTTCATTGGGAAGGTGATTTGTAAACCATACAGGGCCATAGAAAGGTGAATTGTTATTAGGACTTCAGTGTGCACAGTGGTTTATTCAGGGAGGTTATTATAGAAGTGGTGAGATTTGAGCTGGGCATTGAAAGATGGAAAGATTGAAACAGGCAGAGCAGAAGAGGAGGGAAATTCTTAATATCACAGAGTGGGGAGAGCACAAGGCTTGTTTAGGGGCTTGGCTGGAGCAAGTCAACTAGCGTTTATTAAGTGCCTACTATGTACCAGACACAGCATTTTTCTTGGGGGGCTGGAGAATAGTTTGAGATAAGGTTAGAAGGTTTCCATAGGTTTCCCTATGACTTGAAACATTCAGGGTCATTGTACTGTTGTTTTCTTCTCAGAGTCAAAACTAGGGATTCTGACACCTGCACAAGTTCAACTTGTGGGAGAAATGGGGAAGCAAAGACCTCAGGATAGACCATGGTGATCTAGTGCACCATCACTATCGGTTACAGAGTTAATGCTGGGTGCTCTTCATGGGCTGAATCCTTGGGATAGCCAAAATGCTGGCTATCCACCCTGATCAAATGCAGTTATGCCAGGTTGGCAGTTGAGGGGAGCGAGGGATACCAGGTGACACATGTGCCATTAACAAGACTCTTGGAGTCTGGGGCTATTGAGAGTGATTATATACTTCTTTCTGTGGCTGTGGAAGTCATCATACCTCATGATCTTCTGTCACAGCTCACATGGGAAAGAAGTAGTCTCCCTCCCTTTTAGATACTAGTGCCCTAGGACAACACTTCAGGTGCCCCATGCTACTAATGACTCTATGCTCAACTTTCTGGAAGTCGAAAAAGAGAGACTGTTTTCTGAACCATTAGCAGCAACAAAGATGACTTAACTTTGTGCTTGCTGACCTGAGGGTACCTGTGAAATGACTGGCCTTGATTTATAAAAAATCCACGTTTTAATGAGATTGGGGGGCAATTGTAATATCAACCTCAGGGGTGGGGAAGGAGGCCCGGAAGATTCATCCTGTTTGCTCTTGGTTTGAAATGTCCCTTTGTGCCTTTTTTGACAGAACTGCAGCAGTTTTACAACAACCAAAATCAGCTTCCTGACAGCAGAGTGATGCTATGTTTTGGTGAAGAGTTCCCTGACATGACTCCATTGCGCTCCAAACTCATCCTTGTCCAGGTGAGGAATGGCCCATTTTTAGCTAAGCACACTGTCTGCCCTTGTGAAATGTACTAAGTCAAGGTTGAGTTCTCAGGTAGGATGGATCGAGTCTGAGGGTCTCTGCAGCCAGCCAGGCAAACAGGATGGCCCTGCTTGGGCCTTGGTAGCGCTGGCAAAGTTAATAGTCAATACTTCTACTTCCTTGTTCTGTGATCATTTCTAGCCCCACCATATAGTCTTTCTCACATAAGACTTGCTGACATTAAGGTATAAATGACTGAAAAGACTTCATGTGTTATGTCTCCAAAGGGAGAATGTCCCATTAGAGCTAAATTATGGAATTTCAGACCTATATCAAAGGGGGGCTCTCCTGGGACTCTTGCAATCCCAGTCACTGGCTGCCTGGCACTTCTCTATTGCAAGCTGGCTCTGAGCCTGACCAGTGGCTGACAAGAGCAACAGGAATTGAGGTGCCTTTTTTGGTTAGTAGATAATCAAGCTGTCTGTTTGGGATCAAGGAAGATCATATACAGGAGATGTCTGATGTGGAGGTGGGGAGACCTAGGGAAAGGACTTCCCTGTCTTCAAATTTCTGAGGAGATTAGAAAGGCAGATTTTGGCTAGATGTGAGAAAAAACTTCTTGACAATTAGTCCTGTCCAAGAGCAGAATGGATTGCCTTGAGGAAGAGTGGGTTTCCCATCACTCGATGTCTTCAAATAAAATGAGCACTTGGCATGGATGCTATTCAGGGTTTTCTCTTTGTATATAGGATTGGGCTCTATAATACTGGTTATCCATTTCTACGTTCTAAGATTCCAGGATGTTTTGCTTGGCCCCAGAGAGGAGAGCTAAAATTAGCAGGTAGAAAATACCAGCAGGCATTTAAAAAAAATTCCATGCAGGGAAAAAACTTCTTAAAAGATTGGAGCTGTCCAACAGGAGGGTGGGGTGTCTTGTGTGACATGGAGTCCTCTGTTGCTGAAAGGGCTCAAGGGCAAGCTGGAAGACCACTTTTCAGGGCTTCTATAGAGGGATTTATGTATCTGGTGAGCATTCCACAGGACGACCTCTAATAGTAACAGACTACATCTCTATAACACCTTAAGATTTACAAAGAATTAGTGCAGGGGCAGCTAGGTAGCACAATGGATAAAGCACCGGTCCTGGATTTAGGAGGACCTGAGTGGGAATCCTGCCTCAGACACTTGACACTTACTAGCTGTGTGACCCTGGGCAAGTCACTTAACCCTCATTGCCCTGCAAAAAAAATCTTAAAAAAAAGAATTAGTGCAAGTATTTTTATCTGTACCTTTGCACTGACTATCCACCATGATGGGAATGCTCTCCCTTCTCATTGCTATCTCCTTATTTCCCTAGATTCCTTCAACACTCAGCTAAATTACACCTTCTGTAGGAGGTACCCTCTTTCCATCTTCTCCCTCCTCCCAGCCTTCCGTCTGAGATTACCTTACACTTACACTGCATATATCTTGAGTGTAGCTCATTATTTGCATGTTTTGTCAGTCCTTGAGTGCAGGGAATATATTTTTGCCTTTTGGGGCAGGGGATAGAGCACCGACCTTGGTATCAGGAGGACCTGAGTTCAAATCTGACCTCAGACACTTAACACTTATTAGCTGTGTGACCCTGGGCAAGTCACTTAACCCCAATTGTCTCACCAAAAAAAAAAAAAAATCCCAGTGCTTAGTACAGCACTCAGTACATGGTGCTTAAGAAATGCTTGTTGTTTGACTGACCCATTTTATGGACCAGGAAACTGAGCCCTGGAGAGGTTAAATAACCTGCTGTGAGTAATATGCCTTATAATATGATAATATAATATGCCTTATATGGAGCTGGGTCTTAAATCTTGCTCTTAGGATCAAGTGCTCCTCCCATAATCTCCCTTGGTTTCTCTAGTTTTGGAATTCTTGGATGAACGTATATTCTGACCAAATGAATGAACCTATGTAAAGCACTTTGGAAAATTTAAACTCTGGCCGTTATTTTTCTGACTTAATCTCCAATTCCTTGCTTAACTCCAGGTAGAGCAGCTCTATGTACGGCAACTGAGGGATGAGGCTGGAAAAAACTGCAGCAATGGCCTCATGTTCCAGTCTCCAGAGGATGTAGCTCAGCCCGATCAGGTCTTCAGATTCCAGGATATCTGTGGACCTCATCAAAGGCCCTTTTATAGAGAAAACCAGCAAATCACTGTCTAGAGACCCCTTGTGCCTCTTTCTCGTCCCACTGGGCTCCACTCTTCACTTCATTTGCCGTCATTGTACTATCAATAACATCCCTGTTTCAGGGATTTTTGGAGGGGGGGGGGTTCCTGTAGGGAATTCATTTGGGGAGAACTATTCTGATCAGGTCCTTTAAAAACTAAGGGTCTTTAAAAGATGAAGTTTCAAAGAGAAATGAGCTCATTTCCCTAACCAATCCTTGATGGGTTTTGGTGACTAGAACAAGACTGTCCAGATTTGTAGATATTGTAAAGACAAGCTATTATTTTCTTCATGTTATTTGATTGTCATTTGCACTGAATTTTTTTCCTTCTGAATTTTGAAATTGTTGACATTTCCAGGGCCTAGGAATTGCTGTACAAATATTTAGTGTTGGTAGAATAAATAGTTCAGTTGATAGAGCAGTACACTTGGTCAGGAAAACCTGAATTAAAACCCTGGCTCAGATAGCTATATTTTCACTTTATTTGTTGTTGTTTTTTAACCTTTCTTGTGGTTTTTCCCTTTTGTTCTGATTCTTCTTTTACAAAATGCCTAATATGGACTTACGGAATTAGTATGGAATTATAACATGATTGTAAATATATACAACCTATATCTGATTGCTTGCTGTCTTGGGGAGGGGGGAGAGAAGGGAAGGAGAGAGAAAGATTTGGAACTCAAAATCTTACAAAAATGAGTGTTGAAAACAATCCTTTGTTTTTTTTTTTTTTAGTGAGGCAATTGGGGTTAAGTAACTTGCCCAGGGTCACACAGTTAGTAAGTGTTAAGTGTCTGAGGCTGGATTTGAACTCAGGTACTCCTGACTCTAGAGCTGGTGCTCTATCCACTGTGCCACCTAGCTGCCCCCAAAACCATCTTTAAATGTAATTGGAAAATAAAATGAAATACTACCTAGAAAAAAAAAAAAGATACTGGCTATGTGACCCTGGGTGGGAACTTGACCTCCCTAGCCTCAGTTTCCTTATCTGTAAAATGGGGTTAGTATAGCACCTATCTCACAATGTTGTGAGGTTCACAGGAGATAACATGTAAAGTGGTTTTCAAGTTATGTAAATGCTAATGTTTCAGCTCATTGTAAACACTGGTTATTATTACCACCAAACAGCTGAGGAGGACACTGGTGAAGGGCAGTCACCAGTGGGGAAGCTATCCTCTTCTTTCTTTTGGTTCTGTTCTATTCAAGAAAGAAGCATACATGAAATGCCTCTTTTGGGTAAGGCCCTGGGAATACCAAAAACCTTCCAACAAGCAAGTTTAAATGGGTCCTGCCTTCAAGGGGTTTACTTTCTCCATTGTTTAAAACTGTAGACTTTTGGCTACCCATGAGGATTTCTGGATTTTAGTGCCCTTTTATTATTATTATTATTATTATTTTTTTTTTGTGCCTTTTAATTTTAATTTTTTTTTTTAGTGAGGCAATTGGCGTTAAGTGACTTGCCCAGGGTCACACAGCTAGTAAGTGTTAAGTGTCTGAGTCCAGATTTGAACTCAGGTCCTCCTGACTCCAGGGCTGGTGCTCTATCCACTGCGCCACGTAGCTGGCCCACCTTTTTATTTTTAAAGCACTTTGGTAGGCATTTGAGATTTTTCAAACACTAGCCCTGCCATGACAAAAGATTGTTGGAGCAGAAGTGGAAAGTGGTTCTGACCAGGGGTAGAAAGACATAGATCCTGTTGTCAGCTCTCGGCTTTGCCTCTAGCCAGCTGCATGACATTAGACAAATTTCTTCCCTTCATTTTCATATCTTTTCCAAAAAACTTTTTCTTGTTCTTTGTTGGATAATAAACATTTGTATTTAAAGTTTTGAGTTCCAAATTGTAACCCTCCTTCCTTCCCTCCCCTTCCTGAGGTAATAAGCAATCAGGTATAGGTTATGTAAGACATTTCCATATTAGTCATTTTGTACAAGAAGGCTCGAATAAAAGAAAAAAATGAAAGAAATAAAGTGAAAAATAGCATGCTTCAGTCTATGTTCTTTCTTTGGTGGTCATTTCCTTATCTTTAAAATGAAAACGCTGGTGAATTAAATGTTATTTGAAGGACCCTCTTACCTCTCCTATTCTGTGCTCTAAGGACCCCATCTAACCCTAAAAGTCTCTGTCCTGGAATTCTTTCCAGCCTTGCTGTTTAGAGATTTAGAGTTCTATTCCTCTGCTTTTACGGATGAAGAGTCTGAGGGCCAAAGTAAATTTGCCTGAGGTCACAAGTAAAATGACGGAGGGGGTGGTGCAGTGGATAGAGTGTTAGGTCTGGAGTCAGGAAGACTCGTCTTCCTGAGTTCAGATCTGGCCTCAGATAATTTCTGTGTGACCCTGGGCAAGTCACTTAGCCCTATTTGCCCTGGTTTTCTCATCTGTCAAAGGAGCTGGAGAAGGAAATGGTAATCCATTCCAGTATCTGCCAAGAAAACCCCAAATAGTCACATAGAGTTGGACATCACTGAAATGACACAACAGGATTGAAGACCCTATCCTTTGCTTCCAAATCCTGCACTACCCCACACTGATGTTCTTTCTTCTAAGGCCTTCCCAGTCCTAACATTCTAGGTTCCAGGAGCCCTTTCAACTCTTGCTATCCTGGGATTCTGCAAATACTTTTTAAGAACACAACAACTGGGCCTTCCTGGTCAGTCAACAGCATGTTTCTTGATCACTCCCCCACAACCTCTGGCAATAAATCTACAGAGAGAACAGGTAATGCCTCCGTCAGGTTATATGGTGGACCCTAATGCCACATGGTATACCTGGGTCAGTAAATATTCTTGGCCCAGAGTCCAAGATAGATTCCCTGTCTAACAAATTCTATTCCATAGCAAATGGTGGCCTGATTAAAAGATAGTCAACCCCATCTTAATGAATCCAGTTCAGAAGTCAAAATCCTAGTTCTCACTGAAGAGTTTATAATCTATTCGGAGAGAAAAGAATACACACCCAAGTCAGAAAGAAAATGAGATTTGGAGTTGGGAAATCTCAGTTCAGATCCTTGCCCTACTTTTTACTTCTTGTCTTATTTCAGGCAAATCACTTCCCCTCTCCTGCATTTCCAGGTTCTTTTCTGGTTCCGAATCCTATAAGCCTAAGAAGCAATTCTAGTGCCTATTATATACTGTGTGTTCAGCACTGGGAAAATTGGTGCTTTCGTTATCTCAATGTGAAATCCTCAGCATACCCTTCCCCTAACTTTACATTAAAAGCAGGGGCAGAAGGGATACATTCTGACTATCACCTTCACTCAGGATCTGAGTGAAGGCAGAGGAAAGGGGCTATCGAGGGACACTTGGCATTTCTTAGCCCGATTTTATTCTCCTCATCTTGTCTGGTTTTAAGAACTAGGAACAGAATCCTGTGATACATAGATATGTATGCATTTGTATGTGTGTAAATAATAGATATGAAAACACACACTTAGATCAGCAACATTATTTACAGATAATAGTTAAATTAAAGCTATTGTAGGGTGGTCATGCTGAGCATTGTGGGGAGGCTCTGATTGAAAATTTGAATGACCAAAGAGAAAGAATTCACTTTTTTTTCTATTGGCAATTTTATGGGGGTGATGGGGAAATATTTTTGTGGCTTCAGTATAAGAGTAAGATATATTTCTATATGTATATGTATATATAGGTATTTGTGTATGTGTGTGTATGTATATATCATTAGCAAAGGCTTCGTAACTTTAAAAAATGCAATTTTAACATTTAAAAAAATCAAGCCTATTTTTAAAGTCTGATGTAAAGTAATAGCAATTTCTGATCTATGTTCTTTTTAGCTAAAAGGATGTCAAAATGTACATCTTGAATGTGCTAAATGAATATTTATTTTTATGTACATTTAAAAAGTATCTTGTTAAGCTTCTTTCCCTCACTCTGGCCTTACAAATAAAATGTTATATTTTGTACTGGTTTGGTCTCTTATCTTTTTTGTTGTTGTTGCTGGGGTGTTTCTTTCTCTGTCTCTCACTCTCTCTCTTGCCCCCCTCATACACACACACACACACACACACACACACACACACACACACATACATCTACAAGTACATTTAACCCACTTTTGAGGTCTCTGTATTCTGGTTATGTGGGTTTCTGGAAGATGTCATCTCAGATAGATGACATTCACTTTCCTCCTTGGGAGGGACAGAAACTAGCTTAAACTCTGGGCCAGTCAGTTATGGGATTCAAGCATTAGCACAGAAATCTGTCTGCCAAGAATTTGGGGACTGAGATCAATAGGCACTGGGGATTCAGGTTCAAAGAATCAAACAATCTTTTTTTTACATATATGTACATTTTAATCATCACACACATATTATCTACAATGAACTTAAATCAATTACCTTGTAGTATTCAAATCCATATCAAGGAAATCCCAGGGAAAGCACAGATAGGTAAATCAATACAGCTTTTGTTTCAGAAAAGGTGCCACTTGAGTTGATATTTTCTTCACCTGGGAGCTCTCTATAGTCATAGAATCCAGGTCTAGAATCCTACAGGTCAGAATCAAACAATCTTGAACTGCAAGAAGTTTTTACACTATTGATGGAGAAAAGAAGCACATATAAAGATAGATACTGCAAAAAATATGGAGTGAATAAATACAAATAAACACAAACTAGGGAGGGCACTAGTATTTGAGGGGCATCAGTAAAATCAACAACAGTGCCTGACCTGTGTGGTAAATTAAGAGAGGGACCTTTCTGAGAAAGAGAGAGAGAGAGAGAGAGAGAGAGAGAGAGAGAGAGAGAGAGAGAGAGAGAGAGAGAGAGAGAGAGAGAAATAAGGAGAGAATTCATTGCAGGCACATGGGACAGCCAGTGCAAAGGCTGGGGGAGAGGAGATGGAGTACGGTGTGTGAGGTACAGAGAGAAGGCCATTTTGTTTGAATCTGGGAGGGCAACAGGGTGAGCATTGTTCAATGAGGCTAGAAAGATAGGCTGGGGCCAGGCTGTAAAGGGTTTTAAAGATCTGGCAGCAGAGCTTCCTTTTTATCCTAGAGGCAAAGGGAAGCCAATGGAGTTTATTGAGTAGGAGAGGTCCATGGTTATGTGTTTAAGGGCAATGACCTTGGCAGCAAGATAGAGAATTAGAGTGGAGAGAGATTTAGGGCAGGGAGACAAATTAGGAGGCTGTAGCAATAATCTTGGGGAGAGGTGAGGAGGACCTGAACTAAGGTGGTTACTGTGTGACGAGAGAGAAGGGGTCAGAAGCAAAAGATATTTTGAAGCTTGGAATAGTGAACTTTGGCAACCAATCGGAAACATGGAGTGAGGAAGAGTGAGGAGTAGAGCCTAATGCCACGATTATAAACTTGGAAGACGGGAAGGATGTCGGTGCCTTCAACAGCAATTTTTCTTTTCTTTCTTTTTTTTAAACAATTAATTAATTTATTTTCATTTTTCTCAATTACATGTAAAGATATTTTTTGAGTTCCAAATTTTTCTCCCACCCTCCCTTCCCTCCCTTTCCTCCCCCCTTCCTAAGCTAGTAAGCAATTTTATTTTGTTTGGTTTTTTTTTTTTTCTTGTTGTTTTTTTGCGTGTGTGCGGGGGCGGGGGGGGGGGGCCAGCAATGAGGGTTAAGTGACTTGCCCAGGGTCGCACAGCTAGTAAGAGTCAAGTGTCTGAGGCTGGATTTGAACTCAGGTCTTCCTGAATCCAGGGCCGGTGCTTTATTCACTGTGCCACTTAGTTGCCCCCAGCAATTTGATATAGGTTATACATTACAATCATGTTAAACATATTTCCACATTAATCAGAACAAAAAAAAGCCACAAGAAAAAATAAACAAGAACAATAACAAAAAACAACAACAAAAGTGAAAATAGGCTGTTTAGTTCTGCATTCGGACTCCACAGTTCTTTTTCTGAATGTGGACAGCATTTTCCACCATAAATCTTTTGGCATTGTCAAGGAACATTGCATTGCTGAGAAGAGCCAAGTCCATCACCGTTGTTGATCATGAAATGTTGTTGATATTGTGTACAATGTTCTCTTGGTTCTGCTCATTTCACTCAAATGGCAACTTTCAACAACAGACAAGTAATGACATTTGGAAGAGGGGAGGATTGAGACAAAAGATAATGAGCCCAAATCTAGATACATTGCATTTAAGATGTCTTTAGGACATCCAGTTTGAAATGCCCCATAGTTGATGGTGATGGTGGTGATAATGATGTAGGAATGAAACTCAAAAGAAAGTCTGGAGATGGCTATGTTAGTTATAGTTAATTGCAGAGTGATGGGAATTAAAGCTGTAGAAGCATGCAGCAGCCAAGGGGCAATCGGGTGCAGCAGCTACAGTTGCCAAATGCTGTTGTGAGGAAATGGAATGTCAATTGGAGCCAGAGACTAGAGACTATGTATCTGGGAACTGAGGTCAGCTGACCCGGCCCTGGGTGGGGGGTGACTGTCTCTGCTTTCAGTTAAGAGGTCAGAATGGGAGGAAGTGTTTGGGAACTGGAGAGATCAGCAGAAATCTTGATGGAGGGGTTTGCTGACTTTCGATTTGGGAAAACAGGTACTAGATCTTAAAGTATGGTCTCCTCTTCCTTCCCCTCCCTCCTGAGAAAAGCTATTTTTATAATTTCAGTTTAAATAATTTAAATAAATATCAATAAACAAATAAATAAACGACAAAGTATACATTATGAATTATTATAATTATTAACTAACTATTATAATTATTTAAAAATATAATCAAATAATTAAATGAACCAAATAAATAAATAATTTGGATAAAACTTCTTTTGCCTACTAAATAAATCCCATTAATCTAACTGCTATAGACCTTTGTTTTGCCTTAATTGTAAACAGGTGGTTGCCACAGAGAGGAAGAGTCTTTAGGTTTTGGTATCCAGAGATACAGAAAGGGCCAAGGTTTGAGCCCTGGTTCAAAAGTACCAAGCTTTTTCCTGCCTGAGGGGTGATTCAAATTGAGAGAGAGAATGTTATAGTCTTGCTTTTCTTAGTTTCTTTTGGGGCTGGGGTGGGGGTGGGGAGTGGGTGAACTTCCCAAAAGAATAAACCCAGATCCAGGATTTTCATTTTATTGTCCTATCTTAAAAATGAGTCAGAGTACCATTTTGGTATCCGGGAAAAGGCTGGGCAGAGGGGACATGTGATCTGCCTACTCTTCCTTCCTCTACACTGTTCTCTGCATAAGGGGAGTAAAACTCAGGAGCTAGGGTCAAGTCAATAAGCATTTGTTAAGGACCTACTATGTGCCATGCATTGGGCTAAGCACTGGAGATACAAAGAAGGGCAAGACACAGTCCCTACTGGCATGTACCTCACAATCTAATGGGAGGAGAAAAAGCGTGATCAAAACTGGCCACATTCCAAAGGTGGAGGCCAGAGAAGAGGGTGAATAACTTTTCCTTTTTCTGCTTTACTTCTTACTTCTAGCCTATGCTGAGACAGGTACAAAAAGCAGTGACAGTCAAAATAATTTCCTCTGAAGCACTCAGTTGTTCTATGTAGACCTGTTTGAACAACCTAGTAAGCAGTGGTCATAACCCCTTCTGAAATCTGCACTTCAAAACCAAATAGTCAAGGGGCTCTTTTTATTTCCTCCAGAGCAAATAAAGGAAGGAAAAAACAATTGGTTGGAACCAAATGCTGACTTACATAGAAGGAATTATAGAATCATCACATCTCAGCTTGATGGTTTTTTTTGTTTGTTTCTTTTTTTGGTGGGGCAATGGGGGTTAAGTGACTTGCCCAGGGTCACACAGCTAGTAAGTGTCAAGTGTCTGAGGCCGTATTTGAACTCAGGTACTCCTGAATCCAAGGCCGGTGCTTTATCCACTGCGCCACCTAGCTGCCCCCTCAGCTTGATGGTTTTACTCTAAAAAAATCTCCTAACACCATAGAAGGAACTTGTAAGGACAGCTTTGGGCTCGAAAGATCTGGCTAATTGTCTTGATTCACTGCTTAGTTTTGTTGAAGTTAGATCTGGCTAATTGTGGGGGCCCACATTCCTGACTGAGACGCATGCTCTTAATATTTCTTGACACATGTTCTTAATATTTCTTCTGTTCTAGAGGTTCTTAACCTTTTTTTGTTTCTGTGTTATTGACGTTGTTGACAGTCTGTTGAAGCCCACAGAGAGAGATTTATGGGCAAATGAACCCCCAAGCCTCTAGGAAGGGGAGAGGTTGATGCCGCTTTTTGTCCCAGGGCACATTAGGGCTAAAGGCTGCTATTGTCCTTGCTTGGACTTGAAGACCCTTGGTTCATAGACACCTTACTGGGCCCCTCTTTATGGGCTCTGCTCATTCAGCAACAATCCCTGCACCCTATTGGGGTCCTTATACTATTATGGAGCTATCCATTTTATTCATAATTAGTGCTATAAACTTACCCATGCTACACATGGAACACTTCTCTTTCCCCAGCCAGTCTTCAAGCTTTCTGAGATAGGTACCATTCCTGAATCCTTCAGTATCTAGCTGAGTATTGAACACTTTGAAAGCTACCCCCCCCCAAAAGAAAGCTATCTTCCCTACTAGAAAAACTGCCCTCCTGCTCCTAACCTTAGTGTCTTCTCTGTCTGAGGACAATGCATTTATTGCAATTGTATCTTTGCAAAACAAGTGACTCCTCCGGTTTTTTTTTTTTTTTTTTAGTGAGGCAATTGGGGTTAAGTGACTTGCCCAGGGTCACACAGCTAGTAAGTGTTAAGTGTCTGAGGCCGGATTTGAACTCAGGTACTCCTGACTCCAGAGCCGGTGCTCTATCCACTGCGCCACCTAGCTGCCCCGACTCCTCCGGTTTTACAGATAAGTAAACTGATTTGCCCCATCATCATCCAGTCTGTAAGAGTGTGAGGTAGGATTCAGAGACAAGGCCTTTTTAAATTCAGGCCACTAGGGAGAGTACTGAATGATGTAGAAGTAAGCATCAGATTAGACTAGGAATCATTTTAGATTAGACTAGGAATGCAATTCACTACCAGCTTGGTCACCTATTAATGGTGGGACCTCGGCCATACCACTGCCCCTTACTGGGCCTCAGTTTCTCCATTTTGAAAATGAAGATTTTGATGATCTTCAAGATGTCTTTTTTATCTACATTTTGTAGTTGAGGAAACTGTAACAGCACTGTGGCCAGATCTAAACAATGTCTGGGTTCTGAAGTGGATCCCATTCATGAAAACCTGGGTCCTTTGTGCATTTACCATACCACTCCTTGATTTTTGGTATTGGAATCCTCAGTGACTGGTACAGTGCCATGCATGTAATCTTTCTTGAATTGAAAAGAATTATATCTAGACCATTGACCTTAGTTTATACGGTCATAGATTTAGAATTCGAAGTGATCTTGGTGGCCATTGATGTTTAAGTTAAGTGACTGGTCCTAGGTCACACAGGTAGTAAATTTCAAAGGTGAAGGCTCTGATTCTGAAGTCCATATTTTTTGTACAGTCATAGTTTAGGGAAGTTGTGTTTAGATTTTATTAGATGTTATAAGAAACTACTAGGGTGTTTGGCTTTAAGCATTAGAGTTTTCTAAAGTAAAAGTATTTCCGTTTGGACCTAATGAAACATCTGTTTCTGAGTAACTGGCATGCCCCTTGATAAAGCATAGCTGTTTAGCATGAAGGACTTGTGATGCAATCACCTCTTTAAACTTATTTTTGGTCTCTTTTACCTTTTATGGCATTTATGGGACAAGTGAAATTCAGGAAAATGGGAGTTTTGGCAAGGAAGTCTATGACAAACATTGCAGCCTCAGAGTGGGGCTGGGAACCTTGTCTCATGTGTTATTGGCCAGGTGGACACCCAAGCTAGAGAGACACCCTGTGAACTGATAAAATGCATCCTCCCTCAGAGATACCAGGGAATAAAGAATGTGAATACTCACAAGACAAATGACCCAATGATGCAAATGGTTAAGCTAATAAATGTTGGGGGCAGCTAGGTGGCACAGTGGATAAAGTACTGGCCCTGGATTCAGGAGGATCTGAGTTCAAATCCGGCATCAGACACTTGACACTTACTAGCTATGTGAACCTGGGTAAGTCACTTAACCCTCATTGTCCTGCCCTCCCCCCCCCCCAATAAGTTAACAAATGTTTCTTAGGCTTGCTCTATGTAATCCCTTCTACTTGGCACTGGGGTATATAAAGAAGTCGATTACCTGATGCCTTCTCTCATGGAGGGTTGGGAAGATAAGATATGTCCACCTGGCCTTCTAGGTGAAGGAAAGAAGGAAACAAGCAT
This sequence comes from Dromiciops gliroides, assembly GCF_019393635.1. Lineage (NCBI taxonomy): Eukaryota > Metazoa > Chordata > Mammalia > Microbiotheria > Microbiotheriidae > Dromiciops > Dromiciops gliroides. The sequence goes on from NC_057862.1 coordinate 642,852,823, forward strand.
TTATTAAGTACCTACTGTATGCTAGGAATTGTCAATTGCTTTACAAATACTATCTCATTTGATATTTACAGCAATCCTGGGAGGTAGGTGCTATTAAAACTCCTATTTTGCAGTTGAAGAGGCTGAGGCAGACAGAGGTTAAAGGATTTGCCAAGGGTCACACAGCTAGTAAATGTCTGAAACTAGATTTGAACTTCCTACTTCAGGTCCCGTGTTCTATCCATTGCACCATCTAGCTGTACCAGAGGAATATTACCAGGATGATAAAGAGGTTCAATAGCTTGCCTTGTGAGAATGGGCTGAAGGAATTTGGGGTATTTAGCCCAGAGAAGAGAAGACCAAGGGATGAGGATGGGAACACAGGGTTGTTTATCATGAATTGTTTCAAAGGGCTTTCATAGGTCTAAGGAACAGAATTCTGCCTAAGTAGCTAGGTAGCACAGAGATAGTTTGCTGGACTTGGACTCAGGAAAATCTTAGTTCAAATTCTACATTAGATACTTACCAACTGTGTGACCCCCTTGACCAAGTCCCTTAACCTCTCCCTGCCCGTTTCCACAGGTACAAAATGAGGGAGCTGGACTCAGTGGAGACCAATGTCCCTTCCAGTTTTGAATCTATGATCCTATGCCTGAGGGCCAATAATATAGACATAATTCTTTTCAATTAATTCAACACACATTATTATATGAATGGAGCTGCACCAGTTACTGAGGATTCAAAGACTGAAATGAAAACTAGTGTTTGCCTTCAAGGAAGTTACATTCTACTGAATTTATCTCCAACCTCTTAAGGAGCTGAGCCAAAACTAAGTTTAGAGTCAGAAGACCAGAATTTATGGGAAAGAATCATTGACTCATAGGTCAGCAATTCAACTTCATGAAGTTATTAGGAGTTGAACCTTTTTGGGGGAACTTTGATTATGATCTTCCTACAGATGTGGAATAACACAGCTATTAATGGTTCCCCTTTATTTTATTTTATTTTTTTTAGTGAGGCAGTTGGGGTTAAGTGACTTGCCTAGGGTCACACAGCTAGTAAGTGTTAGGTGTCTGAGGCTGGATTTGAACCCAGGCACTCCTGACTCCAGGGCCGGTGCTCTATCCACTGCACCACCTAGCTGCCCCAATGGTTCCCATTTAGAGGACTGAGGATGTTACTTGGGCTTTGGTCCTCACTGGCCCATTCACACATCTTTGAAGATGAAGGATTGTTCCTCAGTATTAGCTCAAGCTGTTGTGAATTGGAATGATCTCTTTCTACTGAATTTATAAAAGAAAATTATATACATCATAGAAAATTTTAATTTTGTATTTCATATGTCCAAATAAGGAGATTTGTACAGTTGCAAATTAAGAAAAATTTCATTTAAAATAACTACAAAATGTATAAAATACTTGGGAGTCTGTCTTCCAAGATGCACACAAAGACTATGTAGATACAGCAACAAACAATTATTTACAGAAATACAGACCAAAATAATTAGAAGAATATTAATTGCTCATGGGTGGAATGAGGCTATAGAATAAAAATAATAATACAATCTAAATTAATAAATTTATTTGATGATATATCAATAAAGCATCAAAGGATTACTTTATAGAACTAGAGGAAAGACAAAAATTCACATGGAAGAAAAAAGGTCAAGAATCTAAAGAGAAACAAGAAAAAGAAATGGGAATAAAGGAGACTTAGCAGTGTCACATCTCAAAATAAACTATGAAGTAGTAATTGTTCAAATAATTTATTGCTAGTTAAAATAATAGAGAAATCAATTAGTAGAACAAATTAGATATACAACATACAGAAACAAGTGTATATAGTTGCTTAGCAAATGGGATAAGAATTATCTGTCACTACTTGACAAAAATTGCTGGGAAGGGGCAGCTAGATGGCTCAGTGGATAGAGTACTGACTCTGGAGTCAGGAGGACCTGAGTTCAAATCCAGCCTCAGTCACTTTATACTTACTAGCTGTGTGACCCGGGGCAAGTCACTTAACCCTGATTGTCTAACCCCCCCAAAAAAACTGCTGGGAAAATTTAATACCCATATGTAATAAATTAGCTTTAGATATCATACCTTATACAAAAATAAGTTTCAAATGGATATGTGAACCTAGATATCAAAAGTCACATTATGAGCAAATGAGAGAAATATGAAAAATTACCTATCAGATTTACAGGAGAAGAATTCATGGCCAAACAAGGAATAGAGAAGGTCAAAGAAGAGAAAACATATCATTTTGATTACATAAAATTAAAAAAAAAGTTTTTGCACAAAGTCTAACAAAACTAAGATTAAAAGAGAAACAGGTAATTGGGAAAAATCTTTGTGGCAAGTTTTTCTGGTAAAGGTATCATTTCCTAGATATATAAGTAATAGGTTCAAATTTATGAGAATAAGAGCCATTTCCCAATTGATAAATGGTCTAAGATTATAAACAAGCAATTCTCAAAGTAAGAAGCCCAGTCTATTTATAGTCATATTAAAAAAATGCTTCATACCACTAAGAATTAGAGAAATGAAAGTTAAAGGAGTTCTGAGATCCTACTTTGCACCATTCAGAGACATAAAAATGATAAAAAAAATGAAGATGATAAATATTGGAGGGGCTGTGGAAAAACAGGCACACTGTTGGTACACCTGTGAATAGGTACAGCTATTTTGAAAAGCAATTTGGAATCATATACCAAGAGTTATTTTTTAAATAGTATTTTATTTTTTCCAATGACATGTAAAGATAGTTTTCAACATTATTATTATTTTTTTTTGCAGGGCAATGAGGGTTAAGTGACTTGCCCAGGGTTACACAGCTAGTAAGTGTCAAGTGTCTGAGGCCAGATTTGAACTCAGGTCCTCCTGAATCCAGGGCCAGTGCTTTATCCACTGCACCACCTAGCTGCCCCTCAACATTCATTTTTTTATTTAAGTAAAAGTATTTTATTATTTTCCAGTTACATGTAGAAATAGTTTTCAAGATTTGTTTATATAAGATTTCAAATTTCAAATTTTTCTCCCTCCCTCCCCTCCCTCCCTCCCTCCCCTAGACAGCAGGTAATCTAATATAGGTTAAATATACATAATAACATTAAACATATTTCTGCATTAGTCATGTTATATGAGAAGGATCAGAGCACAAAGGAAAAACCTGAAATCAGAAAACCAACAGCATCAAAAACAAAAGAAATAGTATGGTCCAATCAGCATCCATATTCCACAGTTCCTTTTTTTCCCCCCTGGATTTGGAGAGCCTTTTCCATCATGAGTCCTTTGGAACATTCTTGTTCCGTTGGATTGGTGAGAAGAATCTAATCTATTGAAGTTGGTCCACACATAGTGTTGATGATACTGTGTATAATGTTCTTCTGGTTCTGCTCATCTCACTCATCATCAGTTCATGCAAGTCCTTCCAGGTTTCTCTGAACTCCACCTGATCATCATTTCTTACAGCACAATAGAATTCCATTACATTCATATACCACAACTTGTTCAGCCATTCCCCAGCTGATGGACATCCCCTCAATTTCCAATTCCTTGTCACCACGAAAAGAGCAGCTATAAACATTTTTGTACATGTAGGTCCTTTTCCCTTTTTTATGATCTCTTTGGGAAAAAGACCCATGAGTGGTATTGCTGGGTCAAAGGGTATGCACAGCTTTATAGCTCTTTGGGCATAATTCTAAATTGCTCTCCAGAATGGTTGGATCAGTTCACAGCTCCACCAACAATGCATTAGTGTTCCAATTTTCTCACAGCTTCTCCAACATTTATTATTTTCCTTTTTTGTCATTTTAGCCAATCTGATTGGTGTCAGGTGGTACCTTAGAGTTGTTTTAATTTGCATCTCTCTAATCAATAGTGATTTAGAACATTTTTTCATATGGGAATAGATAGCTTTGATTTCTTCATCAGAACATTGCCTGTTCATATCCTTTGACCATTTCTCAATTGGGGAATGACTTGAATACATGGAAATTTAATTTAGTTCCCTATATATTTTAGTCAACATTCATTTTTGTAAGATTTTGAGTTCCAAATTTTTCTCCCTCTTTCCTTTCTCTCCCCCTTCCCCAAGACAGCAGCCAATCTGATATAGGTTATTCAATACAATCATGTTAAACATATTTCCACATTAGTCATGTTGTGAAAGAAGAATCAGAACAAAAGGGAAAACCCACAAGAAAGAAGAAACAAACAAATGAAAAAACGACAACAAAAAAGTGAAAATAATATGCTTTGATCTGCATTCGGACTTTATAGTTCTTTTTCTGGATGTGGAGAGCATTTTCCATCATGAGTCATTTGGAACTGTCTTGGATCATTGTATTGCTGAGAAGAGCTAAGTCTATCAGAGTTGATCATCACACAATGTTGATATTACAGTGTACGTGTTCTCCTGGTTCTGCTCACTTCACTCAGCATCAGTTCATATAAGTCTTTGCAGGTTTTTCTGAAATCTGCTTGCTCATCATTTCTTACAGCACAGTAGTATTCCATTACAATCATATACCACAACTTGTTCAGCCATTCCCCACTTGATGGACATCCTCAATGTCCAATTCTTTGCTGCTACAAAAGGTACACAAAGAGTTCTTAAATAGTACATGCCCTTTGACCCAGCTTTACCGCTGTAAATTTATGCCCCCCAAAGATCAAATAAAAAGGAAAAGGTCTTTTATGTACAAAAATATTTATAGCATTTCTTTTTGTGGTGGCAAAAACCTAGAAACTGGGGGATACCCATCAACTGAGGAACAGCTGAACAAGTTGTGGTATATAGAAATGTGATAGAGGACTATTTTGCTATAAGAAATTAGGAAATAGATGACTTAAAAAGATGTGAAAAAGACTTCTATGAACTGATGCAGAGAGAAGTCACCAAACCCCAAATTTATATGATGACATCAATATTATAAAATGAACATTTGGGAAGATTTTTATAAACTGATGAAGAATAAATTAAGTAGGAGAACAATTTATATAATAACAACAGCATTGTAAAGATACACACGTTTGGACACTCTGACAATTCTGATCAACGTACAAAGATTGTTCAGGATTCCGGAGGTTGGATGATGATACGTTCTATCCATTTCAGAGAGAGTTTGTGGATTTAGGGTGTAGAAAGATACACACATATGTGTGTGTATAATTTATGTGTGTATATAGATATACATATCTATAAACACATATAACTAGTAGACAGCCATTATGGGAATTTGGTTTGCTTGACTGTACTTGATAGAAGAAATTTGTTTTTCTCCCCATCTCCCCTTTCCCCACCCCTACTGGGGATACAAGAGTGGAGGGGAAGGAGAGAAAATAGTTTTCTACAAATTGAAAAAGAAATCGTCATGGGAAGGTAGTGCTACACATGTACAGTGTTGTATGTACTTTTAGATGAAACCCATGTAGTCTTAGAAATCTCACAAAGTTTCTCTGTAGCCCAAATGAGCTGGTTTAGTAAAGAGCATTAGAAACCATAATGAGGTGTGGCAATGCCATCTATTATTATAGTGTTATGTTTTATTACATAACACAATATTATAATAGGATGGTTATAGAAAAAAATATGGGCTTTAACCTAACATTTCTATGGTGTTTTAAGGTTTGCAAAGTGGTTTACATGGATTATTTCACTTGAAACTCACAACCTTGTATTGCAATTCCCATTTTATAGACTAGGAAACAGACTCAGAGAGGTTAAATGACTTTTACAGCTATTGTGTTAGAGGTAGTATTTGCATCTAGGTACTCCTTGTGTCAGGTCCACTATCTGCTATAGTACTTCATTGATTCAAAGACAAAGAATGGGATTTCTCTCTGCCTTAGAGCATGGTCTTCAAGAGTTTTTATCACTGAAGAATTCATCACTGTGTGGCTAGCCTGGGGGAAGATCTTCTCCAAATCCATCAAGATTTGTCTTGTGATTTCCTTACACAAAACATTTTGCTGTGTTCATATTGGAAGCCTTCTTAGCTTGGTAGGGATCGCCAGAAATTATGCTTTTCTGAGGTTCAAACCTTAGAATTCTGGTGTTTCAGCTCACACCCAACAGATCAGCCAAGTTAAGAACAACAACAAAATAGCAAAAGGACAAATGCTAAAGGGAATGTGGGAAAACAAGTACATTAATACACTGTTGTTGGACTGTGAACAGGTCTAGCAATGCTAGAAAGTAATTGAGACTTTGTGATTCCATCCAGGAAGCTATTAAGCTCTCCATCCCTTTATCCTGTGATGCCACTACTAGGTTTATATCCCAAAGAAAAAGACTGGAACATACAAAAACATTTATAGCAGCTCTGTTTGTAGTGGCAAAGAACTGGAAATTGAGGGAATGCCCATCAACTAGAATATGACTGAATGAATTATGGCATGTGAATGTGATGGAATACTATTGTGCTTTAAGAAATGACAAAGGGGGATAGTTTCACAGTAACCTGGAAGACTTCCATGGGCTGATGCAGAACCATATAGAAGTGAGCAGCACCAGAACGATTTTTAAAATGACAACAATATTTAAAGACAATTCGAAAGACTTGAGAATTCTGATTAGCATAATGACCAACCACAGTTCTGGAGAACTCAACATGAAACATGCTACTCACCTCCTGATAGAGAGGTGAAGGACTCAGAGTGCAAAAAGAGACACACATTTTTTTTTTTTTGGACATAGCCAATGCAGGAAATTGTTTTGCTTGATTATACTTGTTTGTTTCACAATTTTTTCCCTTGATTTCTTCATGGGGGAGGGGGGAGGAAGTAGGAGGGAGAGAAGGCAGAACTTCTTTCGAAAAGAAAATATTTAATTCAACAAATAAACAAAAAATAAAATTAGGCTCTACTGGCAAAGCTCCTAGGAAGCCAAAGTCACTTCCACATCATAATGTATCATCATCGACAACATCATCTTGTGAATGATCTGGCATGTCTACTCAGAAATAAGAATGGTAAGTTTCTTAATATTTATTTTTTCCCCTTTAAAAATCTGGAAAGAAATTGAGGGAGGAAAAGGAAAGGAGACTGAGAATAGGGCTGGGAGAGAATTCCCAAGGCTCTTGTGAACTTGCGGAAGACAATGGTCAATTGCTGTTTTCACAGAGGTTTCATAAGAAACATGTGACTGTGAGTGACAAAGGCCACCTTCCTAAGAGACACATGCAAGGAGTGCATTTCTGCAACTAATGACTAGGCATATGCTTTGAGAAGCTGATAGATTGCTCCATCAGAGATTTTCTGATTTCTTTTTTTTTTTCTTTTTTTTTTTTTTTAGCGAGGCAATTGGGGTTAAGTGACTTGCCCAGGGTCACACAGCTAGTATGTGTCTGAGGCCAGATTTGAACTCAGGTACTCCTGACTCCAGGGCCGGTGCTCTATCCACTGTGCCACCTAGCTGCCCCGATTTTCTGATTTCTAACCCCACCTAGTCTGGGTACAGGCCCAGTCCTCAGTCCTTTGTACTAGCCAAAGGAATGTATCCTGCCCAAGTATCTATCTTAGATCCCTGGTTTTGTAAACAAACAGATGAAAACAATCCTTGGCTTTATGGATTTAAATACACGGTATAGTCATGTAATGTAGCCCTTCCAAATGAAAAAAGTATATATGTACAGACATTTACAGATGCTTGAGTCATTTCTAGAGTGTATATGTACATATTAGATATATGGATAGATAGATAAATATCTATAAAATACAAATCTCTATGTTCACACGTGTATTTGTTTACATGCATACATATATGTACATACCCATGTATGTGTATGTATTTGTACACATACAGACACATGTACTATGCATTTGTGGTTATAGCATCTTCAAATTTCATGCTCCTGTGGCCTTTGAGGTGTTGTAGGTGTCACATAGTCTCAGCAGGACTGAGTAGATTCATTTACAAATGATTCAGACTTGGGTTTGCTCCCTTTGGGGCATTCTCCTCCAAGTTGGGCAACTTGCCTTAACTTAGAATCTTGCAGTTTGACCTGAGGCATTCAGGGGTTAATTGAGTTTTCATCTATTGTCAAACAGCTAGTACATATGAGAAGCATAGCATGTGAACCCAGGTCTTCCTGATACTGGGCTGCCCTTGAGTATATAAAAATGATCATAGAATTCTAGAGTTGGAAAGGGCCTTAGAGGTCTACATGTTTAACCCTTACCCAGTGCACAAATCTTGTCCAAATTATCCCCAGTAGAGGTTCAGTTCATCCATCTTATACTTGAACACTCTCAGTGACAGGAAGATAGCTCTGGTTGTTACGAAGTTTTTCATTATATTGAGCCAAAAAAAATCTGTCTTCTTTTAACTTCTATGCATTGCACCTACATCTGCCCTCTGGGACCAAGAAGAACGATTCTCTCTCTCTCTCTCTCTCTCTCTCTCTCTCTCTCTCTCTCTCTCTCTCTCTCTCTTTCAGTTGCCTTTATTTTCCATTTCTTCTCTCTGCTTGATGAGATGATACTGCTCAAAATTGTTCAGCCTCCATCTTTTTAGGATTTTGTCAGGAAGTCAGTTGACAATCATTTATTAAGTGCTTCCTATGTGCCAGACACTATTTTAAAATGTTGGAGCAGGGGGAGGGGGGCAGATAGGTGGTACAGTGGATAAAGCACTAACTCTGGATTTGGGAGGACCCGAGTTCAAATTTGGCCTCAGACACTTGACACTTACTAGCTGTGTGACCCTGGGCAAGTCACTTCACCTTCATTGCACCAAAAAAAAGAACCAAAACCATGCAAAGGAGTTAAAGGCCCTGGGCTCCCAAAGTCACTTAAAAAATAAAGTGCTGGAGCCATAGAGACAAACAAAACAAAACAAAACACAAAACCCGAATCACAGCTCCTTCCCTCAGGGAGCCCACATTCTAATGAGGAAGACACTATGTAGGAACTGCACATCCAAGATACACACAGTGTAGATGGAAGGTAATCTTTGAGAAAAGATTCCAGCAGGAGAAGATCCTGGGGCAGCAGAACTGTGGCTATTGGAACGTCATTGAGGTGTAATGTCACTGTATTCTTAAGGACACTCACTATAGCTGTTAGCTGAGACGTTGTGTAGACACTGCTGTCATTTCTGATCCCACGTAGGGCTTGGAATTAGGAAGACTTATCTTCGTAAGTTCAAATCTGGCCTCAGACACTTACTAGCTGTGTGACCCTGGGCAAGTCACTGAACTGTGTTCGCCTTAGTTTCCTCATATGCAAAATGAGCTGGAGAAGGAAATGGCAAAAAGACTCCTGTATCTCTGCCAAGAAAACCCCAAAGGGAGTCACGAAGAGTTGGATATGACTGAAACAACTGAACAACAATATCAAAAAAGACCATCCCAACTGTTAATTCTCCCCAACAGTGCAGATTACAACCAGACGGTGACTTAGTAAATCAGTCTTAGTGAATTGCTTAGGGTGCATAGGGGTTAAATGACTTGTCTAAGTGTCTCACTACTAGGAAGTATGAGGGGTGGGATTTGAGCTCAAGGTTTCCTGATTCTAAGCCCATCATCCTGTGCATTCTGGTAGACTTTCTCTATTTTGTCATATATATATATATATATATATATATATATATATATATATATACACACACACACACATATATATATACATATATCTATTTATATATAATTGCACCCTTTTTATGTCAGTGGAGTATTAGACTAAGAGCCAGCAAGACCAGACTTCAAATCCTGTATCAGACACTTATAAATTACATAAGCTGGGCAAGATAATTATCTTTTTGTAGCCTCAGCTTGCTCTTCTGTAAAATGGGGATAATGAAAGCACCGACCTCTCAGGATTATTGTGAGGATCCAATGAGATAAGAAATATAAAAGTATTTTGCAAACCTTAAAGGGTTATATAAACACCAGCTATTATTATTTAAACACCATATACACGAGAGCGATTATTATTATTATTACCCATTAAAATCTGTTGTGGAGGTGGGTCTGTATTCTTGAGGCCTGTACTGACAGGGAGCAATTTCTGAGAGTTTCCTACCAATCTGGAAAGGCTTAAGTACAGACTGGTGACAGACTGTGAATTAGACCCTGAAGGATCCTGGGCAAGTAACTTAAACTGTTTCTGCCTCAGTTTCCTCATTCACAAAATAGGGATAATAGCACTCACCTCCCAAGATAATTGAGGTTAAAATGAGATAATATTTATAAAGTGTTTTGCAAACTTTAAAGTGATATATTGTTTTTTGTTCAGTTGTTTCATTCATTTCTGATTCTTCATGGCCCCATTTGGGGTTTTATTGGCAAAGATACCGGAGAGGTTTTTGCCATTTCCTTCTCTGTACCATTTTACAGATGAGGAAACTGAGGCAAATAGGATTAAATGAGTTGCCCAGGGTCATACAGCTAGTAAGTGCATGAGGACAGATTTGAACTCAGGTCTTTTTGATTCCTGGCCCAGTGCTCAAAAGTGCTTCATAAATACTAATTATTATTGCGTGTAGGAGAGTCAGATTATTGAGTTTTAAGTCAGAGAATTTTATATTTGATCTTGGAGTTGGTAGGGAGCTACTGCAGTTGATTGAATGGAAGGTGGGAGTTGACATGGTTAGAGCTGCATTTTAGGAAGGTTAGTTTAATAGCTGAGTGGAGGATGGACTGGAGTTACTAAGAAACCCATAACTAAGTTGGGGAGGCCTGGATTCTGCCTCAGGGAGGGAGAATACAGAGTATCAAATCACAGATCTTTTGATGCACGGTAGCATATGCATTGATGGATTGTTTCATTTTATATATAGTATTTAGTGCCTGAGGGTCCATCCATTGGATCCAGCATTGAAAGCTCTTCCCATCTGTAATCACCCTCTCCCCTGGACATCTGCATACACTGGCTACATTGTGAAAGAGCTAGAGAAAGCATGATTTGAAAGTAGATATAGAACTTCTCCCAGTGGTCTGAAAAGAAAAACATGTATTAATAACAACTCATATTTCTTCAGTCCTTTATGGTTTACAAAGCACTGTCCTCACAAATCTGGGAGATAGTACAAGTATTATCCTATTTTTAAAAATCCACTAAACCATACTGCTTCTAATTTAACCATACTGTGTTAAAAGTGATTTGCCCATATTTAGAGAGTGGGCCATTGGTAACTTCCCACGACTCTTTCCTCTTGCTTTATCCCAAGAAAAGGAACAGAATTTGGAAGGAATGGAGAGTTAATAGGCCTACCAGGATCTGGTTTTTTACCTTTGTGACCTTGGTAAAATCACTTTCCATCTCTAGACTTCTGTTTCTTCACCTGTAAAATGAAGGTGACAGAGAACTAAGTAAGCCCCTTCCAGCTCCAACATTCCATTATGCCCTTCCCAGCTTTGGCATTCTATGTTCAGAATAAAGCCCTCTCCAGCCCTGACATTTTAATGAATTAAGAAGATGGAAATAAAAATCCCTCCTGAAGGACATGACCCCAAGACTTCTCAATTTGGGAAAAACAATCACAGTCTGCAGATCACAAACAGATTATTATCTTTTCATTCAGTATTTCCTTTCTGTGACTGCAAAACCCTCCCACCTTCAGGGAGGCCCAAGGCCCCTCATTTTCTGCAAGTAGCAACTCCTGGTCTCATCTGCTAAAACAAGTATTGAGCAATCCACCAGTTGGAAACTGTGACCATAGAAATACAAATGACTGTTTATTTTACAACCCTTGCACATGTTCTCCAAACCCAGGTAGAGGCCAGAGCCAAATGGAAGACTAAGTATGGAGTAGGGAGATGAACCTAACCTAACATCTATTTCTGAATATCTCAACTATTAGGGTCTCAGGGGTTATTTCATCACTGAATTAAGCAAGGTTAAAGGCTGAGCTTCCTGGTAATTATCCTTATTAGCATAATAAATCAATTAGCCATCATTTATTAAGTGGTAACTATGTGACAGGCACTGTGCTTAATTCTGGGAATACAAAGACAGACGTGGAAATAATCCTGACCTTCAAGGAGTTTACATTTAAATGGGTAGACAACAAACACATATTTAGAGAAAGACAAAATGTGTACAAATCAAAGGTGAGGTAAACTTGGAAGGGAAGGTTGGGGAGAGGAGGGACCAGGAAAAGTTTTATACAGAATATTGGGTTTAAGCTTAGTTTTGAAGGAGGCAGAGGGAAGATGAGACCTTCAAAATCATCTAATCTGACCCTCACATAGAATCATAGACCTTCCAGTTGGAAGGGACCGTGAGAAACAACTAGTTTTTGCCACCCCTTTTCATTTTACAGATGATAAAATGAGACCAGAGAAGTCAAGTGACTTACCCAAAGTCACAAAACCAGTAAGGGACAGCCCCATATCTGTGTCCTTTCTGCCATATAACACTATGAGGTATTAGCATCTTATTTTCTATATGAGGAAATGGAAGAGGGATAGATTGACTTAGGTAGCAAGTAACAGGGCCTAGATTTGAATCTGGACCCTCAGACTTCAAATCCATTTCTTTTGTCATGTGTCTCCTCCCTAGCATCAAGGTTTCCAGATATATGCTTTTTTTTTTTTAAGTGAGGCAATTGGGGTTAAGTGACTTGCCCAGGGTCACACAGCTAGTAAGTGTTAAGTGTCTGAGGCCGGATTTGAACTCAGGTACTCCTGACTCTAGGGCCGGTGCTTTATCTACTGTGCCACCTAGCTGCCCCAGATATATGCTTTTAAAACTGGTGATCTCATCACCTTCCATAGATTCAAAGATCATATGTATGCAGATGATTCTCAGATTTATTTATCTGTCCCTAACCTTTTCCCTGAACTACAATATCCAATCTTCAATCTCCAACTGCCTATTGAACATCTTGAACTAGATGTCTCATAGACATCTTAAACTCAACATGTTCAAAACTGACCTCATTATTTTTCCCCATACTCTCCTCTCTTCCTACTTCGCTATTATAGTTTTCTCTTTTTCTCTTTCTGTGTCTGTCTGTCTCTGTCTCTCTGTCTCTAGCTCTTACTCTGTCTGTCTGTCTGTCTGTCTCTTCTTACTTTGATATCTGATCAGTTGTCAAGTCCCCATCTCTCCTCTCAAATTGCCAATACACTGGTGCAGGCTGCTAGTAGGTCTTTCTTCCTTAAGTCTCCCCCTACTTCAGTTCATTCTCCATTCAGTTGTCAAATTGATCTTCCTGAAGCTTAGATCTGACCCCATAATTCAATAAACTCCAGTGACTCCCAACCATATCACGGATCAAATATAAAATCCTCTCTTTAACTTTTAAATCCTTCATTTTTCAGAGATTTCTGAGATGGAGCTTGCTTAATTTACTTGCTCCTCATCAGATTGGCAAAATTGACAAAAAAAAAAAAAATTGGAGGGGCTATGGGAAAATAGACAGATTAATGCCTGGTAGAGCTATGAATCTTGGTAGAGCTATGAATTGCTCCAGTTATTCTAGAAAGCAATTTGGAAAAAAAAAATGTAAAAAAACCCCAACCCAATAGGGGACAGCTATGTGGCACAGTGGATAAAGCACTGTTCCTGGATTCAGGAGGACCTGAGTTCAAATAATAATAATAATAATAATAATAATAATAATAATAATAATAATAATAATAATAAACTATAGCAGCTCTTTTTTGTGGTGCTAAGGAACTGGGAACTAATGGGGTATCCATCATTTGGGGAATGGCTGAACAAGTTAATAATTATTCTACAATTAATATAATGACATACTAATCGTGATGTAAGAAACCATGCAGATATTGGTTTCAGAGAGACCTGGGAATATGTGTATGGACTGATGCAGAGTGAAGTTAGCAGAACTAAGAGAACAATTTTTACTATAACAACAACACTGTTAAAATAAATAAAATCAAAAGACTTAAGAACTCAGCTGAACAATGCAACGATTAACTGCAATTCCAGAGTCTCCCTGATAAATAATGCTACTCACTTCCAGACTGAGAGGTTGATGAACTGAATAGGAAGAATCAGACTCCTGTATTGGACATGACCAATATAGGAATTTATTTTGCTAACTATGCATATATTTGTGGGGGGCGGGGCAGGGCAATGAGGGTTAACTGACTTGCCCAGGGTCACACAGCTAGTAAGTGTCAAGTATCTGAATCCAAATTTGAACTCAGGTCCTTCTGAATCCAGGGGCCAGTGCTTTATCCACTGCACCACCTAGCTGCCCCCTGCATAATTTGTTACAAGGAATTTTTTTGTTTTTGTTTATGTTTTTTGGTTGGAAGGTGGGAGGAAAAAAGGAGAAAAGACAAATCCTTATTGAAAAAAAAATGAAGTGATCTGCCAAAGGTCATATAGATGTTAAGTAGCTGTTTGGATCCCTTGTCTCCAAAATCCAGATCTCTTTCTATCACACCATAGTGGGCAAAGTCCTCTAAGAACTTCCACAAAATGGTAGAGCCCAGGCTGAGTGATATGAGCTATGTGAGCCAGCGTGAAGACAGCTCAGAATCAAGAGTCCTTGGGCCTTGGTTTTTTTCATCTGTAAAGTGAGGAGTTTGGACATTGATGGCATTTGGGGTCACTTTCAGCTCTAGTTCTGACATCCTGTGGTGCTGAATTTATTTGAGTAGGAGGGGAGAACTAGGCACCTCACCTCTCAAGTTGGGAGTTGTGGAGACCCAGACACTATCCTGAAAAGGTTGGGCCATACAGAGACCCAAAGACATCTCGAGGCCAGTGCTAAGGAAGTTACTATCAGACCAGGCAATATGGCAGGACCAGTCTGGGGAGGAGCTTACCTGGGATTCTGTCACTGGAGAAAGGAAGTGTGTAGGTTAGAAAGTGACTTAACCATGGCCAGTTGGCAAGAGCTGATAAGGAACTTCCCCCAGGTGCAGATCTGGGCCCTCAGATAGGCAGCCATCTGGAGGAGAGGGGCCAATCTGAGGAGCACATACGGGCCACATGCTCCTTGGAGCTCCCCAGGCTGGCCAAGACCAGCCTCCATCTTCCTATAGGCTGCCTCTCTGGGGTTACTCAGCACGCCTCTCCATGCAGTGGAAAGTTGAAGGGAGCCACATTCATTATAAACCTTGCCAGTCTTCTTACACCTTCAGCCCAGTGCCGCTGGCTGCTTTTTCATTTCTTGAACAGGACAACCTATCTTCTGACCCTGGGTGTTTTCAGTGGCTGTCTCCATGCCTGAAATGCTTTCCTTCCTCATTGCCACCTGCTGACTTCTCTCTACCTTCTTTCAAGTCCTACCTAAAATCTTACCTTCTTTAGGAAGCTCTTCCTGATCCCTCAATTCTAGTGTCTTTTCTCTGTTGAGTAGTTCAGATTAATGCTCTACCTACCTTGTTTGTAAATTGTCTTTTGCTTCTTATCTGTTCTATTAGACTGTGAGCTCTTTGAGAGCTGGGACTGTCTTTTTCTTTCTTGTTATCCACAGCCCTTAGTGTAGTGTCTGGCACAAAGTAGGCACTTGATAAGTGTTTATTGATCAACTAACACAGCTCTGCCCAAGTAAAACAACTGCTTGATTGCATAGGTGCAACCTCAGAATGTTTTACTTTGTCAGAATAGAGCAAATTTGGAGTGTCTCCCAAGATAACTGGCACATTTCCTGATCTGATATGTTTGCTTCCTTAATTAGAAAAAGGTAATATCCTGGTTTGTAGGGAGTCAGGTAGTTAGTGACATGGGCACCAGCATTGTTAGCCATCTGTAGCAATTACTGGCCATGGCCATCCTGGGAATTGCTCTGAACCCAGGAGTGCACTAGACCAAAGCTTCTTAAACTGTGGGTTTTGACCCCATATGGGGTCATGTAGCTGAGTGTGGGGGTAGTGAAAAATTTGGCAATGGTAAAAGGTTATGTATACCTGTTTTATATACCTGTACATCAGGAGTCACATAAAAATTTCTCTGGTGAAAAGGGGTCGGGAGTGAAAAAAGTTTAAGAAGCCCTGAGCTAGAGCCAGCTCAAATCAAGAATCAATTGTTAAGTTTTCAATGGGAGCATTTGGAACTCAGAAATAAACAAAAGCTACAAATCAGGGCTTAAATTTATTGTTTTGTGGTAATTGAAAAAATGATAATAATGCAAATCACTCTTTCATAAAACATTTTTTCCATATTTGAAGACCGAGAGGTATCTCCCCTAATTCTTCTCTTCTTTAAACTAAGCATCCTTAACTCCTTCGATTTTTGGCCATGTTGATTGCTCCTAAGTTCTGTCATCATCTTATTCATTCTTCCTTGTCTAAGGTAGTTTGTTTATGCCCTTTCTAAAAAGTGATGCACAGGGGCAGCTAGATGGCACAGTGGATAAAGCACCAGCCCTGGATTCAGGAGGACCTGAGTTCAAATCTGGCCTCAGGCACTTGGCACTTACTAGGTGTGTGACCCTGGGCAAGTCACTTAACCCTCATTGCCCTGCATAAAAAATTAAAAAAATTAAAAAGTGATGCACAAAATATAACAAAAAGGAAAATGTTGGAGGGGATTTGAGAAAACTGGAAGTGATTTGATTTATGTATATAAGCACTTTATAAGTATGTATTGAATATTTTGAATTGTTCTGCCTGGCCCAAGTGGGCAAAACTAGATTCCCCTTCATAGGAAAGCTGGATTGTCATCTGTTAGAGATGTTCTAGAAGAAAATTTTATGTGGTTAGGAGGGAGAAACTAGATGGCTTCACAGTTCCTTTATAATTTTGAGATTCTCTGATGCTGACATTCTGAGAAGGCTATACCCTCAAAATCCAGGGCCAGTGCTTTATCCACTGCACCAACAGTGGGTTAGCATTCCTTGTTTAAGGTAGTTTGTTTATGCCCTTTCTAAAAAGTGATGGACAAAATATAATAAAAAAGGAAAATATTGGATGTTGGAGGGAATTTGAGAAAACTGGAATGCTAACCCACTGTTGGTAGAGTTGTCAATGGATCCAACCATTCTGGAGAGTAATTTGGAACTATGCTCAAAGGGCTATAAAACTGCACATCTCCTTTGATCCAGCAAAACCACTGCTAGGTTTATATCCCAAAGACATCCCCCCAAAAGAAAAAAAATACTGATTTATACAAACATATTTATAGCAGCCTTTTTGTGGTGGTTAAGAATTGGAAATCAAATGAATGCCTATCAATTGGGTAATGGCCAAACAAGCTGTGGTATTTAATTGGAATGGAATATTATTGTGCTATAAGAAATGACAAAAAGGATTATTTCAGAAAGGCCTGGAAAGACTTACATGAACTGATGTATAGTGAAGTGAGCAGAACCAGGAATATGTTGTGCACAGTGACAGCAATATTGTTTGACGAAGAATTATAAATGACTTAACTATTCTCAGCAATACAATGATCCAAGACAGTCCCAAAGAACTAATGATAAAGCATCCTATCCACTTCCAAAGAAAAAATTGATATTGATTGAACACAGACTGAAGCATGCTATTTTTCACTTTCTTTCATTTTTTATTCAAGTTTTCTTAAACAAAATGACCAATATGGTAATGTTTTACATAATTTCAAAAAAAGAGTGATGCACAGAAGAGTATAGTACTCTAGCTATGGTCTAACAATAGAGTCATCCTACCTCTTCCTAATGACTCCCATTTGGAATGTGGAGATCTCCCTGTAAATATAGTTGTGAGAGGAAGCTTGGTGGGGCCCCAGAAGAAAAAGTTGCTGGAAGACAAGGTATTTTAACCATTGCTGCCATTTTTCATGTATGGCTAGACTCAAAGAGAAGTCACAAAGTGATCCAAGTACTTAGACATTCTATGGGAAAGCTGGGGCCCCATCAGGTGTCATAAATTGGATTGAACTCTGGCTTGGTCAATGGCTCATTATCTGAAGTAGCCAGACCAAAGGTTGCAGTAATTGACAAGACTAACAAACCCAGGAGCTCTGGTTTACACAAAAACCAGTTTTCTGGATGTCCCTAGTAAAAAGTCTAAGAACCTCAACTATTTTATTTGAAATGGGTAGAAAGACCTTTGGTGTGGCTTTGCAACCAGCTTCTCACCACCAATCTTTCCTCACCTTTGATCCTCAACCTTTCAACTACCTTATAGAATGACTCTCTTAGAAATTTCTCCTCTACAAGGAAAGGAGGGTAGTATTGAATAGATTTGGAGCATGCAGCTGATGGTCATGGGGAGGTCATGTTCTAGACCTATGCTCAGCCTTTCTGTGTCTTCTCTCTGGAAGCCTCAGTTTCCCCTTTCACAAAGTAAGGGAGTTAGTTTAGATCAGCTACTTATGAACT
Organism: Dromiciops gliroides; assembly: GCF_019393635.1. Taxonomy (NCBI): domain Eukaryota; kingdom Metazoa; phylum Chordata; class Mammalia; order Microbiotheria; family Microbiotheriidae; genus Dromiciops; species Dromiciops gliroides. Next base: position 642,871,033 of record NC_057862.1, read on the forward strand.
TATTTAAAAATATTTTGTTAAGTGTGTTTCAATATAATTGCTTTTCTTTATAATCTTATGTGTTTTGTTTTAGGCATTTAAAATCATTATTCAGAGCAGGGGTCACTTTACCAGATCACCACAGTGGTCCAGGAAATAAACCAAGTAGACTGGATGGTGATTCTATAATCCCTTCCTTCTCTGATTCTATCATCAGGTCAGATCTGATCTGGAGATCTAGAATCATAGGAGAATGTCAAAATTCGAAGAATCAAAAAACTCATAGATGTGTTGATCCCTTCACTCAGTGGAGCTCACAATCCACCTATATCAATCTGTTTTTTTCATCCTTATAAAAGTCTTATCCATGTCCTTCCATAAATCCATACAGTTAGTGAGCAGCAGAGCTGAGGTTTGATTCTCTGTCTCTTGACACCAAAATTCATTCCACTCCATTGCCAGCCGGCTCCTCCACGAAGCCTCTCCTCACCCTCTCAGCTGAATGTAATTTCTCCTAGATGACTGTGTCTGGCTCTCTTTGATCCCACTCCATTCTATTTTATATCCAGTGGAGAGCTCTTACTGACTGGGGAAGAGTGTTAAGTTTTCAGTGTGGGCATTTACACCTTGGAAATCAGAAAATATTCCAAGTCAGAACTTCTATTGTTTTTTGATTGTTTAGACTTAATAGAGTGATGGAGACAATGTTAATAATTCAGATTACACTTAATCTGTCTACATTTTATCCCACAAAGAGCTGGTTGTTAAATATTTACCAGCACATCACTGCTTATATCATACTTTCTTAGGTTTAAATTGGCTACAAATCTCCCCCTTTCTCCTGTTCTCTATTAGAAATTTTTATTAAAATTGAATTGGAACAGTTACAAGGGAAGGAACTGATTTCAAAAGCCTTGCATCTCTTCCATCAAGCAAAAGCACAAAGGGCTCCCCCCACCCACTCCCAGTGATTTACCTCAGAAAACAGATTCATTTAGGAAGGACGTTGCAACAAGGACCTCTTTGAGTGCAGGTAAGGGATGCTGACAATTATGAAACAAAAGGTGATTCCCTAAACTAGCTTTCTCTTCCTCATTCCTCTTTAGCAATGACCACACTTCTTCCACCCTGAGCTGTAAAGTCTTCTGCAGGCAGCCATGTCACACTAACTAAACAAGTTGACTCAAACAATCTCCTTACTGTTGCAGGGAGGTGCCCATTGCTTCCTTCCCCATAAGGTAAAACACTGTAGAGGAAAGAGTATTTGGCTTGGAGTCAGAGGACCTACATTTGAAATCTAGCTCTTCTTAATTATTACCTATGTGGCCTTGGGCAAATCACTTTACTCCTATGAGCCTCAATTTTAATCATCTGTAATATAACAGATCTGGCCAAGTGTCCCCCCACCCCAGATCTTCTGGACTGGGGTGCCTACTTACTAGGGTGCAAATGCCTAGCTCCATGGAGACTTACCACCCATTGGGAGTCAGGATTATTTTATTCATTCTATGAATCCTCAGTACCTCACACATGGGAGGTGCTTAATAAGTATTTGTTGATTGATTAATTGGTGCCATGCATCTGATGACCCTAGCTCATTCCCTGGCATTCTGGGGATTTTGATTGGTTATTGTTCAAAATATTTAGTGCAATGCAGACCTAGTTTGCTGCTCCTCTGTCATCATCATGCCAGACTCTCATGTTCTGGTATTCTCTGACTTCTGACTACTGGGCACTTCAGCTCTTGCCTTGGGGCCCAGGGGCCGAGGGGTTAGAAGGCTAGAGAGATTGTAGAGATCTGAGAGGTATGGCTGGCAAGAAAATGCATTCATACTATTCCTGGGCATCTCCATTTCCTTATTTCCACTCTGGGTGAGGTAGGACCCACCTTACCCCCATTAACTGTCCAACTCATCTAAATTTCATTATGTAAGGAGGGTGAAGGTTAAAAGAGGAGTTAATTCCATTTCTGTAGTGTAAACCACCTTTTGACATACAATTTGTTTCCTGCCCCCTCCACTGTTCACTGTGTTTTCATTGTTATCACCTGTACTTTTTATTTTCTTTGTTCTCCTACTCTCTCTTTATAAAGAAAAGGATGGTGAAAGAAGAGTAGATTAAATATCATTCTCCAAATCTACTTCTATTCCCTTACCCTTATCTTTCTTTTATCCAGAGCCCAATAACAGTTTTTTTCCTTTTTTCCTTTTCTTTTAAAACCCACTTTAAATTTACCCTCCTCAAAGTTTTCCTTAAGACTAATCCTTTCCTTAATCTACTCTGCCCTTTTCTCCCCTTCTCTTCTTCCCTTATTTCCTTGTTGAGTGAAATGTATTTCAGTACCTAGCTCTGTGTGTCTATTTAGTGCCCTACAATTGAATGCTCATATTTACTTTTTTATGTTTCTCTTCATTCCTGTGTTTATATTTCAAAATTTCTACTTAGCCCTGATCTTTTCCTTAGGAATGACTGAAAATCCTCTTTTTATTAAAGGTCCACTTTTTTTCACTATTGTAAGATTATACTCAGTTTTGTTGTTTAAGATATTCTTGGCTGTAAACCTATTTCTTATTTTCTGCTAGAATATCACATTCCAAGTTCTATGGTTCTTTAGGGTAGTGGCTGATATATCTTGTATGATTCTGACTGTGGCTACTCATTACTTGAATTCCTTCTTTCTGGCTGCTTGAAGTATTTTTCCTTTGACCTAGAAGGTCTGAGTTTTGTCTATAATATTCTTGGGAGTTTTCATTTTGGAGTTTCTTTTGGAAGGTAATCAGTGGATTCTTTCTATTTCTATTTTGTCCTCTGGTTCTTAGACATCTGGACAGTTTTCTTTTTTGATTTCTTGAAACAGTATTTCTAGGCTCTTTATAAAAAATGGAATTCAGGTAATCCCATGATTCTTAAATTACTTCTCTTTGATCTATTTTATAGGTCAATTCATTTTTTGCTGTGAGATACCTAATAATTTCTTCTATTTTTGATTCTTTTGACTTTGTTTTATCACTTCTTGTCTTATGGAATCATTAGCTTCTATTCCATCCAATCTAATTTTCAGGGAATTCTTTTTTTTTCTTTGGGTAAGGTTTTGTACCTCTTGTTCCAGGCCATTGTTCTCTTTCCAAATCTTTTTTCCATCACTTTCACTTGGTTTTAAAAATAATTTAAATTTTTTTTCTCTCTCTTTCTCCCTCTCACCCACCATTTCTCTCCCTCCTCTCTCTCTCCCCTACTCTTCCAGGAACTCTAGTTGGATTTATGCCCAAACTATGTTTTTCTTTGAGACTTTGCTTGTAGATGTTTTATAGCAAATTTCTTCTTTTGTCTCATCCTTTTGTGTCTTGAGCATCACTGTCACAATAACAGCTTTTTGTGGTGAGAATTTTTTTTCTTTATTCATTCCTCTATCCTACTTCCTGAATTTATACTTTGTGTTGGGCCAGGCTCTATGTACTTTAAGGGGAATGTATCAGCTGAACTTTTGTTCTGTTTTTCCTTCTGCTGTTTCTTGGAGGATATATTCTATTCTATTCAAGTTGAGGGCCTTCAAATTTTCAGTGCTTCTAAAGTGGTGTGATCTGGGACAAGGTATGACCATTATCCTCCTGGTCTAACCTCTGTAAATTCCTGACCTGTGTTTGGGTCTGTACAACACTCCTGTAGGTTTGCCCCTGATTGTAAGTTCCAGTAGACTTTTGCTGGATTCAGTCACTTTCAACTAGCTAGAAATATCTGACCTGGTTATTCTTATGCAGGCTTTAGATTGGGCTGGAGGCTGGAGTCGGGTCTCTGCTCCACTTTTGGGAACAGACTTACATGGCTACTATTCGTTTCTGAACTTGCTCTTCAATTTAGAACTCTACCCATAGGGGGCAGCTAGATGGCGCAGTGGATAAAGCACCGGCCCTGGATTCAGGAGGACCTGAGTTCAAATCCGGCATCAGACACTTGACACTTTCTAGCTGTGTGACCCTGGGCAAGTCACTTAACCCTCATTGCCCTGCAAAAAAAAAAAAAAAAAAAGAACTCTACCCATAAGCACAGGTGTCCTCCTAGGACCTACTCCAGAGGCACAGGTTGGTCTCAGATCTGTGGCCTAGAACTAGGTAGTGAATGATAGAGTGGCCAGTTGACACTTTTCTTACATTTTACACAAAGTCAGGCTCCCCATGCATGGGTGGTGAGATGCTATTCTTGTCCTGGTGCACATTCTCCTTATACTGCAATGCTCCTTGAAGTGACCCTATTGTCTGTAGATCTCTCTCTCTGTCTGTCTCCCTATCCTGTCCTGGATTGGAAAAATGATTCACTGTGATTTTTTTTCTTGACTCTCCTAACTGGGATTTGGCCTATTATTCCCATAATACAGAAGAGAAAACTGAGACTCAGAGACATGAAGGAACTTGTCGAAGCTCATATGCCCAAGGGAAGGAGATTGAGGAGGGAGGGATGCTGAGTATACTAATAAGCAACTGTCTACATGGGTTATTTAGCACTGGGTCTCAAAGTGTGGTTCAGAGAACTCTGGTGGGGGTCCCTGAAACCCTTTTAGGGGGTCTATAAGCTAAAAAACCCTATTTTATAGTAATATTCAGACAGTTTAACTTTTAATGTGGTAAATGTCTATAGATGTAACCCATATAAACAAAAGCTTTTTTTTTTTTTTTTTTTTGCAGTGGGGTGGGGAGGGGAGGAAGATCTTCAATAAATTTCAAGTGTCGGGGCAGCTAGGTGGCGCAGTGGATAAAGCATCAGCCCTGGATTCAGGAGGACTTGAGTTCAAATCTGGCCTCAGACACTTGACACTTATGAGCTATATGACCCTGGGCAAGCCACTTAACCCTCATTCTCCTGCTTCAGTGCCTCCCCCCCCCCAAAAAAAAAAATTAAGTGTCTTGAGGGATCCTGACACCAAAAAGTTTGAGAACTGGTGATTAAAGGAGAGCCTTCCCTTGCTCCAAAATACCTCCCAAGCTGTGCCTGAAATTATACAATCAGTGGTTCATTTCTTTCTTTTCTTTTCTTTTCTTTTTTTTTTTGGTGGGGCAATGAGGATTAAGTGACTTGCCCAGGGTCACACAACTAGTAAGTGTCAAGTGTCTGAAGCCAGATTTGAACCCAGGTCCTCCTGAATCCAGGGCTGGTGCTTTAGCCACTGCACCACCTAGCTTCCCCAAAGTGATTCATTTCTTTGGGTCTTAAAGGGTTTCCAGACTTCAAGGATCCCCTTTATTTAGTGTACTTGTTCTTAGAAAGGGAAACTCGTGCAGTTTTTCCAACATAAACTCATTGAGAGTAGGTATTGTTTCATTCTTTGTATTATTTCTATTTATTATTTAGTGTCTCCAGTGCCTAACACAGTGCCCTGCACATAGTAGGTGCACACAAATGCTTATTGATTGATAAGTTAGCAGCAGATACTTTATCCCTCTTCCTCAAGTTCAGAATGAATACTAACTTCAGGGTCTGTTTCCAAATTTTGCCTGGAGTTGTTCTTGGCCAGCTTTACAGAACTGCAAAAGGAAGAGGGCATGGAGTTGTTGGGAGCTCTGAGCTGAACCCTCTTTTCCTCCTAAGTTTTTAGTAAAAGCTTTTTTCTGAACATACTCTCTCACTTCTTCTTTCTCAGGCAACCACAAAATGCATGATATTCAATACTTGTCTTGACCCTGAATGAAAGCATGCCCTGAAGGGGTCACAGGCTGAAGATAGGGATGAGGGCTTGGCTTCTGGTTTGGAGGTTCTCCTGGAACTGACCAGATAAGGCAGGCCCTGGCATTTTATATGGGAAAGGACCATGGAAGTGAATGGCCATTGTAGCTGGGGGTAAATGGATTGGGTTTTCAGGTTGAAACTTTGAGCCTGTAACAGAACAAGGATGAACAAAGGTGGGACTGACCAATTGAAGGAAGGGATGATAGATTTGATTGGAGAGAAAGCATCATCTCTAGCTCTTTTATGATTCAGAATGGCTTCATAGCCTGTCTCTTGTGGTGGTTTTTCTCATGCTAGATTTCTTCATGTAACTAGGACAGCCTGGCCTGGTGGTAAGGAGGCAGTTTGGCCTAGTAAAAAGCAGAAGTGTCAAACATATTGCCTGCTGTTTGCATACAAGCCAGCTAGGCTCCCTAGTGCTGCCAGATCCAGATTTAAATATAATTGGAGGGGCAGCTAGGTGGTGCAATGGATAGAGCACCGGCCCTGGATTCAGGAGGACTTGAGTTCAAATCCAGCCTCAGACACTTGATACTTACTAGCTGTGCGACCCTAGGCAAGTCACTTAACCCCAATTGCCTCACCAAAAAACCCAAAACCCAAAACAAACAAAAATAAATAAATAAAATTGGAAAATATTTAATAAAACAAATGCAGTAAGGTATAGATAATGTTAATTTGTGGTTTTTTAAGTCAATCTATGGCCTGCTGGTATACTTATGTACCCTTTAGTGGCTATGTTCCTTTGGAGTTAGACATTGCTGGTGGAAAGGGCCCTTGTTGTTTTGTTGTTTTTCAACTGTATCCAACTCTTTTTAACCCCATTTGGTGTTTTCTTGGCAGAGATCCTGGAATTGTTTGCCATTTCCTCCTCAAGGTCATTTTCCAGATGAGAATATAAGGCAAACAAGGTTAACTGATTTGCCCAGAGTCGCATAGTTGGTAAGTGTCTGAGGCTGAATTTGAACTCAGGAAGATGAGTCTTCCTGACTGTAGGCCTGGCACTCTATCTACCATTTCACCACCTAGCTGCTACTTAAGGACCCTTGATTTAGTTTCTAGGCTTGATTCTTTAACTAGTTCCTTTCGTGATCTTAGAAATGTCTCTTGTACCTTCTGTGTTTCACAGCATTCAAGCACCAGTCAGATTGAATTATTGTGAAATTATTTCTTATTTTGAGCAGAAATCTGGGATAATAAAGAGTGAATCTAATCTCTCTTCTATAAATTAGTCCTTCAAATATTTGATAAAATGATTATGTCCCTAAAGCCTTCAGGTTAAATATTCCTCATTCTTTTGCATGTTCCTCAAAAAGAATGTTTTCTAGATCCCTTCCCTACTAGTCCCCTCCACTAGATTTTCTTTAGTTTGCCAGTATCATGTTTAAAATCAGATGCTCAGAAGTATTGTGAATATTCCAGGTGTGACATGACTAGCCCAGATACTGGAGGGCCGTTCTTTTCTTTTCTCTGAACAATACATTTCTATTAATGCAAATTAAAATCACACTGCATTTTTAGCAGTAATGTAACAACACTCTTGGCTAATACTGATTTGCCAGTTAATGATAATAACAATAACAAATGGTTAGCATTTACTTAGCTCTTTATGGTTTGCAAAACACTTTATAAATATTTGATCTTTATATCAACCCTGGGAGGTAGATACTATTATTATCACCATTTTACAGTTGAGGAAACTGAGGCAGACTGAGGTTAAGTGACTTGCCCAGGGTCTTACAGTTAGGGCCTAAGGCTAGATTTTAAGGCAAGGATTCCTAACTTCAGGTCTAGTTCTCTATCCTCTTGCAAACCCAACGTGTTCCTCATTAGATCTTTTAGACTTACCCTTCTCTTTACCTGTGTTGGTGATTTTTTTGGGGGGGGTGGGGGGATGAGGCAATTGGGGTCAAGTGACTTGCCCAGGGTCACACAGCTAGTAAGTGTCAAGGGTCTGAGGCCAGATTTGAACTCAGGTCCTCCTGAATCCAGGGCCACTGCCTTATCCACTGTGCCACCTAGCTGCCTCCTGTGCTGTTGATTTTTAGAGTTATCTAATGCATTAAAGAAATCTGTTAAGTTTCGTCCTGTTGGCTTTGATCCAGCATCTCAGCCTATGGACATAATTTTGAATCTTGCTTTTGTAATCCACCTTATTAATTATTCCTCTCAGTTTTTTATATCACCAATGGATTGGATAAGACATATGCTTTCTATGTTTCATACAAAATCATAGAATGATAGCCTCATAGAGTTGGAGTTACCTTAGAAATTGTTCAATCTACTGATCAGCCTTTGCAAATGTGTGGAACTCTTTAATATTCAAAAACATCATGGGTGAAAAAGTCTATACATCCTCAGAGAGAGAACTGATAAACTCTGAGTATAAATTAAAACATACTTTTTTCCACTTTATTTTTCTTGCTTTTTTTTTTTTTTGCAATATGGCTAATATGGAAATATGTGTGCATGACTTCACATTTACAATCAATACCATTTTGCTTGCCTTCTCAAAGGGTAGGGAAGATGCAGGAGCGAGGGAAAGAATTTGGAACTCAAAATTTTAAAAAATGAATGATAAAAATAAACCAAAACCAGGCAGCTAGGTGGTGCAGTGAATAAAGCACCGGCCCTGGATTCAGGAGGACCTGAGTTCAAATCCAGCCTCAGACACTTGATACTTACTAGCTGTGTGACCCTGGGCAAGTCACTTAACTCCCATTGCACTGGAAAAAAAATAAAAAAATATTAAAAATAAAAATAAACCACAACCAATACTGGTCCAGCACATAATAATATTTGTACTCTTTGTAGTACATCAATACTTTAATGGTTTCCTGATTTTATTGATAATTAAGGTTGCAAAGCATTTTGCATACATTATCTCATTTAACCCTTTTAAAACTTACAAAGAAATACTACTATTACAAATAAGGAAACTGAGGCTTAGAAAGATTAAATGGCTTGCATGTGTAGTATCCAAATTAGGATTTGAACCTAGTTTTTCCTTCCTACTAGTCCAGCTTTCTATTTAACAATGTGAGTACTTTCAGTCGCTAGCCAGTCAATAAGCATTTATTAAACGCCTCCTGTGTGCCAGGCACCATGCAAGCACCTAAGTATTCTACCATCTATTCAATGGTTCATCGTTCATAAGAACTAGTGGGATACTGGTGAATGTCTTGATAACTATGGGATATATTAGGCCTATTCAATTCCCTTGAACGACCAGCATAGTAACTCATCAAAAATGGAAGTATTAAATTGTTATTACTTATACTTATTGAACCCATCCTGATTTCTAGTAATCATGTTTTTAAGAGTTCAAAAATTATCCATTTAATGAACTATTCTAAACTTGGGTAAGTCTTTTGGACCCCTTTTTCACATTATGGATAGCAGTGCAAAGCTCATCCCTACGATTTCTGTCCTTATTCTGATCATTGGGAAGCCATTGGGAGCTGAGGCACCTACTTAATTCAATCAACTAAGGACTTCTGCTATTGCTTTACCTTTATTGGGTTTGAATTCTCTCTTAATGATATTACTTATACCCTTCTATGGCTTGATCTTCTCTTTGATGGAGGAACAAGAACAGGATGACTAGAACAGTTCTGCTTTCTCTCTGTCATCTGTTAATGTGACACCATCTGCCCCAAGGACAGATTACTTTACTTTTTCTACCCCTAAACATAGTTTAAAATGCCCTTTTTGTAGACCGAAGCATTTTCCACAAACCACAGCCCATTCCACTCATTAGCTTTCCTGATAATAGTTTGGGGGAGGCAATGGAGTATAGCGAAGGTAACACTAGACTGTAAGTCAAGAGACTGGGTTCAAGTCTTGATTTTATATGTCTTCTAGCAAAATTACATTATCCCCTTTGGGTCTCAGTTTTTCCACCTGTAAAATGGAAATAATGATTCCAATGGTTGAGATTGTTGTCAAAGTTATGTATAAACACACTAATGATTTATGATTTCATTAACATGGAGAATTCCTGGCAGAGTAATTTATCCTACCAAGACAGATCTTATCTATAATTTAGTAGATTAGTCTTAGGGAAATACCTGAGAAACATAGATTTTAAGTGACCTGTGAAGTATCCCACATCTAGCAAATGTCAAAATGGGATTTGAACCCCAGTCTTCTTGACTCTGCCTACAATGTAATGATGCCTCCAGGACCACAGAGGTCTTAAGATAAAATGAAGTAATGTCTGAAAGCACTTTGTTAACAAATGCCCGACTTCCTCAAGTACATGTCTGATCATAATAATGTTGTTATTCAGTCATTTTTCAGTTGTGTTTGAATCTTCATGAGCCCATTTGGGGTTTTCTTGGAAGAGATATTGGAGTGGTTTGCCATTTTCATCTCCAGTTCATTTGATAGATGAGGAAACTGAAAGAAAGAGGGTGAAGTGACTTGCCCGGCGTCACATAAGTAGTAAATGTCTGAGGTTGGGTTTGAACTCAGGTCTTCCTGACTCCACACCTGGTGCTCTATTCACTGTACCACCTAGCTGCCTCAACCATATGACTACTCTACCTAATACATGGCACTAATTCCCTATGATCTCCAGGATCAAGTATATACTCCTCTGTTTGTCATTTAAAGCTCTTCACAACTTGATCCCTTCTCCCTTTTCCATTCTTCTTGCTCAATATTTCCTTCCATGCACTTGATGGTCTGGCCATCTTATGCTTTTATACTGCTATATGCCATCTTTAGAATATACTCCTTCCTCAACTTTACCTCCCAGAATCCCCAAATTTCTTCCAGACAGTTCAAGTGCCATCTTCTACATAAAGCTTCTCCTGATTTTGAGTTCAAATCCCGACTCAGACATTTACTACCTATAGGTCCCTGATGAAATCATTTAACTTTTCTCAGCCTTAGTTTCCTTACCTGTACAATCAGGATAACAATAGCAAGGTTGATATGAGGATAAAGTGAGATAATACTTGTAAGTACTTTGCAAGCCTTAAGGTGATCTATAAATGCTATTATTGTTATTACCATTATTATCGTTACTCTCAGCTGCAGTTGTTCACTTTCCCAAAACTCCCTTTTATTCCCTTTGTATATACCAACTGGGTGGCATCAGGCAGCTAGGTGGCACAGCGGAAGACCTGAGTTCAAATCTGGCCTCAGAAACTTACTTGCTGTGTGACCGTGGGCATCACTTAACTCTGCCTCATATTCCTCACCTATAAAATGAACTGTAGAAGGAAATGGTAGACCACTCCAGTATATTTGCCAAGAAAACCCCAAATGGGTTCACAAAGAGTTGGACACAACTGAAATGACTGAATAAAAAAAAATACATTCTGTATAGACTTAGATATATGTGATCTATCTCTCACATGCTTGAGAGCAGGGACAGTTCCACTGTCTTTGTAGCCTAAGAAAAGTGCTGTGTCAGGTATATAATAGACATCTAATAAATGCTTGTTGATTGATTATTATACAAATATAAGGTGGTCTTATCTGTATTATTACAAACCTATGTTCCTTCTGTCCTTTTCCCCAAAATAATTTTCATTGATTTCTTTTGCTTTATAGCAAATAACATGTTTTTTAAAAAAGAGGAAGAAAAGAAAAAAGCCCAGTAAAGCCAATAAATACATTGAAAAGGGCCAAAATATATTGCAATATTCCACAAACTGAAGGGACATTCTTTATCTTCTTTAGGGATATTTTTTCTTTCTCATTTTGCAACCTTCAATTTTGATTGTTTTGTGTTCTTTCCATTTATATCATTGTATTCATTGAGTATATTGTTTTCTTAGTTCTGCTTATTCCCTTCTGCATCAGACTATGAAAATCTTTCTGGGCTTCTCTGTTCTCATTATATTAATTTTTTTTTTGTAGCACAGTAACATTCCATTACATTCATGTATCACAGTTTGTTTAGCTATTTCCCAATGGATAGGCATCTGCTTTGTTTTTGATTCCTTCCTGCCACAAAAAGTTCTGCTATAAATATTTTGGTGTAGATGAGGATTCTCTTACTGATGACCTCCTTGGGGTATTAGTCTAGCTGAGTAATAGAATATATAGGTCAAGGAACTGGACATTTTGTTCTATTTTTTTTACATACCTTTGTTCTAATTTAATTCAAGTCCTTTAAAACTTTGAACTCATTAGAAAGCTCCTTTTGTTGCCACATTAATCTCTTTAGTTACCTCATTTACTACCTCATCAGTATCAATTGATATTTTTATTGACAGAACTTAGTTTTTTAGAAATCTTCCATCCTTCATGAGTTGAATGTTTCTGGGAGCAGGGTTCTACTTTAATCTCTCTGAACCTCAATTTCCTCAATAAAATGAAAATAATAATATCTGTAATAGCTTCCTTACAGGGTTGTTATGAGAATTGAATGAGATGAATGAATGTAAAATACTTTAAGAAACTTAAAATGTAATTTAAATGGTCTATTACTTTTTTCCAACTTTTTTTGAAATATGTTTTCTTACAACATACAGTACATATGTGGCCATGCATGGTAGTCCCTTCCTTTGGAATTAAAATTTTCAAGATAAAATAGTGACTTTGTGTCACAGTTCCTATCACTTTTATTTATTTATTTATTTATTTTTGTGGGGAAGTGAGGATTTAGTGACTTAAGGGGTTACACGGCTAGTAAGTATCAAGTGTCTGAGTTCAGATTTGAACTCAGGTCCTCCTGAATCCAGGGCTATTGCTTTATCCATTGCACCACCTAGCTGCCCCCTTCCTATCACTTTTACATTAACAAATTTTTCCTTGCCAGTCAAAATTACACCCATACTTTGATTCCAACCATTTGTCTCAATATTTGTACCACTTTTCACTGTGACTTTCTTTACATCAGAACTTTTTGGAAGGAACCCAGGACTGGGTCATGAGGCCATGATTTTAGAATCCTGGAATATCAGAGCTGGGAGGGATCTGAGAGATTATTTAATCTAGTAGCCTCATTTTTACAGCTCGGTGGTGCAATGGAAGGGCAGCTGGGTGGTGAAGTGAATACAGTGCTCTGCCTGGAGTAAGGAAGACTCATCTTCCTGAGTTCAAATCTGGTTTCAGATATTTACCAGCTATGTGACCCTGGGTAAGACACTTCACCCTTTTTGCCTCAGTTTCCTTATCTATAAAATGAGCTGGAGAAGGAAATGGCAAACCACTCCAGTATCTTTACCAAGAGAATCCCAAATGGGGTCATGAAGAGTCAGACATGATGGAAGACCAATTGAATTAATGCAGTAAATAGAGCACTGGACTTAGAGGCAGGAAGTCTTGACTTCAAAGATTACTCCAGATACATACTACTTGGGTGACCCTGGGCAAGTCCATTCTCTTTGCTTAGCCTCAGCTTTTTCCTCTGTAAATAGTTGAATAATGAAGAACCTTTATCTCCCAGGGTTATTGTGAGGATCAAATGAGATAATATATATTAACCACCTCATTAATCTTAAAGCACAACATAAATGTTAATGATTACAGGCTAGGAAACTCAGATTGGAGAGTTTCAGAGACATGGATAAAGTCACATGGGTATGTCAGAGGAAAGATATAAACCCAGTTTTGGTCCCACTCACTTTGGCAATGGACTCAATGTATGACAACCTAAAACAAATAATTTCCCCTCTCTATTTCTTTGTTTAACCAATTTTAAAATGAGGTAGAATTGGATTTAAAAAGATCAAAATATAAGAATTTCCTAAAAAGCCTCTAAAATGAACATAAGATCCATCAATAAGAAGCCACCAGTTTCCATGATAAAATAAAGTCAATGATTTTGAACCCAAATTGGTCTAGATGCTGTCTAAGGTCTCTATCAGTTCTAACATACTTATCTTACTATGTTGCTAGGTAGTTTTGACATTATCTTCTTCTCTGGCTCTTGTCCACAGTTTGCAGTTCATTTGCAGTCATAGACTTAAGGTCCATTGGAAGAATAGATACAACATTTCCCTATTTCATGTAGTGATGTAAGGAAGGTAATATAGAAAATGTCACTAGCTTGTGTTATCTTGGGTGAGTCATTGCCGTGTATTGTCAGTAATCCAGATTCCATGTGTAACGATCAAAAACAGTTCCCCAGTCTTGGTCGGAAGAGTGAAGTTAGTGGCTGAACCCACAGGGTCACCAGCAATGTTCAGATTACGTCTGATGGTTTGCAAAGAGCCTCCTTCCATAACCTGTAACGGGGAGTTCCTTGATGATGACAAGTCTAAATCAGGAAGGTGTTTTCCTTCTCAGAAACTCACTGAAAACCCACAATGGATGGATTTCCATAAGACTGAGGAGTTTTGGGGGACCCCTTGTCAACAACGGCAAGCTCCATTTTTCTCTCCCTTACCAATGGAACACATGACACTCAGGTGACGTAAGCCAGTGTGTTTTCTTTATTTCAAGCAGAAAGTTAGTGGGAAATATATCTTTCCCTTATACAGGGGAGGGTGTCTAGGGTTGCCAGACATTTGAGATTTAAAAAAAAATCCTTTAGAAATTTTTCCTCTTAAGGTCATTGGACCATAGACTGTTAGAGCTGTTTAAGAGTTCTTACGTGTATTACACCAGAATCAGAAAGGAATTTAGCCCAGACTTTCAAAATCAGGGTGGTGGTGGGGTGGGAAGCTAGGTGGCACAGTGGATAAAGCACAGGCCCTGGATTCAGGAGGACCTGAGTTCAAATCTGGCCTCAGACACTTAACACTTACTAGCTGTGTGACCCTGGGCAAGTCACTTAACCCTCATTGCCCATCAAAATAAACAAACAAACAAAAAACAAAAACAACCCAGGAGGGACCTAAGCACCTGGAGGGAGGGAGAGGAAAAGGAATAAACATTTAAATAATCCCTACTATGTGCCAGGGAATATGCTAAGAGCTTTTTACAAATATTTTCTCATAAATCCTCATGACAACTTTTTGAGATAGATGCTGCTATTTCCCCATTTTACAGTTGAGGACACAGAGGTAAATTGAGGTTAAATTATTTGCCCAGGGTCACACAGCTAGTAAGTACCTGAGACTGGATTTGAACTTAGCCCTTCCTGACTCTAGGTCAAGTGCTCTAGCCACTGTATTATCGTTTGCTTCAACCTAGACTCTTAAAGCTAGAAGGGGTGGGGCAGCTAGGTGACGCAGTGGATAAAAACACTGGCCTTGAATTCAGGAAGACCTGAGTTAAAATCTGGTCTCAGACACTTGACACTTACTAGCTGTGTGACCCTGGGCAAGTCACTTAACCCTCATTGCCCTGAAAAAAAAAGAAAAGAAAAGAAAGCTAGAAGGGAAGCTTAGTACTGAAACCTTTAAAGCTAGAAGGAACCTCGGGACATACTTGGAGTGTAATAGTTGAGGGGGACTCTGGATATCATTGAATCTAAACCCTTCACTTTAGGTATGGGGAAACTAAGGCCCTGGGTGAAGCTATAACTTGAGGTCAAGTAGTTTGTTAGTGACTGAGATGAGAGTAGAACCCATATCACAGACTCACACAATTGTGGCATTTCATAGATGGAAGGGACCGCAGGGACCATCTAATCCAATTTATATGTGAAAAGAAATTCTCTTTATAAACATCAGACCGGTAGTCATAGAACCTTGGCCTAAAGGTTCTGTGGGTACACCCTAATTATCTCCGGAGGCAGGCCATTCCCCTGCTGCATCATTCTAATTATCACATCAGTATGAAATTTAACTCTTTTCAATTTCCATCCATGGTTCCTAGTTCTGTTCTCAACAATCAGAGTAAATCCAATCTTTCTTCCAGGTAATAGTCCTTCAGACTTGAAGAAAGTTATCCTATTCCTCCTAAGTCTTTTCTTCTCCACAATAAACATTTCTAGTTCCTTTTGCAGAATTGAATATGGCAGGGAATTGAGGTGCCTTTTTCAGATACTGTCTTCCCCATTAAAGCATACATGCTAATTCACCTCTTTACCCCGCCTTTCACATTGTCCATCGCTAAGGTGTGTATCAGTAAATGACCACCTAGGGGGCAGCTAGGTGGTGCAGTGGATAGAGCACCAGCCTGAGTCAGGAGGACCTGAGTTCAAATCTGGCCTCAGACACTTGACACTTACTAGCTGTGTGACCTTGGGCAAGTCACTTAACCCTCATTGCCCAACAAAAACCAAACAAAAACAGATGACCACCTAAAATGTCTTTTCTTTAATGTTTCAAGGACCTGTGATTTAACTGCTATAGATATTCCCATCACTGATTCATGCCTGATCTTCCAAGGGGTTAGTGTGGTCCAAAAATTTTGTCACCAACCCTTTTGTGATGACTTATTCCAACCTGAGTCAAGTTGATTAAATGCCCAGGCCTGTACTTGAAGCCATTGCAGACTGGTAGGATCTGACAGAGTGTGCGGTCTACTGGTATAGCATTAAAATTTCTGTGCCATGGTGAGCCCAAGTGGAGGGGCTGTCTCAGAAAGTAATTCTTTGGCATGATGGAATGAGAACTCTTAGGACAAAAATGGTGGCTATAATTTGTTCTAACAGTCAGTCAGTCAATGTGCATGTGTTAAATGCTTATTATGTGTCAGGCACTGGTCTAAGTTCTAGAGATTCAAAGAAAGGAAAAAAAAAATTCCCCAGTCCTGCCTTCAAGGAGCTTACTTTTTAATGGGAGAGACAATATATAAATAACTAGGCACATTCAAGATGTATTTAGGGAGTAGATGGAAGATCATGGTGAGGGGCAGGCATTAATAGTTTGCCTGGTCTTATTCCAGTCTCATCCAGTCTTTGAGGTGATCAAGTCACAAGATATTTCTTTCTCTCTCTTTGTCCTCTACTTCAAATCTGTTTCACTTTATTCTCTGAGTAGAGATGGCTGCCTGACTTTAAGTACTTGCCACACAATCCTCAACAACTTTAGGGAGTTATTTGTTAACCATCTTCCTCTTTGTTTTGAGGTTAAACATGGCATTTCCTCTTGATGGGTGTGATCTTAGGTGGTGATGTAGTCGTGGTTGAAGAGATTTCCATTAAAAACCAAGTTTTCCGATTGCTCAGAATGTTCTTTAAAAAATCCCTATTATTCTGAATTGTGTACTTGGGTTCCATCCAAAGGTGAGTTCTCATTGAGAAAATCTGAGTTAAATTCATCAACAGATTGTCTTGAGTTATATAGAAATAAAAAATAAAAAAAGCTTCTATCTTTTTCAGTTAAGAATGTTCATAATTGGAAAGGTCATACTTAGATGGCAGCCAGCTCCTATCCACCAGCTCCATGCTTTACATCCTTCTAAGAGGCTCAGGTGGCTGACATACGATTTTGTAACTCACTCCCAAGGTGACCCGTTATTCTCTTTGAGCCTCAGTTTTCTCATCTGTAAAATAAGGTGATTGAACCAGATGGGCTAAAAGATCTCTTTTAGCTCTAAATCTATGATCCTATTAGTATGTGAAGCCTGGGTTTGAATAAATGAATTGACTCAGTGAGGGATCTGTTGGCTAATGTTTCCCTTATGGGGCTGATCTCCTTATTCCAGTTCATTGGGGGTACTTTTTTTTTTTTTGCGAGGCAATGAGGATTAAATGACTTGCCCAGGGCCACACAGCTAGTAAGTGTCAAGAATCTGAGGTTGGATTTGAACTCAGGTACTCCTGAATCCAGGGCCAGTGCTTTATCCACTGCACCACCTAGCTGCCTGCCCCCCCCACCCCGGGGTACTTCTAAGGTCATCTAAACTTACCTTGATAGGATTGACAGACCAGAAAAAGAAAAATGTATTCTGAAAGTAAAACAATTAGTAAAGGACTAGGAAAGTACTTTCAATACATTTACTGTGGGGATTAGAGCCTTATCTCTGACTTCACATTGGGGAAAGCCATTTCTTCCAAGACCCACATGTCAACATGGGGAGAGCATTACATATAACTCTTGTGTGGTCAGACCAAAAGTTGGGAGGACCCATTCATGAAGCATCTGAATAGCTTCTCAGAGTGTCCTATTGCTTGCCACTCTCTCAACCACAGGGAGAAGTCCCTTTTAGAAGCTGCTGGGTGGCACAGTAGAATGTTAGATATATGTTCAAATCCAGAGTCAGACATTTACTAGCCATGTGACCCTGGGCAATTCACTTAACCTTTTTCTGTCTCAGTCTCCTCAACTATAAAATGGGAATAATAATAGCATCTTGCTTCTTGTATTGCTGTGAGGATAAAATGTAATATTTTCAAAAACAAATATAAATGGTATATAAATGCTAGCAATCATCATCACCACCACCACCACCACCACCAATTTTTTCTTTTTGGGAGGCAATTGGGGTTAAGTGACTTGCCCAGGGTCACACAGCTAGTAAGTGTCAAATGTCTGAGGTCGGATTTGAACTCAGGTCCTCCTGACTTCAGGGCCGGTGCTCTATCCACTGCGCCACCTAGCTGCCCCACCACCATCATTATTAATGATAATTTCTCATTTACTCTTAGGTAAATGACAGCCGACAGGAAACCTTCTATTGTTCCCCTTTCTATACTACCATACGTATTTCCTTTATGTGTATATTCTATTTTTTGCAGAAGTTTCTGATGTTGTTGGCACAGTCTCACTAGACTGTGAGAATATGTATTAGACCTACCACTTGAACCTGGAACTTCATGAGATGGACATAAGTAAGGGCCAAGACAGATCTTGTTACACCATACTTTAGAGTGTAGTGGAGGGGAGGCTCCAGGGATGAGTGGCTTGGAAAATCCCAGAATAAATGAATTTAGGAAATGCCAAGGTGCCTCAAATAAAAACAATCTTTATTATGAACTTGGCAGACATCAATAAGCATGAATATGTAAAGAGAACAGACAAAGAGGATTGTTGATGAAACTGTATCTATTATGTATAATTATACACACACACACACACACGCAAATATATATATATATTAAAATTAACAGGTAGTACAAATATAGTCTTGCTTCCCTGTGTTTCTTTTTAAATTCCTTCTGTACTCTTCTGAATATTTAAAAAATATCCTTTTCCCTCTCTTCCCCTCTCCTCCTTCTCTCCCTTCTCCTCTTTCCTCCCCTCTTCCCTTCCCCTCTTCTCCTCCTCTCTTCTCCTCCCATCCTCTCTTCCTCAAAAATCCACAGATCTTTCAAAATATAAACTATAGTCTAGCTATGTCTCCTCCATCTTCTACTCGTGAGCTGAATTTTTGAACCCAAGTGTAAGACTTAGCATATAAACCATATTGATAAACCCCATTTAATTACATAGTAGTAGTTGCGGCCCAGTGTTCTAGCCTTTCAAGAACTCTTTGCTGATATGGAAAACTCCATCATCCAATGGACCCTCTGCCCTCCCCCTCTCCCTGGGCATTGGAGAGACCACCCTCAGGGAATAGAGTGGGTATTTGGAATAATAGCATCCTTACTAGAGTGACTGTAGCTCTCCAAGGTGGCTGGTTTGAAAAGAACAACCCAGAGGCTTGTTCTGTTTGGTGAAGGTCTATCATAGGCCAACATTTCAGGTAGTACAATGGATAGAAAGCTGGCCTTGGAGTAAGGAAGACCTGAGTTCAAATTCTTCCTTAGACATTTACCCTGACAAATTTAGGTTTCACTTGAAGACTCCTTATGATGGGGAGATCACTACCTTTCAAAGCTGTCCACTTTCATGCTGTTTTCATTCTTAGGAATATAACATATATCTTCTGACCCTACTCTCTTAGGGCCAGGCAGGCTACATATCCCCTCAGGCTAGCTGGGTACCCTACTGTGTTTGTGAGATGGTCCCTTTCCTGTGTCATCACATGGAGGCCCAAATTCTATGTTTGATTGGAAGCAGACACCCTAGAACATATCACAAGTCAATCTCTATGCTGGATTATCACACTACGTCTTCCTTTTTTCAGTGTATGTTACCTTCTATAACATTTTGTTACTTTGTCTCTGTATTTCTCCATCAAATGGAATGATAGGAGTGAGATATAGAAGGGAGGACTCTGGTCCAACCTCAGAGCTTTAGAGATGAGACTCAGAGAGATGAGGCAACTTGACCATGATCATGGTGAGTGGCAGCATCCGGGTCTTCCTTCAGATCATCAGACTCTGAGATCATTGATCTTTCTTTCACACTGTTGGACATCAGAAATTCACAGGCTCCTGAATGTCATTACTCTGTTTTGTGTATCTTATCTTATACCAAGACAAGCCTTCTGAGGCTCTTATGGAGTCTTCTTTTCCTTTAAGTAGTAGGAAGCACAGCCAGTCAATTAACAGTCAACAAGTATTTATTAGGGGATTTATTAAGTATTTATTAAGGGATCACTATGTGCTAATCCCTGGGGATACAAAGAAAAGCCAAAAATGTGGTCCCTGTCTTCAAGTTGCTCACAGTCTAGTGAAGAAGACAAGTCAATTACATACAAAAATGATATTTAGGGGCAGCTAGGTGGAGCAGTGGATAAAGCACCGGCCCTGGATTCAGGAGTACCTGAGTTCAAATCCGGTCTCAGACACTTGACACTTACTATCTGTGTGACCCTGGGCAAGTCACTTAACCCCCACTGCCCCGCAAAACAACAACAACAAAAAAGATATTTACAGTGGGAAGCGATTTCAGAGGAAAGGTATTATCAGTAGGGTACTAATTCCTGCAGAGGGTGAGATTCAAACTGAGTCTTTTTTTTCTTGCAGGTCAATGAGGGTTAAGTGACTTGCCCAGGGTCACACAGCTAATTAGGGTCAAGTACCTGAGACCGGATTTGAACTCAGGTCCTCCTGAATCCAGGACTGGTGCTTTATCCACTGTGCCACCTAGCTGCCCCCATGAAAACATGGAGTTTGGAGATGGAGAGCTGTGCTTGAAGAACAGCAAAAAGGCCAGTGTTGTTAGACCTTAGACTATAAGGGCGGGCATAAATTGGAAGAAGACTGAAAAGGTGGAAGGAGCAGGGTGGGGAAAGACTTTAAAAATTAAACAGAAGAGTTTGTATTTGATTGTGAGAGCCATTGGAGTTTATTGAGTAGGGGTGATGTGGGCCATCTTATTTGACCAATGATGGTGATGATGGTAGCAGCAGCTCATGATTCTATTGTATAATACTTTGCAGATAATAGGTGTTCAGTCCATTTTAATAAACATTTCATGAATGGGACAGAATTCAAGACAGAAGCTTTCTGTCCACCCACAGCCACCTCTCTGACTATAGCCCAGATATCCTGACTTCCAGTAGAAAGTTTCTTAGGCGGGCAGCTAGGTGGCACAGTGGATAAAGCACTGGCCCTGGATTCAGGAGGACATGAGTTCAAATCCGGTCTCAGATACTTGACACTTACTGGCTGTGTGACCCTGGACAAGTCACTTAACCCTCATTGCCCCGCCACAAAACCAAAACCAAACAAACAAATGAAAGTTTCTTAGGTCTTTCCCCTGTGCCCCACTGCTTCCTGCCAGACCTCTCTTTTCCCCTATTCTGAGGAACTGAGATGGTGGTGGCTGGTTCACTTCTCCGTATCCTAGCATGTGTTTAGGGTCTTTCACCACCCTGCTCCACCCTGCTCCTTTCACCTTTTCAGTCTTTGTATTCCCCCAGTGATGTTAGACATCATGATGATTAAAAGGTTTTCACTAGCTGATCTTTGAGGTCTCTTTCAACTATAACTCAATAATTCATTTGATCACCAAGCTTCCTTCTAGCTCTGACATCCTGTGAGAGATCCCTTTCTTTTGGTTATGTCATAGGAAAACCCAATTCTCTTGGCTGATGCTGCTATTTTTTAACCATTTTTCAAATCAGAAGTGGTTTGGACCCCATGGTGCCTTTACCACATACCTTTACAAAGCATACTCAGTAACTAGGTGTGGGTTTAGCCTCAAATGGAAATTTCTTCTTGGTCTTTAATTTTTCCTTTCTTTGAGTTGTGACTATGACTCAGCCATTGGTTTTTGCTTTCTTCATCCTCAACTTTCACCTTTCTTCTCTCCCTGACTCTTTAATCCCTGTCTATATAGAGGACAAAAGGAAATCAAGAGAGGTAGCTATGATGAAATGAACCTTGGACTTGGAGTCCAAAGATATGATTTCTAGTTCTAGCTCTGCTATTTGCTAGGTCTGTGACTCTAAGTGAGTCACTTTACTTTTTTGGGTCTCAGTTTCCTCATTTGAAAAAGAGGGGCAACAATAAGGCACTACAGTATTGTTGTTCTTCATACCTGGATCACTCTCCTTCCTCATCCTTAGCTTCTCACAACTCTAGGCAACAGTTTCTTATACAACAGTAACAATAATGACTACTGCTGCTGCTGCTGCTGCTGCTACTACTACTACTATTACTACTACCACTACTTTATTGGTATCTTTTAAAAAAATAATCTTATTTAAATTTCACAATATATCTTTTCAATATATATCCATTAAGAGTCATGCTTTTTAACCAAGTGTCATTCTTCTTCTTCTTCTTCTTCTTCTTCTTCTTCTTCTTCTTCTTCTTCTTCTTCTTCTTCTTCTTCTTCTTCTCCTTCTCCTTCTCCT
The DNA here is from genome assembly GCF_019393635.1 of Dromiciops gliroides. NCBI lineage: Eukaryota > Metazoa > Chordata > Mammalia > Microbiotheria > Microbiotheriidae > Dromiciops > Dromiciops gliroides. The sequence continues at coordinate 642,893,218 of NC_057862.1, forward strand.
TCTCCTTCTCCTTCTCCTTCTCCTCCTTCTTTTTCTCCTTTTCTTCCTCCTCATCTACATTTTGTTAGCAGGACAATTAGGAAGGAGAAAAAGATGAATGTCTGATAAATGAAAAACATTTAATTAAAAAAGGTTGTTGGTTGATTGGTACTGCTATTTGTTGACTGAATAATAGAACAAAGACAGGAAAGAGGGAAAAAAAGCCAGTTTCAGCAAAACAAACAAATACATAAATGGTCTGACATTATACGGAATATTCCACAACCATAGACCCTCCACTTCTGCAAAGAAAAGAAGGAGGTCCAGTTAGCTTTTTTAAAAGTTATAGGGGTGGGCAGCTAGGTGGCGCAGTGGATAGAGCACTGGCCTTGGAGTCAGGAGTACCTGAGTTCAAATCCAGCCTCAGACACTTAACACTTACTAGCTGTGTGACCCTGGGCAAGTCACTTAACCACAATTGCCTCACTAAAAAAAAAAAAAAGTTATAGGGGAGTTGCCAATCTGTATTGGTGATGGGAGTTTCCATACCAAGAGTTCCTTATAACAGTGAAATCTTAGGTCTGGTGTAAAAACAATCATTAAATCCAATACTTCCTTCAACTTTTCCAAAATTCTAATTTCATTTATGGTATGGCTGTCCCCTCCCTACCCCTCCAACTTCCCCACACATACTATGCACATCCCATCCCTCTTCAACTTGGTCACATTCTTCAGAAGTTTCCTTGGCAGAAATGACTGCTCTGCTGTCAATTTGATAATTAGCCTTTCTGACCTCAGCTAAGCCAGTGAGTGGCCAACAGGTGATGGCTCCTCATTGGCCTCTACCCCAAATCTTTGAGTTTGGCAGGACCTGCTGGGGCTACTGCTCTGCTGGCATAGCCTTGGAGAGCCCAGGGTCATCTTAATGTCCTAGTGAGACATTAGAGTAGGACTTTAGTGGAAGATGATGGTGATTCTGTTATTAACAATAAATTGACAGAGGAGGATCAGGACCTGTGACGACTCAATGGTTGATTTCATTGTGATCCTGGAACCGTTACCATTGAAGTCCCTCATTGAGCCTTTTGGGTAGTGAGGAGATAACAAAGTAAAAAAAAGTTTTAGATTGGAGTAGATTTTGTTCAGGAGCTGAAAAGAAATGCTTTTCCAAATACTTTTCCAAAAGAGCTGAAATGATAAGATATTTAGTGGATTTGTGCCAATGAGTTTACCAGGAATTCTCACCCAGATCCTGGAAAGTTTTCCCAACCAAATGTGTGAACCAAATGGCAGTTTACATAGAATTACAGGCTCATTCAAGTAAATTCCACAGACCATCCAAACTGCCTTGTAATTAGTGACATTTCTGCAGTGTTTTAAGGTTTTCAAAGCATTTCTTATTAGAATACAGCCTGCTTGAGAGCAAGATCTCTTTTTTTGCCTTTCTTTATAACTCCAGAGCTTAGCAATTGCCTGATATATAAGTGCTTGTTGAATAAGTTGATTCTCCCGATATTATCTCCATTTTAAAGATGAGGAAATTGAGGCCAAGAGACTTTAGGTGATTTGTTCCACTTCTAGTAAAATATGTCTGAGGAAGGATTTGAGCCTGGCACTTCCCCCCCTTTTTTGGGGGGGCAATGAGGGTTAAGTGACTTGCCCAGGGTCACACAGCTAGTAAGGGTCAAGTGTCTGATGTTGGATTTGAACTCATGTACTCCTGAATCCAGGGCCACATAGCTGCCCCCAAACTTAGGTCTTCTTGACTTTAAGTCTAACCATCTAAAGTCATTTTAGTTGTGTCCAACTCTCTGTGACCCAATTTGGGGGTTTTCTTGGCAGAGATCCTGGAGTTGTTTGCCATTTCCTCCTCCAGCTCATTTGACAGATGAGGAACTGGGGCAAACAGGGTTAAGTGACTTGCCCAAGGTCACACAGCTAATATGTATATGAGGCAGGATTTGAACTCAGGAAGATTAGTCTTCCTGACTCCAGGCCCAGTATTCTATCCACTATAGTACCCCCAACTCCTCCTAGCCATTAGACCAGGTTATAATGACATTTTCCTCAAATGACACTAATTTTCAGGAACTAGATATGAAATGGCTGTTGCTCAGTCACCATTAGAGGAAAAGAAAACTATTATACCCCTAGGATTAAATATAAAATCTTCTGTTTTTGGATTTTAAATCCCTTTATAACCTGGATCCTTCCTACCTTTCCAGTCTTTTGATACCTTATTCTAAGGTACTAAGTCCGACATTTTACCTTGACTTCTCTTATTCTAAGATTCACCAACCTTGGCCTACTTGCATTTCTATCCACACAAACAGGGGTGTGCTGGAGGCAGCTCAGTGGGCTTAATTGTACAATTTTCAGTGGGAGTATTTGCAACTGGGAAATAGTCAAATACTTCAAATCATGACATGATTTAGCATTTTGCTGATTGTCTAGACTGAAGAAACTGATAAAGAGAAATTTAATACTACTCATTGAATTTAAAGTGCATACATTTTTTTCAGAGGGACAGTTGTTAAACATTTTCCAACACACCACTACATGTGACCCTTCCATCTCCCAACTGTGCTTTTCCCCTGGATGTCTCCAGTCCGTGAAATGATCTCTCTCTTCATTTTCACCTCTTGACTTCTCTGACTTCCGTAAAGTCCCACCTTCTGTAGAAGGCCTTTCCTAGTTTCCCTTAATGACAATGCCTTTCCTCTGAGAATATCTCCACTTTATCCTACATATACCCTGTATGGGCAGAATTGTTTATATATTGTTTCTCCTATTAGAATGTGAGCTCCTTGAGGGCAGGGGCTGTTTTTGCCTTTCTTTGAATATCCAGAGCTTAGCCCAGTGCCTGCGATACAGTAGGTGCTTAATAAACACTTGTTGACCTGACTTGAAATTAACATAGTGTTCTGAATTCAATAGATGTAAGTAAGTAGATGTCATCCATGCACTGTTCCTCCCTGCTTTAATTCTTCTAAACTCTGAGGCCATATTCCAAGATGTATTGGTTCATTTATTCATTCATTCATCCATGTATCTATCCATATATCTATGTATCTATCATCTGTGTGTTTATGTATCTATGTATCCATCCATCCATCCACTATCTATCTCTCTATCTACCTGTCTATCTATCTACCTGTCTATCTATCTACCTGTCTATCTCTCTCTCTCTCTCTCTCTCTCTCTCTCTCTCTCTCTCTCTATCTACCTGTCTATCTATCTATCTTTATCATCTATCTATCCGTCTATCTATCTCTATCTCTAATCTATCTACTATCTATCTATCTATCTATCTATCTATCTATCTATCTATCTATCTATCTATCTATCTATCTATCTATCTATCTATCTATCTATCTATCTCTATCTCTAATCTATCATCTATCTCTCTATCTACCTGTCTCTCTATCTATATCATCTATCTATCTATCTGTCTATCTATCTATCTGTCTGTCTATTTATCTATCTATCTATCTCTATTTCTAATCTATCTACTATCTATCTCTATCTCTAATCTATCATCTATCTCTCTGTCTACCTGTCTATCTCTCTCTCTCTCTCTCTCTCTCTCTATCTCATCTATCCATCCATCCATCCATCTATCCATCCATCCATCCATCCATCCATCCATCCATCCATCCATCCATCCATCCATCCATCCATCCATCCATCTATCTATCTATCTATCTATCTATCTATCTATCTATCTATCTATCTATCTATCTATCTATCTATCTATCTATCTATCTATCTATCTATCTATCTACCTGTCTATTTATCTATCTATCTATCTCTATCTCTAATCTATCTATCTATCTCTATCTCTAATCTATGATCTATCTATCTACCTGTCTATCTCTCTATCTACCTGTCTATTTATCTATCTATCTCTATCTCTAATCTATCTATATACTATCTATCTATCTCTATCTCTAATCTATCATCTATCTATCTACCTGTCTATCTCTCTATCTCTCTATCATCTGTCTATCTTTATCATCTATCAATCTATCTATCGATCTATCGATCTGTAATCTATCTATATCTACCATCTATCTATCTATTATCTTTCATCTATGTAGCTATCATTTTCCAAAACTTGTAGAGTTATAGGATTTAAAACAGGAAGGGACTTTAGAGATCATCTAGTCTGGTCCATTCCCCTTTATTTTGCTGATGAGGGGATAGAGGCTCAGAGAGGGAAGTAATTTGCACAAGGTCACACAGATAATAAATAGTAAAACCAGTATTCCATAAAATCATAGCTAGGAATGACCTTTGCTTCCATCTAGTCAAACACTTTCATTTTACAAATGGGGTAGGTTAAGACCAGAGAAGATAAGCTGAACAGCAGCTTGATTTCCTTCTCACCTCCACTCCAACCTTGACCAGGAGGCCTTTAACCTCTCCTTGCACCTCTTCTTCCCTTAAAGTAGAGCCATGGGAAGGTCTGATTTAGATTCCTGGTACTATCAGTTCCCCTGTTATCTCTTCTGACAACTCTGCCTCATATTCCTTGATAACAGTCACAGGTGTACAATGATAAGTGAGGGCACAGAGTGTCAGGGAAAAGCATCTGGCATTCAAAATGCCTGCCTTCTAGTCCTGGTTCAGCCATGAAACTGCTGTGTGACCTTGGGAAAGTTACTTCTATTCCCTATACATTGTTCCCCTCTATAAAATAGGGTGGTTGGATTAGGGCTTCTGAAACTTTTCCTACTCATGACCCCTTTTACCTGAGAAATTTTTATGTGCCTCCAGGTATAACTATATAAAACAGGTATACAAAACCTTTTACTGTTGCTAAATTTTTCGTGACCCCTACATTCAGTTATGTAATCCTATATGGTGTCACAACCCACAGTTTAAGAAGCAAGGGACTAGATCAAGGGTTCTTAACCTGGGTCCTTGCTTAAACTTGTTAAAAAATATTTAGCTAATTGTATTTCAACATACTTGGTTTCCTTTGTAATCCTATGTTGTTGTTTTTTAAATGGGTTAAAAACACATTTCTGAGAAGGGACCCATAGATTTCATCATATAGGCAAAGGTGTCCTGGATTCAAAAAAGTAAGTAAGAACTTTTGGACAACATGAACTCTGGGTTCTCTTTGAACTCTAAGAGTATAGGATTCTTTTCCCCCTCCAAATTATTATTTATTCATTTTTAACACTTAGTTTAAAGATTTTTGAGTTCCTCCCTTCTCCCACCCATTGAGAAGGCAAGTAATGTAATATCAATTAAACATGTGAAATCATGCAAAACACCTTTCCTTATTAGCCATGTTACAAAAAAAGCAAGAAAAATAAAGCTAAAAAATTATATGCCAATCTGCAATCAGACTCCATAAGTTCTCTAGTGGTGGATAGCATTTTTCATCATAAACCCTTAAGAGTTGTCCTAGATCATTGTATTGATCACTAAGTAAGTCATTCACAATTGATCATCATACAATATTGCTGTTACTGTGTATAATGGTCTCCTGGTTCTGCTCACTTCACTTTACATTGGTTAATATGTCTTCCCAGGTTTTTCTGAAATTATCCTTCTTGTTATTTCTTATAGGATAAAAGTATTCCATTACAATCATATACTATAACTTGTTCAGGCATTTTCCAATTGATAAGTATCCCCTCAATGTCCAACTTTTTGCCACCACAAAAAGAGCTACTGTGAATATTTTTATACACATTCGTCCTTTTCCTTTTTCTATGATCTATTTGGGATTCAAACCTAAAGGTGGTATTGCTGGGTCAAAGAGTATGTACAATTTTATGGTCTTTTGGGCATAGTTCCAAATTGTTCTTCAGAATGCTTAGATCAATTCACAACTCCACCAATAGTGCATTAGTGTTCCTATTTTTCCACATCCCCTCCAATATTTGTTATTTTCCTTTTCTGTCATGTTAACCAAACTGGTTAACTGGTCATAAATTCTTTCCTTATTCATAGATATGACAGGTAAACTATTCCATGCTCCCCTAATTGGCTAATGTTATCACTCTTTACGTCTAAATCTTATACCCATTTTAATCTTATCTTGGTATACAACATGAAATATTGGTTTATACCTACTTTCTGTCAAACTGCTTTTCAGTTTTCCCAGCAATTAGTTTTCAGTTGACTCTTCAGGATTCTCTAAGTATATCATCATGATATATGCATGATATTTGAAGATGATGTCTGCAGAAAGGGATGGTTTTGTTTCCTCATTGCCTATTCTAATTCCTTCAATTTCTTTTCTTATTGCTATAGATAGCATTTCTAGTATGATATTGAATAGTAGTGGTGATAATGGACACACTTGCTTTGTCCTTGATCTAATTGGGAAGGCTTCCTGCTTATCCCCATTATAGATAATGCTTGCTATTGGTTTTATTTTTTATTTTTATGGGGCAATGAGGGTTAAGTGACTTGTCCAGAATCACACAGCTAGTTAAGTGCCAAGTGTCTGAGGCCAGATTTGAACTCAGTTCCTCCAGAATCTAGGGCCCATGCTTTATCCACTGTACCACCTAGCTGCCCCCTTGCTGTTGGTTTTAGACATTACTTATCATTTCTTAAGAAAAGCTCCATTTATTCCTATGCTTTCTAGAGTTTTAGTAGGGAGGTGTGTTGTATTTTGTCACAAGCTTTTTCTGCATCTATTGAGATAATTGTATGATTTTGTTGTTTTTATTACTGATATGGTCAATTATACTAATAGTTTTCCTAATAATGAACTAGCCCTTCATTCCTGGTATAAATCCCCCTTGGTCATAGTGTATGATCTTTGTGATATATTGCTATTATCTCCTTGATAGTATTTTATTTAAATTTTTTGCATTGATATCCATTAGGGAAATTGGCTTATAGTTTTCTTTCCCTGTTTTTTGCTTTTCTTGGTTTAGGTATCAATCAGCACCATATATGTGTCATAAAAAGCACTTGGTAGGACTTTTTCTTTGCCTATTTTCCCAAATAGCTTATATAGTATTATAATTAATTGTTATTTAAATATTTGGTAGAATTTACTTGTGAATCTATCTGGTTCTAGAGATATTTTTAAGAGAACACTTTTATAGCTTTTTCAATTTTTTTCTGAGATAAGGTTATTTAAGTATTTGATTTTCTCTTCTGTTAATCATGGCAATTTCTATTTGTGTAAATATCCATTAATTTCATCCAATTATTGGCATATTATTAGGTAAAATAGTTCCTAATAATTGCTTTATTTTCATCTTTATTGGTGATGCATTTGTCTTTTTCATTTTTGATAGTGGTACTTTGGTTTTCTTCTTTTAAAAACATCAAATTAACCAATGGTTTATATATTTTATTTTCTCCCCTTCCTCATAAAACCAGCTCCTATTTTAATTTCTTATTTAATTAAAAAGATCTTTCAATTTGGTTAATCTCTCTTTTGCTTTTTACCTTTATTTTTAATTTAAATTTAAATTTAATTTAATTTTATTTTTTGCGGGGCTATGGGGGTTAAATGACTGGGTCACACAGCTAGTCAAGTGTCTGAGGCCAGATTGGAGCTCAGGTACTCCTGAATCCAGGGCCGGTGCTTTATCCACTGCACCACCTAGCTGCCCCCTCTTTTTTATTTTTAAAATAATTTTTGAGCTCTTCCAGGAATTCTTGCTGGGTTTGTGTCTAATTCACGCTAGTGCTCCTTTCTGCCTTGGAACTGAGATCATGGCCCCTGAACCCTTATGAACAACCATAAGTTCTATTCTCTACCATGGAACTGTGACAAGGGCCCCTACTCCCCTACAGCAACAAGCCCATGTGCTCCTTGTAGCCCTGGGACTGCTACTTGGAACTGCCTATGGACAATGCAACAGGGTCCTGCACCAGTGCCAGCAAAGGTCCCTTATAATATCTTTCAGAAGAGTAATCTATGGCCTGAGAGCTCCTGAAGCTGCTGCTATTTCTGTTGCAGTCACTTCCAAGGTCTGCTACTGATGTCACCACCAAGTGCACTGTGTTCTAAGCTAGTGCCCACTGTGGTATCGCAGACCTTTCCTGCCAACTTCCTAGGTTCTTTTGAGCTGGAAAAATGTCTACCCCCAATCTTTTGTTGACTCGTCCACTCCTGAATTCAATTTGAGGCATTATTTTAAAGTTGTTTGGAGGGGAATGTTGAGAGAAGTCAGCCACTTTTCTGTCTGTACTCCAAGAGTATAGAATTTTTTTTTTGAGCATAAGTCTATAATTTATATATTTAAAGTTTTGAGTTCCAAATTCTATCCCTCTCTCATTCCCTCCCTCCCTTCCCTCCCCCCTCCCTAAAGTTGCAAGCAATCAGTATAGGTTATATATGTGCAATTATTCAAAACATTACCATATTAGTCATTTTACATGAAAAAACTCAAGTAAAAAAAAAGAGAAAGCACAAAATAGCATGCTTCAGTCTGTGTTTAATCAATATCATTTCTTTCTCTGGAGGTGGATAGTATGCCTCATTGTCAGTCCTTTGGAATTGTCTTGGATCATTGCACTGCTGAGAGTAGTTAAGTCATTCACAATTGCTCATAGAGCAATAATGCTGTCACTGTGCTCGATGTTCTCCTGATTCTACTCACTTCCATATACATTAGTTCATATTAGCCTTCCCAGGTTTTTCTGAAATCATCCTGCTTGTCATTTCCTATAGCACAGTAATATTCCATTACAATCATATACCACAGCTTTTTCAGTCATTCCACAATTGATGGACATTCCTTTGATTTCCATTTCTTAGAAAGAGTTGCTATAAACATTTTTTGTACAATTTTTTTTCCTTTTCTCTTTTTCACAGTTACTATTTTTAACTGTTTACCTCTACCCTATTCCCTCTCCTTGATATTTACTGTATTTTCTATTTTCTTTCACCTTATCTCTCCTCAAAAGGGATTTGCTTTTGACTGCCACCTCCCCCAATCTGCCTTCCCTTCTTTTACCCCTCCCTCCTTATCCTTTTCCCCTCCTACTTTCCTGCAGAGTTGGATAGATTACTCCACCCAATTGAGTGTGTGTGTGTGTGTTGTTCCCTCCCTGAGCAAACTCTGATGAGATTAAGGTCTTTGAGCCAATTATGAAGAGTGTAAGGCTCATTCACTGCCCATTTTAGGAAGATTACTCCACTCAGTTGGGTGCGTATGTTAATCCCTCCTTGAGCCAACTCTGATGAGATTAAGGTCTCTAAGCCTATTCTGATGATTTGTAAGGTTAATTTACTGCCTGCTTCCCCCCTATCTCTCCCCCACTCCATAAGCCCTTTCTTGTTTCTTTCATGTGGGATTTCACCCCATGCTACCTCTGCCCTTCCCCCTCCCCCAAATGCATTCCTCTGACCCCTTAATTTTCCCTAAAGATGTCATCATGGGATATCTAGGTGACACAGTGGACAAAGAACCCACCCTGGACCAAGAAGGACCCAAGCTCAAATCTGGCCTCAGACACAAGACACTCACCCACTGCATGACCCCAGGCATATCACTCAACTCTAACCACCCCACAAAAAAAGATAAACAAAAAATAAATACTTTACAGATATCATCCCTTGATAATCAATTCCCACCTGTGCCCTCTGTCCAAATTTATTTCTGTCATCTGCCCTAATACTGAGAAAGTTCTTATGAGTTAGATGTATCATCTTCCCATGTAGGAATGTAAACAGTTTAACCTTTTAACATCCCTCTTAATTTCTTTTTCCTGTTTACCTTTTTATGCTTCTCTAGGGTCTTGTATTTGAAAGAAAAATTTTCTATTCACTTCAGGTCTTTTCATCACAAACACTTGAAAGTCCTCTTTTTCACTGAAGTTCCATTTTTCCCCCTGAAAGAACAGTTTTTCTGGGTAGGTGATTTTTGGTTGTAATCCCAATTCCTTTGCCCTCTATAATATCATATTACATGCCCTCTGACCCTTTAATTTAGAAGTTGTTAGATCTTGTGCTATCCTGACAGTGGCTCCACAGTACTTGAATTGTTTCTTTTTGGCAGCTTCCAGTATTTTCTCCTTGACCTGGGAGCCCTGGAATTTGGCTATACTATTGCTGGGAGTTTTCATTTTGGCATATCTTTCAGGAGGTGATCCGTGGATTCTTTCAATTTCTATTTTACCTTCTGTTTCTAGAATATCAGGGCAATTTTTCCTGATGATTTCCTGGAAGATGATGTCTAAGCTCTTTCCTTGATCATGGTTTTCAGGTAGTCCAATAATTTTCAAATTATATCTCCTGGATCTATTTTTCAGGTCATCTGTTTTTCCAAGGAGATATTTCATATTGCCCTCTATTATTTATTTATTTATTTGGATTTGTTTTATTGTGTCTTGATTTCTCATAAAGTCTTTGGCTTCTATTTTTCTCAATCCTAATTTTTAAGCAATGATTTTCTTCAGAGAGCTTTTGTACTTCCTTTTCCATTTGGCCAATTTGGCTTTTCAATCTGTTGACTGTTTTTTTCATGACCCTCCTGCATCAGTATAATTTCTCTTTCCATTTTTTCCTCTACCTTTTTAACCTTATCTTCAAAGTCCATTTTGAGTGCCCCTATGGCCTGAGACCAATTAATATTTTTCTTGGAAGCTTTGGCTGTAGGAGCTCTTATGTTGTTATCCTCTTCTGAGGGTGTGCCTTGATCTTCCTTGTCACTAAAGTAACTTTCTATGGTCCTCACCTTTCTCTGTCTGCTCATATTGCCTGTCTTTTAACTAACTTTTACCTCCTTAAAGTGGGGCACTGTTTCCAGGCTGCATGGTCCCAAGCTTCAGGGGGTCCCAGGTGGTATGATTTAAGGAGGGGCAGTTTCTTCACTTGCCTGGCCTGTTCTTTGGTCTGTAGATACCCCCAGCTCAACTTGCTCATTAACCAAACAGCAAAACGTGTGCTGTGGTTGTTAACTTAGACGAGCCTGAGCCCCTCCCCAACCTGGGCCACTACTACTCAAGTCTACTTCCTGGTTCCCATCAGGGGTGAAAAACCTAAGTTCCACCTCAGCACCAGCAGAGATCCCTGTAATCTCCCCCAGGCCAATCACTCAGCCCTCTCACCAGACCGTGAGCTTATTTCCAGATGACACTGGCACTTCAGCTGATTCAGAAACTCTGGGGGTCTCTTTCCTTGGCTCAGACTGCCTGGGACTGCATCTGTATCAGTGTGACTATGGGGTTGGCCTTTACTCCTGGCACTGCAGTCCCCTCCTACAACCTTCTAAGTTGTCTTTGGCTGGAAAATCATCTTAGCCCATTATTTTGTGGGTTTTGCTGCTCCAGGAACTGTCCTATGGCATTATTTGGAGGTTTTTTGGAACAATCATGTCATAAGTTCTGAAAACTTACTACCTTTCCTCCACCATCTTGGCTTTGCGCTGGAAATCAACAATACAGAATCTTTAAGTCTCATGCAGCGTAGATACATATTCATTCATTCATTATTCAATAAACATTTATTAAATCCCTACTATGTTCCAGTTAGTAAAAAAAATACATTTATTAACCACCCACTATGTTCTAGGCTTTATTTCCTAAGGACTGGGAATACAAAAAGGAGCTTACAGTCTAATGGGGTATAAAAGAGCTATAGACAAAAAAAAAATAGGAAATTATCAACAATGGGAAGACTCTAGCACTGAGAAGCATACGCACTCTCTGAACATAGAATCAGCACATAACCATGGTTGGTCATATGCAGGAATGAAAAAGCAATGGAGTTGTTTTGGGAAGAACAGAGCTGTCATGGAAATAGTGTTCAGTGCTGCTCTTTCCATGTCAGGTTACTTGCCACATATGGCCATCAGTAACTTGGAGGTAACAGAATGAGAAAAATTTGCTTTCAATTTTGGGCATGAAATTTGGCAAAATGTGACAATGACCTCTGACCTGCTATCTGTATATCCATATACCTATTGTTTATACTTAAACAGTAATGATGATGATGACTATTTGCATTTATACAGTACCATTAGGTTTGCAGAATACTTTATATATAGTTATTATATAGATAATAATAATTATATATACATATAAATACACAAATATACATATATGTATACATGTATGTACACATACATACATACATACATATTGCATAAGTAGGAAAGCCAGGATTCTAATGTAAATCCTTGAACTCCACATCTGCTCATTCTGATTCAGCCCATTTTCAAGGCTGGCTGTGCCCTCCAGGTTGGCAGCTTGCCATTCATCCTGGATATCTGGAGAGACCAATCTGGTTCCATTTTAGCAGGAAGTGACACCCTTATATTTGATACAAAAATAAATCAGAACTGAAGGAAATTCAGGGATTCACAGAATTATAGCATCTCAAAGTGGCCATCTAGTTCAGCCTTGCAATAATGCAGCAATTCCTTGTATAGCATCCCTTAACAGAACCCATCAGGCATCTGTTGGGTTGCTTTGAGTAACAATTTGTACTCTCATGATTCAGTATATTTCTCGGTCAGTCCTGTCCCTCTATTCAACAACCCTAGGAAGTAGGTACTATTATTATCACCCTTTAAGAGGTGAGGAGACTGAGGCTGAGGAAGGTTAAGTGATTTGATCAGGGTCACACAGATAGGAAGTGTTTAGGGCAGCACTCAATTTAAGGTCTTCTTGACTCCAAATCGAACATTATATCCACTGTGCTATTTAGCTTCCTGATAGAATTTCAGATATCTGAGAAGAGTTATCATGGCATCCCTAGGTCTTCTTGCAGATGCATATAGTATACTAGAAATAACAAAGGACTGAAAGTTATATATTGTCTCCCCTCTTAGAAGGTGAACTTATTGGGAGCAAGAACTATGGGTTTATCTCTCTTTCCATTTATTACTAGCACTTAGCTCAGTGCCTGGCTCAAAGGATGACCCTGATAAATGCTTTTTGACTAACAGGGTTGTTGAGCTGGAAGTGCTTCGAAGACTGTACTGTGTCAAATTTGAGCTGTTAATGTTATAAATATTTTAATCCAAACCAATCCTGTAGCAGGCTGAGCCCACCTGCAGTTGAGTGTCATTCCTCTCCCCTCCCCACTGCCTTCTCCCTTCTGCCCTTCGCCCATACCGTAAAAAGACAATGGAGGAGGATTGTGCAATGCTTGGGCTCATATTCTTTTTCGGGTTCTGAGCCTTCCGGCCAGGGGGTCTTAGCTGGTAGTGCAGAGGGAGGAACCTACACTAGAACTCTTAAAAAAAACCCTGAAAAAAAAAGTGAGAGAGACAGGAAACCATGTCTTGTGTTCTCTGTCTCTGTCAAGTGTCTGTCTTGTGCTAATTTTGAACCAAGCTTTATTTTTCTTTATTTATAAACCGTCGGCTTACATGAGGAGAGTCTACTGTCTTCAGTGAAATGCTGTCCTAGGCCACTCTGAATGATAGAACTGGAAGGGACTTTAGAGGTCATTTAGCACAATCTCTCTTTTTTTACAGATGAGGAAACTGAGGTCCAGAGAGGATAAGCACTTGTTCAAGATCATGACCTAGCTAAGTAAGTAGTTACAGCTGGACTCACACCCTGATATTCTGAATCTTTTGACTAGAAGGCCTATGCTCTTTTGGACTCCATCACAATAGAATGACTTCATCATTTGGGGATGTGAATTAAGTGCATAGAGCTCACTGTTTGATGATTTTTAGTCCAGATCTGTGCTTGGGTTTTCTCTGTAGGTTTGAGGGTGCAAGGCCAGCACTAAAGAGGTTGAATATGTCATTCTCAGCTCTGTGTGTGTAATTCATGTAGATGACAGCATGTGAACAGTGGTGACTTGGATTATAGCTGCATAAACCAATGGCTAGCCTTCCATCTAGTGTCAATAACGGTTTCAGAGCATTTAGCATGTGATCTAGTCAATTGGGCTTTCCCCCATAAAATACAACCTTTTATTGAAATAATAGAATAATTATTCCATCATTAGCAATATCCCAATAATGAATTCAAGAGAAGATAAAATTTCGAGTAAGAGCTTAAGGAATTCAAAGACCTAGGTAGGAAAAGAACAGAGCTATTGAATAATATTGATTTAGGCAGCTGGGTGGTATAGCGACTAGAGCTCTGGGCCTAGAGTCATGTAGAACTGAGTTAAAAAAAGTGCAACCTCAGATACTTGCTAGCTGGGTAACCCTGGGCAAGTCACTTCACCTGTTTGTCTCAGTTTCCCATCTCTATTGCTATAATCTAAGTACTTAGTACTAAGTACTTGCTGTCTGTTCTGTCACTGAATCTTTAGCATTTCTGGGCCCTTCCATCTTCTTTGAAGCTGAACTTAATCTTGGGGTGTGAGCTCCTGTGGAATTGGCACTGTCTCACCTTCTCTACTTATATCCTCAGTGCTTAGCACCATGCTTGGCACATGGTAAGTACTAAGTGTCTTTTGATTCATTGATTCATTCATTCATTCAGACACTGGGCCAGTCACCTAAGCTCTATAAGCCTCAGTTTTCTGCTTTGTAAAACGGAATGATAGTAGAACTTACCTCATAGGGTTATTGTGAAGATGAGATTCTATTTTTAAAATTCTTTGTAAACCTTAAAATGATAGGTAAGTGCTAGTTACTCCTATTCCTTCTCCTCTTTTTCTCTTCCTTTTCTTCTTCCTCCTCTTCCACTCATAGCCTCAAGTAATCTACTCACCCCATTTTCTGGAGGAATAAACCTAGACAAAGTTTTAAGGAGGACCAAAGTTCACTTTGCTTCCATGAGTGAAGCCTAGTTGTCCTCAACCCCAAAGTCAAGGCCATCAGAGATACATGGGATTACAATTATAGAACAACAAACTTTTATTATTTTTCAAGGTGTGTTTTGAAACAAGTGACAAAGGTCACATTTCTATTCTGACTTGATCTTTCTTTAAGAAAACAAAGGAAACTTTGTCTCATTTTCTCCATCTATTAAAAGGGCAGGAGGAAAGGGAGGGGGTGGATTGAATAATAGGTACCATTCCTTTCTGTTTTCATTCAACCTTCTTATTATGTGACAAGTATTGTATGCTGGTGAGCACCTACCTTCAAGTTAGAAGACCTGGTTTTGTTTGTGTGTGTGTGTGTGTGTGTGTGTGTGTGTGTGTGTTTTGTGGGGCAATGAGGGTTAAGTGACTTGCCCAGAGTCACACAGCTAGTAAGTGTCAAGTGTCTGAGGTCAGATTTGAACTCAGGTACTCCTAAATCCAGGGCTGGTGCTTTATCCACTGTGCCACCTAGCTGCCCCTTAGAAGACCTGGTTTTGAATTTTTCCTCTGCCACTTATTAATTATGTGACCTTGGACATTACAATGTGGGAAGAGGGCTGGACTTGGAGTCAGATGATCTGAACATAAATCCTATTCTCTAAAACTTATTGCTGGTATGACTTTGGGCATTCAGCCTCTCTGGGCCTCAGCTTCTTCATCTGTAAAATGAGGGACTGGATGATCTCTGAAGTCCCTTCCACTTTTTAAATCTATAAAGCTAATGTTGCCTTCTGGAGCCCCCACAAAAAGTGCCTTCAGAGCATTCACTTAAAGGACCTGTAATTTTGACAGTAGACTTCTTCTCCCCACTGACATAGATTTCAGTCTTTGTCTTTCTTGAGATACTACGGCTCAAAAAAAATTCATCAATCTGAGATAAGCTTCTTCCACATATCTGTGTACATTTTTCTCCCTTCCCCCACCATATTTTACACAAGAAGGAACTGAGGACTGGGGAGGTTTAAACAGCTTGCCCAATGTTGTCCAGGTGTTGGTGGGGGGGCAAAGCCAAGATTCAAATCAAACTCTCCTGATTTCAAATCCACTGTTCTTTGCACTATGTCTTGGTATCACCCTTTAAAGTTAAAGAAGATGCTCAACTGGGTGTCTAGATAAGGGGTCAGTATAAAATAGACAAGACTGATCTCCCCAAGAAGGTACTAATTTGGTAGTTCTTGGGTATATTTCCCAACTCCCTAGCTGTAGTGAATGTGACTACTTATCAGGCATTTTTTAGTGGGGATTCTTTTTCAGGTTTGGGTTGGTCCTCAGGAACAAAGTGAGCTCTTTGAGTGAAGGAATTGCTTTTATTTTTGTCTGCTTCCTTAGCACCTAGACAAGTACTTGGTGTCAGTGAGTTGGGCTCTTAACATATTAATCACTTAGTATGTTCCAGGCATTGTGCTAAGTGTGGAGGAAACAAAAAAAATCAATGATCCCTGCCCTCAAGAAGCATACCATCTAATGGGAGAGACAACTTACAAACCATATGTACATATAAAATATAGTGTAAATGGAAGTAATTTCAGAAGGGAAGGTGCCAGAGGGGGAGGTTTTGAGAAGGGAACAACAAAAGACTTTGACAGAAAGTAAGCTTTAAGAACTTAAATCTTGAAGGAGGCTACAAATAAGGAGGGAGATGATTTCAGGCATAAAGGAGATCCAGTGATAAGACATGGAATTGGGGATGGAGTGTAGGAAGAACAACATGGACAGAATCTGTAGAGTCAAAGGAAGGAAAAGGTAGAAAGAGCTTTTAGAGCCAAGTGGAGAAAAGATTTTTACAAGAGATGTGAAAGGTAGAAAAGATGTGTGGGGTGAGAGTATGGATGAGTTGAGGATGATATTAAGGTTGTGAGCCAGGGTGACTGGAGGATGTAGAAGTAGAGAAGGATGTAATAGAGAAGTTAAGAAGAGAGAAGGGTTTTTTGGGGAAAAATAATGACTAGTGCTCAAGTAAATGCTTGTAGAATGTTGATAAATGAATGAACTTGGTTAGGCTGGTCCTTGGATAGTAGCCACAAAGTTGGTCCACCATCAGGGCTGTACTCTAAGCCTTTCCATCTTGATAGGACCTGTTAGAACTTGTGTCCACCTGACAGCCTTCAAGAAATGAAGGTCATCTCTGGGCCATGATGAGTGACCAGAGTGTGATTGTATTTGAGGCTTCTAGTTTTCCAGTGTAAAATCCAGAGGTTTTTCTATATTATGCTGAAGATAATAGGGGACTGCTGGAGATTATCCAGTAGGGGAGTAAAATGGTCACCTGGTCTTGGGTTCATGCATATACAATAAAGGGTAGGGTGTCTTGCTTCAGTGTAAGAAAACTACACCATCCTTCTCTTGAAAAACTATTTTTATCATTCCCCAGCACCTGCATGAATTAGGTATTTAATGGGTGTTTGCTCAATTGAATTAAATTCAATAATAATGCTAAAACAATATGTAAAAATTCACCTTGGAACTCCTTGATCTGTTCTGTCCCTCAGGAATTAATAAGTTGAAGGACACCCAGGGCTGGCAACCAGGATGGTGACAAGCCTCAAGTTCATGTCATTTAAGAGTCTGTTAAAGGGGGTCAGCTAGGTGGCACAGTGGATAAAGCACTGGCCCTGGATTCAGGAGTACCTGAGTTCAAATCCGGCCGCAGACACTTGACACTTACTAGCAGTATGACCCTGGGCAAGTCACTTAACCCCATTGCCCCACAAAAAAAAGACTCTGTTAAAGAGATATTTGACTGAACACAGACTGAAGCATACTATTTTTCACTCTTTCATTTTTTCTATTCAAGTTTTCTTCTACAAAATGACTAATATGGCAATATTTTACACAATTGTACACGTATAACCCATATCTGATTGCTTACCACCTCAGGGAGGGGGAGGGGAGGGAGGGAAGGAGGAATAAAGTTTGGAATTCAAAATTATAAATCAAAAATATTTATTATTTTAAAAAAGAATCTGTTGAAGAAACTAAAGATGTTTTGATGAGGAAAGAGAAGATTGGGAAGAAATGGGCATGAGAATGTTGTTTTGTCAATTAGTTGTGTCCGACTCATTGAGACCCCATTTGGGGTTTCCTTGGCAAAGATACTGGAATGGTTTGCTATTTCCTTCTCCAGCTCATTTGACAGGAATTGAGGCAAATAAGGTTAAAGTGTCTTGCTCAGGGTCACACGTAAGTGACTTACCTTCAAGTAATTAAAAGGCTATTACCTTGGCCAGACTTGCATTTTGTCTCTGAGGAAGAACTCGGAGCAATAGGTTGCAAAGGGGCACATTTTGGTTGGGTGTGAGGAATGATAGCTCTAATAATTAGAGCTTTTCAGATGGAATGAGTTGTCTTGGGAGATGGTCAGTTCTTCTTCCCTAGAGGAATTTAAGCAAAAGCTAGATGACCATTTGACAGGTATGTTGTTCAGTAAAATCTTATTCAGGTATGGATAGATCAAGTTGGTCATTGGGGATCCTTCCAATAGACATTCCGTGATTCTATATGTTTAGGTGGCCACTGGGAAGTTTTATTACAAGCTCCTAGTGCTCTCTCCTTGGTCCTCATTTCTGTTTTGGTCCTTCTCATTCTTAATTTCACTTTGTCTCAGGCCTGGAGTGGGACAGCAAAGTTTCCAAAGCCTTGACTATTAAGGTGTTTCCACTGTAACACAACAGGGTTACATTATTAGTCACTTACCTTTTTATAAAAAAAGTGAAAATGTGAAGTTGTACACTCAGAACACATAGTAACTTCCTAAATCCAGGTTTACAGAGCCCACACCAAGGAACAAGAGACACCTAAAAGGGAATCACTAACAGAAGTCCTGCTTTCCTGTGGCTAGGGAAAGAGGAACCAGGGGACAGTTTAGGTTTCAGAATTTCTCCTCACCTTTTGGTAAAGGAGCTAGGATGGGCCTAGGGCTGCAGTAAAATTTTGCTAACTTGACCCCCAGCCCAGATACCCTTGCAGGACTGTGTCCCTCCATCCTTTATATTATTTCTACCTTTGCAATATCTCTCATATTTGCTCTTCTCTCTCTTCTAACACTGTCACCACCTTGGCCCGAGACTTCATCATCTTGCACCTCAGCTATTTCAGCAGTCTGCTGGTTGCCAAACTATCAGATGCCAAAATGATCTTTGATCTGAGCATGTCATACCTCCTTTCCTTTTTTCTCCTCACTCACTAGGTAAACAACAGTGGCTCTCTCTTACCTACAGGATCAAATCTAGAGTCCTTTGTTTGGCTTTTAAAGGTGTTCATAACCTGACTCTTCCTTATCTTTCCAGTCTTTTCATACCTTAATCCCCACTACATAGTGGATACCTTGAAATTCCTTAAACACAACACACAGTTATCCCAGTCTCAGGTATTTCATTTGGCTGTACTCCATGCCTGAAATGCTCTATCTCTTCATCTCTGCCTCTTGGCTTCCTTATCTTCCTTCAAGTCTCACCTAAAGTCTCACCTTTTGCAAGAAGCCTTTTCCAGCCCTCCTTAATCTTAGTTCCTTCCCTCTGTTGATTATCTCCAGTTTATTCCATCTACAATCTTATTCCTCCATGGTCATTTGCAGGTTTTCTCCTCTTTAGACTATGAGTTCCCTGAGGGCAGGTGCTTGCTTTTGCTTTTCTTGGCATCCTCCCCAGCCCTTAGCACAGTGCCAAGTGTATGTATGTTGAGTTCATATGTGTTTCTCTGGTTGTTCAATCTTTCTGAGTAGCTACTACTACATTTGGGACCTTAGGAAAATAGGATTGAGATCTTGAAAGGACTTTTAAGATCATCAAATTGAACTCCTTCTTTCCAGATGAGAAAACCAAGGGGCAGATTGGAGAAGTGACACGCCCTGGGACGTACAGGGTGGGCTACAAGTCACGAAGGGACAAAATCTCCTAAATAGCTTAAATGATTTGAATATAATTTTCAAAAAGTTATTAAACTGTCAGACCCCTTCATGACTTTTGGTCCATCCTGTACAAGTAGAAAGGAGAAGAACTAGTTTTTATGCCAGGTCTCTTGCTTCCAAATCCATTGCATTCTTTGACGAGGGCTGAGGTATTGAAGCATTTGTTGTTCAGTCATTCGGTTGTGTGGACCTCTTCATGACCCAATAGAGTTGTCCATGGGGTTTTCTTGGTGAAGATACTGGAGTGGTTTGCCATTTACTTTTCCAGTGTGTCCCCATTTTATAGATGAGGAACTGAGGCAAATAGGGATTAAGTGACTTGCCCTGGGTCACACAGCTACTAAGTATCTGAGGCCAGATTGAATTGTAGAAACATGGAATTTCAGTCATAAGGAACCCTGGTGCTGATCTAGCCCTACCTATGCCTGACAAAGAATCACTGTTAGAGCACCCCTGACAGGTGGTTGGTTATACAAGCCATACCTAAAGGGTTCTGCAATCATCTGAGTCAACAATCTTCACAGGCACTAAGGGAAGAAATCATAAGAGCTATCAAGTTAGTACCTTCTTAGGAAAACCACTCCTATTAGTACTGATCACTTATCTGGACACCCAGTGGAAAGAACTTGAATATTTACCATAACTTGTAGAGGGTGATGGCGTATCAGAATAGTAAGAGTACTAGATTTGAACCCAGGAGAGTTGGGTTTCAAACCATTATCCTCTTTAGCCCTCAGTTTCTCTTTTGTATAAAATGAAGGGAACCAGACATTCTAGAAATTTCCTTGCAATTCTGAATGGAGGTTCTTATGTTCTACTCACCAGCCCAAGGGGCTCTGAGGGTCTTCCTACTCTTTCTTTATCCTCCCTGGCCTCAAATCTAATATCCACTTCCACATTTTAATTCTCCACAATGCAAAAATATATCGCATCCCTGTGGCCCATGCAGATGTATAAACCACACATGCATGTTCTCTGGGCAGCTTCATTCACCCCCCCCCCCCCACCCTGTTTTCCAACCCCATTGCTTTGCAGATGGGCTTCAACCAAAATACCTCTACCACACCCTTTCAAAACTAGTTTCTGTTCATTTAATCAGGATCTGTTCTGTGTAAAGCCGCTGACAGATGGTAACCTAGGGAGAGGTAAAAACACAAAGCTGTTGAGGCTACACAACCCCAATGGAGTGTATTTTGTGCATAATTAAGCTAGAAGTTCATCACAGAATTTCATAGTTGCACTGGATCACAGGTCATCTTAGCTAGACTATAATATTAAATCGCCCACCTCCATGCCTTTGCCTGAGCTGACCCTTTCCCTCTTCCCCTTTCCCCTAATCTCAAATTAAACATACCTGGTATACTCTCCCTCCCCACTTTACTTCTTGAAGTCCCTTACTCCTTTCAAGTATGCTCTCAAATTGATCAACAACTCTGGTTGTTGGGGCTTTCATCCTGAAATTTCTTTATATTTCTTCTCTATCTTGTTTTTGTTTATCATGTTCCATCATAATATACCATAAGCTTCTTGAGTTCAGGGGTTGTTTTTGTATCTCACCATGCCTAGCAAATAGTAGGTGCTCAGTAAATGCTAGAAGAATGGAGTTGAACTTGTACTTAAACAGAAATCCCTTTGATAATATTCCTGACCATTGGTCATCCAGCCTCCACTTAAAGGCCTGCAGCAGAAGGGAAGTCACAACCTTGAGAGGCAGCTCATTATATTTTTGTAATAATATTCTAAATCTATAATATTAGAGTTATATGGACCCTTAGACTTGACTAGGATAAGCCCCTAATTTTATAAGTGGGGAAACTGAGACCCAGAGAGAAATGACTTGTCAAAGTCACTGTCTTCGATAAGTAAATTTTCCATCCATGGGACCATCATGTAGTTTCAAATTAAATGATGTGGTATTGATTTAAATAGAATATTTTTGGTGGAATATTAGATCCTAGGAAATAAAAACCCAGTGGGATCTTTTTCTTTAAAAGTCTAGTGACTTTGGGCAAGTAATTTTATTCTCTGGGCTCAGTTTCTTCACATAGAAAATAAGAAATGGATTAGCTCACTCCTTCAATTGATAAGCATTAGTTAAGTTCCAGTTACATGTCAGGCACTATAATAGGCACAAAGACAAGAGTGAAACAGTGCATACCCATGAAGAGCTAACATTCTGTTGGAAGTGAAGGAGGAACTATTAAGTACACATATAAGTGTATACAAATATATACAAAGTAAATTTAATATAAGTTTGAGGATAAATCACTAACAGGTGTTGGTGTCATGTAGCATGGGAGGTTGTGTTTGAGCTGAAATTAGAAAGAACCTAAATATTCCAGGCATGGGGATAAGCCCATGCAAAGGCATGGAGATGGAAGATGAGATGTAATTTGTGAAGAACAGCAAGAAGACCAGTGTGGCTGAACTGAAGAGTGAGTCAGTGAAAGAATTCCAAATTATTGGAAGGAAAGAGCTGAGAAGGTAGGACATAGGGTGCAGGGCAGTAGAAAGAGAGAGGGCAGGAGAATCCTCCCCCTGCCCAACTTTTGTCAAATAATGCAAACCAAATGTCATAGTGGAACATGTAATGGAATGGAAGCCAATTGGGGCAGGCTAACTCATGGCGACCTGTTTGAGGGAGGCAGGAGGGACCAGGATAAGGCATCCTCAAATGGCCTTTCTGACTCTAGTAGCCAACTTCCTGTTCATTAAAGGAGATCAAATGACATAATATATAATTTTTTTAATTTTTGCAGGCAATGAGGGTTAAGTGACTTGCCCAGGGTCACACAGCTAGTAAGTGTCAAGTATCTGAGGCCGGATTTGAACTCAGGTACTCCTGAATCCAAGGCTGGTGCTTTTAACCACTGTGCCATCTAGCTGCCCCATGACAAATTATTTGTAAAGCAAACTGCCTGGCACATAGTAGCTGCTTATCAAATACTTGCTCCCTTTCTTATTGTGAATTTGAGCTGAGAATCTCAGTGATTTGCCTGGCTTGTGGTGTTTGGTATTTTGGATCTGAACAATTAAAGGTGTGGGGGGGTGGGAAGAGGAAGGGAAAGTAGCCTTTTTAGTTGCCCTTCTCCCCACCCTCCACTTTACACCCAACCACCAACTACCCACACACTCTAATCTGAGTCTTTGGAGTTGAGAGTTGAGGGGTTATTATTATTTTTGGTGGTGCGGGGGAGTGTTCTTTCCAGGCTTTGCTCTGACATTTTGGCTTTCAGGTTTCCAAAGGAGGAGTGAAGGAATAAGGAGGTCACCTTTTTTGTGAGATCCATTCTTTGTGAAGCGAGTGTCTCATGTTTATAGATAGGGTCTATAGGTAGGAGTGGGCAGAAGGAATATTGAGGATTATTCAATTAACTTTAAGCTTCCCTTTATGACCTCCTCATTAGTCAAGGTGCATTGAGTGGGTTTTGTTTGGTTTTTTTGTTTTTTGTTTTTTTTGTTTTTTGTGGGGCAATGGGGGTTAAGTGACTTGCCCAGGGTCACACAGCTAGTAAGTGTCAAGTGTCTGAGGCCGGGTTTGAACTCAGGGACTCCTGAATCCAGGGTCGGTGCTTTATCCACTGTGTCACCTAACCGCCCCCAGTCAAGGTGCATTTAAAAGCATGCCAACTTTAGAGTTAGAAAACCTGGATTTGAATCCTGGTTCTGATATTTACTACCAGACTGATTTTGGGCAAATCACTTACTTCTCTCTGCCTCAGTTTCCTCATCTGTGAAAAGAAAGTTAGATGCAGCATGGTACAATGCAAAGCTTCTTAAACTATGGGTTGTGACCCTATGTGGGGTCATGAAAAATTTGGCAACAATAAAAGGTTATATATACCTACATGCCTGGGATCAATTAAAAATTCCTTGTATGAAAATGGGTTGAGAGTGGAAAAAGTTTAAGGAGCACTGGTGTAATGGACAGAACTTTGACCCTAAAGTCAGTGAGCCAGGGTTCAAATCCCACCTTTGATATTTACTGTGTGATGTTGGACCAGTCTGCCCCCTTGGCCTCAGTTTCTTCATTTGTATGAATATTATGTTCCCTTCAACTCTATGCTTATTATCATTTACTCTTATGATCCCATGACTACTGGATTAGGAAACAAGAGACCTAGATTTGAGTTCAGTTTCCTTCTTGGTCAAGTGAGAGGCTTGAGCCATTTGATCATTAAGATCTCCTTAATCTCTAACATTCCATGAATTCTCTGAATTTACGAGATTCAAGAAAAAAGAAGAAAGACAAATGTCTTCCATCTAAGAGATAAAACATTGTGTCTATCTGATAATTCTGTGACCTAGTAGGTCAAAGCCCACCAGAACACAGCAAAGAATGTGATGGATTTATAATCAGAGACCCTGGGTTCAAATCCCACTTTTGCCATACTACCTGTGTGACTTGGGACAAGTTTCTTCTCTTTTGCCTCTGTTTCCTTATCTGTAAAATGGAGATATTTAAAATTTGTACTAACTCACAGAATCAGATGAGACAATCTATGTGAAATGCCTTTTGAAAAGTTTAAAGGGCTGTAGGTATATAAATATTTGTCAAAGCTTACTTTCCTTATCTGCAAAATGAGGGGGGTCTCTGAGGCTGTGATCATATGATTTCATGAGAGAGCTCTTAACCTGTATTCCAGAACTGTTAAATATTTTGATAACTTGATTTCACTGTCATTGGTTTCCTTTGTAAACCCCCATGCATTTTATTTTATGCATTCAAAAAAAGGTCCTGTTTGGTTGGAATAATGAATACCCTGAAGTGACTATATTGGTTCAAATTTGTCCTAATTTATTCAAATTTGAAATTATAAATATGTAAAACATGGTCATTCATTCCAGCTGAATGGAAATAGGTAGGGCAAATTCAAATAATGAGACCACTTGAGGGAATTCTTTATTTGTACTTATCAGGACCTGGCTATACTCTACAGACCAGGGGTCCCTGGGCTTCACCAGGCAGCCAAAGGGGTCTATGATACCTACAAAGAAGGTGAAAAGAATCCATCAACTGGATAATCTCGAAGGTGATTTCTAGCTAAAAAATAGTCCTGTGATATAATAATAAACATTATTATTATTTACTGTTAGAACCTTGGCATGGAGACCATTCAGTCTGGTTGGCTCTGACCCAGATTCTTACTAGGTCATAGAAATAGCAAATAGAAACAGATTTCTGCTTCTTAACTGGAAGGAACACATTGTTTTCTTTTTAAAAAAATCAAGGAAATACGGTCATTCTGCTGACTTGGCATTAAAAAAAAAAGATTTAAAAAGCCCAGGGATGGTGCTGACCTAGCAAATTATCAGAGATTTAATTGCTTAACAAACACAAGATTTTCTCCCCTCTTTTCCTTATTTTTAAAAAAAATTCACACAAATACTGAGACCTTTAGAAATCAAGGTTGTACACAGGGTCTCAGCCTCCCCCTACTTACTAAACCCTGCAGCTCCTACAGCTGGTCCCAGGGGCCCTTCCTTAACCTTTCCATTTAATGTTTCTGAGAACACTTACTTCTGTTACTCTGAGTTACTCCAACTAATATGGGGAAGTACATTCGTGAAGGATTGGAGCTGGGTTGGAACATAGACTGTCCCTGGATTTAGAATCAGATAGTGTTGTTAAGTGGTTCAGTGGTCTCCCACTCTTCTGACCCCATGAACCACAGGATTCCAGGCCCTTCTCTCCTCTACTATCTCTTGAAGTTTGTCCAAGCTCATGTTAGATGTTTCCATGACACTGTCCATCTCATCCTCTGCCTTCCCCTTTTATTTTGCCTTCAGTATTACCACCTGTGTGTCTTTGGGAAAGACACTTAAATCTCTCTGGGCCTCAGTTTTTTTCATCTGTAAAAATGTAGGATTAGATGACCTTTAAGGCCTGAATCTTAACCTTTGTAGTATCATGGTCACTTTGTGCTATCCAGCATAGCCTATGGACCCCCTTTTGACAATCATGTTTTAAAATGAAGAAAATAAAATTCAAAAGATTACAAAGGAAACTAATTATATCGAAATGCTATTTTCAAACTATTAAAAAGACAAACTTGTGGACCCCAGGGTAAGAACACTGTAAGCTAATTCTATGATCTTGTGATCCTACTGTATTTGGGTAGGGACCACTGCACTTGGGAGGCAATCTAGTGTAATGGAGAGTTTTTAATGGTCATAGCCAGGAAAGATCATCATAATGATAGAAAAGAAGGAAAGAAGGAAGCATTTATTAAGTACCTACTATGCACCAGACGCTTTACAAATATTATCTCATTTGATTCTCACAACAACTCTGAGGGGCAAATGCTATTATTATCTCCATTTTATACTTGAAACTGAGACAGACAGAGGTTAAGTATCTTGTCCAGGATCACGTGACTAATAAGTGTCTGGGGATACATTTGAACTCGGGTCCTTTTGGATTCTAGGCACAGCATTCTATCAATGTACTCGAACTTGATATATAAAACTAGGAATTTTTTCAAAAACAGTTGATGAGAGATGGGGATGGTAATGCAGAGAAACATCTTACCCACCATGTAGTCATGATGTGAGAGGGCTTATTTCAGTCTTCAGCTCTTGGGGGTTAAATTGGAAAGACCAACCCTAGGAGAAGGTACTAAGTAGATGAGGTAATTTCTCCATGCAGAGGCAGACAGGTGACATAGTGGATGGTGTACTGGGAAAAAGTGCTTAGTACTGTGCCTGGAACATAGTAGGTACTTAATAAATGCATTCCTTCCTCCCTCTTTCCTCCCTCCCTCTTTCCTTCCCTCCCTCGCTTCCTTCCTTTTCCTTCCTTCCTTCCTTCCCTCCCTCCCTCCCTCCCTCCCTCCCTCCCTCCTTCCTTCCTTCTTTCCTTCCTTCCTTCCTTCCTTCCTTCCTTCCTTCCTTCCTTCCTTCCTTCCTTCCTTCCTCCCTCCCTCCCTCCTTCCTTCCCTTCCTTCCTTCTTCCCTTCCTTCCTTCCTTCCTTCCTTCCTTCCTTCCTTCCTTCCTTCTTTCCTTCCTTTATCAGTAAAGTTTAATTCGAAACTCTCCCTCCTTCCACCCTCTTCCTTCATTCCTTTGCTAGTTGTGTTTCTGCTTCATGATTATAGATCATTTCTCAGTTTAGTGTATCTCTAGCACTTAGCGAGTGCTATGAAGAAATTCTCACCTTCAATATGAAGCCCTTAAGTGCTTATTTATTTGACTTCCTTATAACCCTTCTCTGAGGCAGGCAGTGCAAGTATTATTACCCTTATGTTATAGATGAGGAAAATGGGGCCCAATGAGGGTAAGTTCCTTCCCTAAGGTTGCACAACTAGGGAGTATCAGAGCTAGGCCTAGGTCTTTTGGACTTGAACTTCAGCATTCTTACCACCACTTATTGAGCATTGAGATCTATTGATAATTGATTGGAACTGGATGGAAGAAATTGCCCAGTCCAATTGTTTTCCAACCTTTTTGAGAATGCTGACTCCCCTATTTGAGGCCATATACTACTGTGGATCATACTGAACTTGTGGTCCACTAAGACTCTTACATCTTCCTATTTTATAGATCAGAAAACTGAGAAAAAGAATCTTTTCCCAAAGTCATATAGCAAGTGAGTGGAAGAGCCAGAGCTAGAACCCAGTTCAAAATAATTATCTTTCCCTTGCACCATGTTGTTTTTATTCCTTCTTCCCAATTGAACTGTAGCTTCCTTTTAGGCCAGCACTGTGCCTTTTAGGATCATAGACTAAGAACTTGAAGGAATCTTGGGGAGTCATCTAGTCCAAAACTTCTTTTCTTTTCTTTTCTTTTTTTTTTTTAGTGAGGCAATTGGGGTTAAGTGACTTGCCCAGGGTCACACAGCTAGTGTTAGGTGTCTGAGGCCGGATTTGAACTCAGGTACTCCTGACTCCAAGGCTGGTGCTCTATCCACTGTGCCATCTAGCTGCCCCTAGTCCAAAACTTCTTAAACTGTGGGTTGTGACCCCATATGGGGTCACATAACCGAATGTGGGGGTCACAAAACAATTTGGCAGTAAATGTTTGATTTATATACCCATTTTATACACCCAGGATTGTGTAGAAATTTCTTGGGAGAAAAGGGGTTTTGAGTGGAAAAAGTTTAAGAAGCCCTGATCTAGTCTAGTCTCTTCATTTTACAGATGAAGAAACTGAGGACCGGAGAGATGACTTGCCCAAGGTCACAGAGTTGGTAAGACCCTGGCCCTCTTACTCCAAATCCATTCATTCTACTCTACTACATATTCTTTAAAGTATTTAAAAATACATTTAATTACATCACAGTCATTTCAATATTTCCTCCCATCAAATCCCCTCCTGGTATACAAAACCAAAATAAAATTTAAAAAATGAAGAAAAGTATCCCATTAAGTGACCACATCTGACAATACACAGTCCTAGTCTTCTTCCACCTCTTTATCAATAAAGGGGAATAAATTTTAATTATCTGATCTTTGATACTTTCCGTGGCATTCAGTTGCCCAGAGTTCTATTTCCTTTTTATTATTCCTTCCTTTATATTGTTGTGATCACTGGGCAGTTTGTCCTCTTCATTCTGTTTATTTTGCTTTGCATCATTTAGTACAAATATTCCCATGTCTCTTGGACTTTCTAATATTTAATATTTCTAACAGCACAATAGGGTAGCTACGGTTTGCAGTATATAGAGTGCTTGGTTTGAAGTCAGGAAGACTCATCTTCCTGAATTCAAATCTGGCCTCAGATACTTACTAGCTGTATGCCCCTGGGCAAGTCACTTAATCCTCTTTACCTCAGTTTCCTCATCTATAAAATCATCTGGAGAAGAAATGACAAACCACTACAGTATGTTTGCCAAGAAAACCTCATATAGGGTCATGATGAGTCAGACAGGACTGAAAAATGACTGAACAACACTGCACAATAATATTCCATTACATTCATATACTGTATTTTAGCCATGCCCTAGTTGTTGGGAAAGTTCTTTGATCCCACAAAGAGTACTTCTCTGAATATTTTGGTAAACACTGAACTATTTTGGACTTTCAAACAGTATGGACAATTTAGTCACTTTTCTTGCATTATTCCAAATTGGTATCCAAAATGGTTTGACTGCTCTGCAACTCCACCAACAGTGCATTGGTGTACCTACTCTCATGTTGCCCAACTAACATTGTTCTTATTTTTGTCATTTTTGCTATTTTTTATGATTTCAGGTAAAATCTCAGAGCTATAATTTATTTCTCATACTAATAATGACTTGGAACATATTTTCATGTAATCATTATAACCTACAATTATTCTTTTGAAAACTCTTCCTATTCTTTGTTTTTTTTTTTTTTACCACTTATCTATTGTGGAATGAGTCTTGGTGTTATATATTTAGGTTAATTCACTGCATATCTTGGATATCAAATTTTATTAGTGATATAGAATGTATAGGATGTAAGTATTTTATCAACTTTATGGTTTCTCTTCTAATTCTATCTTCATTTATTTGATTTATATAAAACTTTAAAATCTTACATAGTCAAAATGCTATTGCCTATGATCTTTTGTATCCCTTATTTAGTTACGAATTTTCCCCAGATGAAATCTGAAAGATACTTGATCTCATTGACTTATAACTTTTTTTAAGCATGTGACTTTTGATTTTCAAGATGCATAGACATTTTGAACATATTGAGGTATGTAGTATAAGATGATTGTCTAAGCCTATTTTCTGCCAAATTGTCTTTCGGTTTCCCCAGAAATTCTCACCAAAAATGAGTCCTTCCTCAAAGAATATGTATCCTTAGGTTCACCAGACATTGAACTAATGTTTTCCATTGCTTCTCTTTCTTGCTTCACTAACCTGTTGTACTGATCTACTTTTCTTTACTCACCCCTCCCACTCATATAAAATTTCTTTAATGACTACTGATTTTTATTATACTGATTTACACTTATTATTATTATGTTCCTTAAATCTTTTTTTTGTCCAAATAAGGGAATAAGTATTTATGTAGTGCCTACTCTGTGTCAGGTACTGAGCTAAGCATTTTATAAATATTCAGTCACTTTATCCTCACAATAACCCTTGGAGGCAGGCGCTATTATTACCCCCATTTTCTACATGGGGAAAATGAGGGAAACAGTGACTTACCAAGGGTCACACAATTACTAGATGTTGGATTTGACCTCAGGTTTTCTTGACTTTTGCTGTGCTACTGGCTGCCTCTAATGAAATTTTGTTTTTATTTGGTCTGGTTCCATAAAGTATTTCCTTGGTGATTTTCCTATTATAGAATTAAATCTAGAAGTTAGTTTAAATAGTAGTTATCATTTCTATTATATTGGCAAAGCCCAAACACAAGCAGGGGATATCATTCTAATTATTTGCTTCCCTTTATTTCTGTAAACAATGTTTTGTAGTTGTAGTTCTATAAATCTTACCTCTATTTTGGTAGGTTAACTGCCAGCTGTATTATGCATTCTATGGTATTTTGAATGGTATTTCTCTTACACCTGTCTTTCCTTCTCTCTTCCCCATAGCCATCTGTGCCTAGCTTGGTGGTTTGCAGATGAATTGATTGATTGGTCTACATGACATGATTTTCATGTTCTCAGGGTAACCTGACCTTTTCATTTCCTTCATGGCCAGTTTGGGTGCCATGGGTGTGGGTACTGCCTGTCTCATCACATAGAGGAAGCCTCTTTGTGGTTTCCTGCAAAGTGTGTTGTAATCGATCTAATTGATCAAATTTTCACGAGACCCCTGAATTAAATGTTATTTTCTTTGCAGATGAGAAAAGTGAGACTCAAGTAGGTGGCTTCCATTAACTTGGGTAATGAGGGACCCAAGCCAGTTATCTATCCCAGAGCTTCCCTGGGTTCCTTCTTATTAGTGTTGATCACTAGTAACCATTGAACTTGTAAAGTAGTAGGAAGCTTAGGATACAACAAAAAAAGTAATTCTAAGCACCTTTTGTGTGCAGAATCTAGTGCTAGGCTCTGGAAGAGAAACAAAATCTAGATAAGGTTGTGTCCTTAAAGGACTTAATAGTTTAGGAGGGAGAACCAAAATTTATTACGTACTTACTATGTGCTAGGCTCTGTGCTAAAGACTGGAGATAAAAAATGAAACACAGTGTTCCTGCTCTCAAGGAGGTTACATTCTAATGGGAAAAGACCTGCAATACATACAGCTATAGTGCATAGGATTGCAACGTAAATGCAGGCAAAATAAAGCACTCTGTGATATCTGAGGAGGAAGAGTCTTTATTAATGGAAGGATCAGTGATGACTCCCTGGAGGAGGAAGGATTTGAATTAAACTTTAATGAGTACAAATCCAGCTGGATAAATGGGGAGGGAAGGTAACAGGTGGGAGAACATGAAGAACTTCATGGCAGGTTCAGTTAAGCTGCAGTGTTGACTATGTAGGGAAGAGCATGTTAAATAAGACTGGAAAGGTGGGCTGGTGCTAAGGAGGGCTTTGAATGCTGGGTAAAAAGAACTTTAGTTTTACTTTTATAGGTAGTTATGAATCATTAAGGATTTTTGAAGAGTGATGTGACCAGTGGAGAATGAATTGGGTGTGGAGGGAGAAAGAGAAGACAAAGAGAGAATAAGAGAGGGGGAAAGAGGGGGGAGAGAGAGAGAGATTGATTTAGAGAGTGCTAAGGTTATTCCTATCTGGAGTATTATGTTTAGTTCTTGATACCATATTTTAGGAGAGACATGGACAACTTGGAGAACTTCCACAGGAGAATAACTAAAACAGTGAAAATCTTAGCAAAACTAATCATATGGGGATCAATGAAAGGAATTGAAGATATATATTTTTTGAGGCAATTGGGGTTAAGTGACTTGCCCAGGGTCACACAGCTAGTAAGTGTCAAATGTCTGAGGCCGGATTTGAACTCAGGTACTCCTGACTCCAGGGCCAGTGTTCTATCCACTGTGCCACCTAGCTGCCCCAGGAATTGAAGATATTTAGCCTGGAGAAGAGAAAGCCATGGGGTAGGGTAGTGATCTATCTTCTTCAGTGCATGTAGGTCTTTCCAGGTTTTTCTGATAGTATCCTGTTTGTCATAACCTAAATAAAGTACCTTAAACTTGACAAAGAATTTCCTTCATATTAACCCAGCCAAATAGGTACCATATGTTTTGCCATTATATTCAATCATCATAACTATTTCCCTCCATCCTATTTCCTTCCCATGATATTTACTCTATTTTCTATCATCTTTTAAACTATTCCTCCTCAAAAGTGTTTTACTTCTGACTGTCCCCTCCCCTACCCTGCACTCCCTTTCTTTTTTTCACCCTTCCTTCCTTATCCTCTTCCCCTCATACTTTCCTGTAGGGTTAAATAGATTACTCCTCCCAACTGAGTGTGAATGTTATTCCCTCCATGAACCAACTCTGATGAGTTTAGGGTCTTTGAGCTAATTCTGTGTTCCAAATTTTCTTCCTCCCTCTCTCCTCACCCCTCCCTATGAAATAAAGCAATTCAATATGTCATACTTGTGCAGTTATGCAGAACATCTTTACCTTTCTCAAAAGCATTTTGCTTTTTACTGCTCTCTCCCCCAATCTGCCCTTCCCTCCTTCCCCTCTTCCCCCCTTCTTATCTCTCTCCCCTCCCTCAAGGCAAAAATATATTACTATACCCACTTGAGTATGTATGTTAGTCCTTCTTTGAGTCAATTCTGATGATATATATTAAGGTTCACTCCTTCCCCAATTCCTTCCCCCTCTTCCCCTCCCCTCCATAAGCTTTTTTCTTATTTCCTTCATGTGAACAACCTCTCCCCAGACCATCTCTCTCCTTCCCCCTCCCCAAGTCTATTTCTCCTACACCTCAACCCTATTTTAAAGATGTCATTATGGCTTAGTTAGGTGGCACAGTGGATCCAGGAGGCCCCAAGCCCAAATCTGGCCCCAGACATAAGACACCCCACAAAGAACAAAACATAAATGCTTTACAGATATCATCCCTTCGTATTCAGTTCAGACCTGTGTCCTCTGTTAATTCTTTACTGAGATAGTTCTTATGAGTTCGATTATCTTCCCATGTAGGAATATAAACAGTTTGATCTTTTAATATCCCTCATGAAGTCTTTTTCCTGTTTATCTTTTTATGCTTCTCCAGGGTCTTGTATTTGAAAGTCAAATTTTCTATTCAGTTCAGGTCTTTTCATAACAAATGCCTGAAAGTCTTCTTTCTCATTGAAATTCCATGTTTGCCTTTGAAAGATGATGCTTAGTTTTGCTGTGTGCATGATTTTTGGCTGTAGTCCCAGTTCCTTTGCCCTCTGGAATATCATATTCCATGCCCTCCGGTCCTTTAATGTAGAAACTGCTAGATCTTGCTTTATCCTTATTGGAGCTCCACAGTATTTAAATTCCTTTTTTCTAGCTGCTTGCAATATTTTCTCCTTGACCTAGGAGTTCTGGAATTTGGCTATAATATTCCTGGAGGTTTTCCTTTTGGGATCTCTTTCAGGAGGTGATTGGTGGATTCTTTCAATTTCTATTTTAGCTTCTGCTTCTAGAATATCAGGGCAATTTTCCCTCACAATCTCTTGGAGGATGGTGTCTAAGCTCTTGTTTTGGTCATGGTTTTCAGGTAGTCCAATGATTTTCAAATTATCTCTCCTAGATTTATTTTCCAGGTCAGCTGTTTTTCCAAGGAGATATTTCACATTGCCATCTATTTTTTCATTCAATTGGATTTGCTTTACTGTGTCTTGGTTTCTCTTTAGGTCACTAGCTTCCATTTGTTCAATCCTAATTCTTAGGCAATTATTTTCAGCAGACAGTTTTTTAATCTCCTTTTCCATTTGGCTTTTCAAACTGTTGACATTTTTCTCATGACTCCTGCATTGCTCTCATTTCTCTTTCCATTCCTTCCTCTCTTTCTCTACATCTTTGTTCTAACTTTCCTACTTTCTCTTCAAAGTCCCTTTTGAGAGCTTCCATGGCCTGAGACCAATTCATATTTTTCTTGGAAGCTTTGGATGTTGGACCTTTGACCCTGTTATTATCTTCTTCTTCTGAGGATGTATTGTGGTCTACCTTTCCCCCAAAGAAATTTTCGATGGTCTTATGCTTTCTCTGCCTACTCATCCTGGCTTACTATTTCTTGGCTTTTTACTCCTTCTTAAAGTGTAGCGCTGCTTCCAGGACACACTGTTTGTGCTACAGCGTGGCCCAGGGGGTGATTGGGCTTCTTCTCAGCCTCCCTGGCTTGTGAGTAATCACGGCCGCTTTCTCTTTGACCCGGAAACAGAAGTCTGATTGAACTCTGATTCCCTATGGTTGGAAGCTTGGCGTACTTTTGCCCCTCCCCCACTGGGCCACCACCACTCGATTCAGCCCATTGGTTCAGGGTGCTTTGCCCCAACTCCAGTAGATACTGCCTCCACTTCACCCCGGCCTACCGCCGAACCCCCTCACCAGTCCGTGATCGGAGCTTCAGAAGCTGCTGGTGCTGAAGACTCTGACATGCGCTGGAAACAGTGTCCCTGGCTGGGTCCGGACTGCATGCTGAGCTGTTCAGCCTGATCAGTAGGTGATCAGAATTGCCCTCTTTTGCGGAGAAATAGTCTCACTTTGTTCTTATGTGCATTAGGCTGTTCTGGGTTTTGATTTTTTACTACATTATTTGGGCGTGAATGGACGGGTTTATCTGGAGCTTGTGGGAGTCACAGCCTCTCCCCTGCCATCTTGACTTCGCCCCTCTTTCTGGTAGTGATCTATCTTCAAGTTCATGAAAGATGATTACATGGAAGATGGATTAGATTTGCTTTGCTTCCTCAAAGGGTGAAGCAGAGATTTTGGCTTGATAGCATTAAACATTTCCTAGCAATAGAGTTATCAAGAGTGGTATGGGCCCTGAGTGAGAAGACTGTTTTTCCTTCACTGGAGATTTAAAAATAAATAGCAGGATGACCATTTGTCAGGTGGGCTGTAGTATTTTTGTTTGAGTCAGTTGTGACGACATCTGAGGCTCCAGTGCTTGACATTTGGTGAGATTTGCTCCTTCATGAGGTCCTATGATTTAGTCAGTCAACAAACATTTATGAAGTGCTTAGTATGTACCAGCACTGTGCTAAGCACTGGGTAAAAAAAAGAAATAAAAGCAAAAACAGTCCCTCTTCTTGGAGAATTCATACTCTAAAGGGAGAGACAACATGCCAGCAACTTTGATGAAAGGTAGAAGGGACCATAGAAACTATCTAATTCAAAACTTCATTTTAGGAAGGAGGAAACTGAGACAGAAAGGGAAACTGAGCTTTTCCTGTGTCACACAATTATTTCCAGAGCAGGGATTCAAACTCAAGTCTTCTGATTCTTTCTGCTCAATCATACTGTCTCTCCATTAACCTCTGGTCTCTGTTCCTCTGGAGTCAATGTTTCCCAGAGTCCACCAGATTGGGCTAGCCAGCCTGCAAAAATAAGGGACTAGGTTCTCTTGTGTGTCTCCAACTTAGACTGTGAGCCAGCAATCTTAAAAGAAAGCCAGGCAAGTTGAAAGTGACATTTTTCCATCTAGGAGAGGTTTACATGTTGTAAAAAGAAGTTTTAGATTTTTAAAAAATGATGCACTTTCCCCACAACCTTCTTCCCCACCTCTACCCAAGCCCTCAAAATGATATTTGAGGTTGTGAACAGAGCAGAAATCAGTGACATTTTAATCCAAAACTCAAGTACTTAATTCCAGAAATACTCACTCTTTGTTGGTATTAGATAACATTTCTTTGGCTAGCCCACAGATCCCTGCCCCTTTTCCTCTTCCCCCTTTTCTTCTGCTTGTTCAGATGTTGTTGACTTTGAATAATACTTGAGTGACTGACCCTTTTCCTCTTTGCCTAGATATGCACATCATGAAGCAATAGTTCAGTCAGTGAGGTTTCTCAACTGGCTGTGTTTACTTTTTTGCCTCTCTAAGGTGGCAGGGAGTAGGACCCCAACCAAAAGTTTATGGGGCACACAGGCCACTGACTTGCTGATGCATTGATTTTCTCACCACATGACCAAGGGAAGATCCTTTAAATTCAGACAAACTTCTCAGAATTTCAGACCTTTTCTCATATTTCCCCCCCACAACACTATAGCTGGCCTGGCCTGGAGAAATTGACTGGACCAAGAGTTGACAGCCTTTAAGACATGGCTGACCTAGTCTTAGATGAGTTATTTCATCTAAATTATTGGTTTATACAGTTGTCTCCCCTTCATTCAATTCAGCAATTCAACAGCCATCGAAGATCATAAAAGATTAGGATTTCAGAATTGGAGTGGTCCTTTGACGTACTCCAGCCCAATCCCCCATTTTATGGATGGCTTTTACTGGAGAGAAGGCTAGAGTTTTGATGACTTCCAAAAGTCTCTCAGGTAATGAGAAGAATGATTAAATGGAAAAATACTTATTGGAAGTGGAGACAAGATGGCAAAGTAGCAGGAAGAAGTAGAGCCAAGCTCCTCTAAAATAACTCCTTTATGAAGATCTAGAAAACATACCAGACTGTGACCTAATTGGGAAACATAAGAAAAAAATCACAGTGAATCATTTTTCCAGCCCGAGTCAGCAGAGGGAGGCATGTCTGCAGATTCTGGGAACAGGATCTGGCCAAGGGTTCACCGTGCAGAGCATTAAAGCACATAGGAACTGAAAGAGGGGGAGAGAGGGGGAGAGAGGGAGAGAGAGGCAAGAAGAGGTCCCAGACCCATAAAGACCCTGACCTTCTGTAGAATGTGAAATTGGTGTCAACTGGTAGCTCTATTGTTCACCATACAGTTTTGTGTCACACATCTATGGCAGACTGAGGAGGGGATCTATTTAAGAGTTGAGTTCAAGGCTAAGGAACAGTGGAGGGACCTAGACCTTGTACTGTACTAGGAACAAGTTCAGAAAGAAACAGTAGTTTTCTGACTCTGATCCCAGAAGCAAAGCAGAGACTCAGTTTTGCCCACCAACCCATTCTAAAGCCTGTATCAGGATAACAAGGCAAGAATACCAGACCAAAGGGAAGCCTGCAGTTCTGTCACTTTGAACCTTGAGAGTTTTCCAGTTGGCTGATAGTAAATGAATCCAGAAAGATTATACTGACAATTCCAACCAGGGGCAAGCCAACAGTAGTGTTGCCCAGATCCAAATGCTGGCCAGGAACTTGTAGAGCTCATAGCAGGAGGGAAATGATTATGCATTGCCCCAGATCACACTTAAGACTTCAAGAGACAACTAGAAATATTAAAACAAAGTACAAAAACAGAAAAATGGGAAAAATTACAAGTTCTCATAGGCAAAATATGATCTAAAACAGATCAAAGAGAAAAATTAAAGAATCATTTCCAAGTCACGACCAAAAAAAGTCAGACATACCTCTTTTAAAAAATATATTTTATTTAACTAAATATTTCCCAATTACATGTAAAAAATCTTTTTAACAATCATTTTTAAAAATTATGAGTTCCAAACTTTCTCCCTCCCTTCTTTCTCCTCTTTGTGAAGACAAATAATTTGATATTGATTATACATGTGAAGTCATGGAAACCATTTTTCCATATTATGCATATTGCCAAAGAAAACACGGACAAAAAAATTAAACAAGAAAAATAAAGAAAGTTTAAAAAGGAATGCTTCAAGCTTTATTTAGAGTTCATAAATTCTTTCTCTAGCATCCTTTGGAATTGTCTTGGATAATTGTCTTGAGAGTTGCAAAGTTTTTCATAGTTGATCAATGTTACGCTATTACTGTTATTGGGTACTATTCTTGGTTCTGCTCCTTTCCATTTGCATGAGTTCATGTATGTCTTCCCAGTTTTTCTAGAAACTATCCTGCTTGTCATTTCCTACAGGACAATGGTACGCCATCAAAATCTTATATCACAACTCATTCAGCTATTCACCAGTTTATGGGTGTCTCCTTGATTTCTAATTCTTTGCTACGACAAAAATAGCTTCTATAAATATTTTTATATAAATAGGTCCTTTCCCTTTCCTTTGATTTCTTTGGGATACAGACTCAGTAGTGGTATTGCTGGGTCAAAGGGTATGCACAGTTTTATAGTTCTTTGGGTATAGTTCCAAATTCTCCAGAATGGTTGGACTAATTCACAGCTCTACCAACAGAGCATTAGTGTCCCATTTTTTCCACATCTCCTCTAGAATTTGTCATTTTCTTTTTCTGTCATGTTAGCCAATCTGAAAGGTGTGAGGTGATGTCTCAGAATTTAATTTGTATTTCTCTAATAAAGATTTAGAGTATTTTTCTATGACTATTGATAGCTTTGATTTCTGTTGAAAATTTCTGGGTCATGTCTTTTGACCATTTATCAACTGGGAATGGCTCTTATTTTTATAAATTTGCCTCAGTTCCCTATATGTTTAAGAAATGAGGCTTTTTGTCAGAGAAACTTGTTATTACCCCCACTCCACTTTCCCATTTTCCTTCTAAGTTTGGCTGCATTCTTTTTGTTTGTGCAAAAACCTTTTAATTCCATACAATCAAAATTATCTATTTTACTTCTTGTGATTCTATACATTTCCTGTTTGGTTATAAACTCTTTACTTACTCATAGATATAAGAAGTTCATTTTTTTCTTGCTCCCCTATTTTGCTTATCATATCACTTTTTATATCTAAATCATTTGCCCATTTTGGCTTTATCTTGGTCTACATTGTGCTGTATTGTTCTATATCTAGTTTCTGCCAAACTGCTTTTTAGTTTTCCCAGAATTTTTTTCAAATGTTGAGTTCTTTCCCCAAAAGTTTGAATATTTGGGTTTATAAAATACTAGATTACTATGATCACTTACTATTGTATATCGTGTACCTAATCCATTCCAATGATCCACCAGTCTATTTGTTAGCCAGTATCAGGTTGTTTTGATAATTACCACTATGTAATACAGTGTGGAATCTGGAACTGATAAAGCCTAGACATAATAAGAAATAATAAATGAAAATTGTCCTGGTCTCTTAGAATTACAGGACAAAGTAGAAACAGAATCCACCGGTCACCTTTTGAAAGAAGCACCAAAATGACAACTCCAATTCCAGAGATTTTAGGTCAAAGAAAAAAATAAAAGGAAATAATTTACTGAGGAGCCATATTGAGGATGACAGAAGATTTAGAAGCCACAAAATAAGTTGAAATACAATATTCCAGCAGGCAAAAGAGATAGTACTATAACAAAGAACAACCTAGTCAGCAAAACAATATAATTCTACAGGGGGAAAATGGATCTTTAATGAAATAGAGGACTTGCAAGCTTTGCTGATTAAAAGACCAGAACTAAATAGAAAATTTGAAAAACAAACAGAGGAGTTAAGAAACATTAAAAAAGTAAATATGAGTGAGAAATCATAAAGGATTAAACAAGGATAATTTGTTTCCATTCTAATTTGGGAAGAGGATACATATATCTCCTCATAACTATCATGATCAGATGATCATAATTAGGAGTATTTAAAAAACAGAGATTCTGAGAATAGTATTGTTATATTTAATAATTGTAAAAAAGAATGGAAATTGACTGGGGGGAGGAAAGAATGGTAGAGGAAGGATAGGGAAATTATTTCATATAATTGTGAAGCATGAATAGATATCTGTACAAACAAGGAGAGGGAGATTGGCAGGGTGGGAGGAAGCAGGAAACACTTGAACTTCTGTTCATATGAAATGATCAAAAGAAGCAAGAATAGACACACAGCTGGGTACAGAAATACATTTTGCTCAAAAGAAAAAGGAGGGAAGGGGGAAAAGGCAAAGCAGGGAATAAGAGGAGAGGTAGATTAAAGGAGGGATTAGTCTTAAACAAAATAAACTCTCAGGATGGTGGATTTTGAAGCAATCCTTATAATAAAATTAAGAAGTTGTTATTCAGGGCAGCTAGGTGGCACAGTGGATAGAGCACTGGCCCTGGAGTCAGGAGGACCTGAGTTCAAACCTGGCCTCAGATACTTGACACTTACTAGCTGTGTGACCCTGGGCAAGTCACTTAACCCCAATTGCCTCACAAAAAACCCCAACAACAACAAAGAAGTTGTTATTGGGCTTTGCGTGAGGGAAAGAGAAGAGGGACATATGAAGATCACACCAAACCTAGAGTACTTGTTATAATCCCATGTCTTCTCTTTCACCATCCTCTTTTTCTTTAAAAAGAAGGGTTAGAAAACAAAAAGAAGGAATGTATAATTAGTTGGACGGTAACACGCAATTAACAATAATAATTATGAATGTGAATGGGATGAACTTGCTCATAACATGGAAGATTATAGCAAAAAGAATTAGAAAACAGAATCCAATGATATGTTGTTTACAAGAAACAGTTCAAATAGAAATATGCATGCATAGTTAAACTAAGATATCAGAACAAAATCTATTATATTTCAGGTGAAATTTTTAAAAAGCAAGTGTAACAATTTTAGACAAAGCAAAATCAGAAATACACCCAATTAAAAGAAATAAAAAGACAAATTACATTTTGCTGAAAAAATATCACAATGAATTAATATTAATACAAAACACATGCACCAAATGCAAATATTTAGAGAAAAAGTTAAATGAGTTAGAGAAAGAATTATACCTTAAAACTATGATAATAGATAACCTCAATTTTACCCTTTCATACCTACATAAATCTAACAAAAAAGAAGTAGAGAACCTGAATAGAAATTTAGAAAATTTAGATATGATAAACACCTGGACATTATTGAATGGGAATCAAAAGGAACAAACATATTACTCAGCTATTATGGCAGCTTTATAAAAATTGACCATGTGTCAGGTTATAAAAATCTCAGAAATGCATTCAGAAAAACAGAAACATTAAGCACACATTTTTTAGACACAATGTAATACAGTTACATTCAATAAAGACCTGTTGAAGAAACATTTACAATTTATTAGAGACCAAATAACAATTCTAAAGAACAGGTGAGTAAAAGAACACATCATAGAAATAGTCAATTTCAGTAAAGATAGCTACAACCATCAGATAGGATACCAAAATTAGTTTCTTCCAAAGCAGTCATTGGGGAAAATTTATATCTCTCAGCACTGTTATTAATAAAAGAAAGAAAGAAAGTACAATGAATTGAGCATTCAAGTAAAAAAGAAAACTGGAACAAATTAATGCTCCCCCTTCATTGTGATTGAACACTGAAAATCAAAGAAGAGATTAACAAAAATGAAAGTAGAAAACTCCATTAAATTAACAAATAAAATCAGGAGCTTTCATCCTTCCCATAAAGGGTGAGGAATAGATAAACCACTAGCTAAGATGATTTTTAAAATTTAATTTATTTGCACTTTCTTTTCTTTTTCTTTTTTTTTGGTGGGGGCAATGAGGGTTAAGCAATTTGCCCAGGGTCACACAGCTAGTACATGTCAAGTGTCTGAGGCCAGATTTTAACTCAGGTCTTCCTGAATCCAGGGCCATTGCTTTATCCACTGTGCTACCTAGCTGCCCCTAAGATGATTTTTAAAAAGAACAAAGAAAACCAAATTGATAGTTTCAAAAAGGAAAAAAAATTTACAATCACTGCAGAAGCAATAAAATATATTGCTAGAAACATTTTGCCCGATTATATGCTAAGAAAACTGAAAATCTAAATGAAATAGATAGTTACAAAAAAACCAAAATGCCCTGATTAAGAGAACAAGAAGTAGAGGACTTAACCTAATCTTAGGAAAAGAAAGTTAACAAGCTAAAAATAAATTCCCAAAGGGGGGGCACGACTGAATGGATTTATAAGTGAATTGTATCAAACATTTAAAGAAAAATTAATTTCACTATTACATAAGGTATTGGAAAAAATAGGAAAAGAAAGGACACTACTAAATTCCTGCTATGATGTAAGTATGGTCATAATTCCAAACCAGGGAGAGTTAAAAAAAAAGAGAAATAAAAATATAGACCAATATCCCTAATGAATATTGATGTAAAAATTAAAATAAAATATTAGCAAGGAGATCACAGTAATAAATAACAAAGATTATATAGTATGATCAGGCTGTATTTATCCCGGGAATGCAGGGTTGGCTCAATATTAGGAAAACTATAAACATAATTTTCTGTCAATAATCAGAATGATAAAAATCACATGATAATATGAATAGATGAAGAAAACCCTCCTTTCAAGATATAATACCTATTCCTGTTAAAAACTTTAGAAAGCATAGGAGCAAATAGATTTCTCCTTAATATGACATGTAGTATCAATCTAAAACAAGAGCCAGCACTATCTATAATATGGATAAACCAGAGACATTAAAATATCAGGGATAAAACAACAATGAACATTGCCACCATTGCTATCCAATATAGTGCTAAAAATGCTAGCTTTAGCAATAAACAAGAAAAATAAATTGAAGGAATAAGCACAGGCAAAGAGGAAACAACTGCCACTTTTTGCAAACAATATGGTGGTTTACTTAGAGAACCCTAGGGAGTCAACTAAAAATCTAATTGAAACAATAACTTCAGAAAAGTTGCAGAATATAAAATAAACCCACACAAAGCATCAGAATTTCTGTACATTACCAAAAATCCAATTGAAAGAGATAGAGAGGGGCAGCTAGGTAACACAGCAGATAGCGCACCAGCCCTGGAGTCAGGAGTACCTGAGTTCAAATCCGGCCTCAGACACTTAACACTTACTAGCTGTGTGACCCTGGGCAAGTCACTTAACCCCAATTGCCTCACTTAAAAAAAAAAAAGAAAGAGAGAAATTTCATTTAAAATAAATACAAAAATATAAAATACTTGGAAGTGAAGTCAACACAGGAACTATATGAACTTAACTATAAAACACTATTTACACAGATAAAGATGCATCTAAATAATTGGAAAAATATTAATTGCTCAAGGGTAGAACAAGCCAATATAATAAAATGATGATATTATCTAACTTATTTTATTTATTCATTGCCAATATAACTACCAAAGGAATAGTTTAGTGAACTAGAAAAAATAATAACAAAATTCATCTGGAAGAAAAAAGTTTAAAAATATCAAGGGGACTAATGAATAATGAAAATATATTCGTAATATAAATTAATGACTAATGGAAAAAAGTGCGAGAAGGAAAAAACTTAGAAGTACCATATCTCAAACCATACTAGAAAGCTATAATCATCAAAACCATTTGGTATTGGTTAAGAAATGGGGAAGATTATAAGTGGAACATATTAAGCACATAATATGTAGAAACAAATGAGTAAAATAGCCTTATGTTTGATAAATCCAAAGATCCCAACTATTGGGGCAAAAACTCCTTATTTAACAAAAATTGCTGGAAAACCAGAAAGTGGTTTGTCAGAAACTTGGTATAGACCACCATCTCATACTCCATACCAAGATAATCTTCAAATGGGCACAAGACTTAAATATAATGTGTCATGTCATAAACAAATTAGAAGAAAATGCTTGTCACATCTATGGATAGCAGAAGAATTTGTGACTAAATAAGAGTCAAAGACAGTCACACAAGGATGAAAATGGAAAGACTACAAACATAATAAAAATGAAAAAGATTTGTGAAAATCATCATAGAAAACTTTTCCTCCAAAGCAGTGAAACCACCACAATGGGATCCTAATCTAAGTCCTCAGTGTGCTTATAGATGAAGTAGAAATGACACCAAGATGGAAAAGAAGTCAGAGGCAATGCATTTGGGAGGGCATTGAGGTACCGGATAGATAAGGCATCCAATGGAAGGAAAGATACCACAAACATGGAATAAAATATTGGACCTTATTAATACTAAAAACCCAAATAAACCAAGAGAATGTCACTAACTTCTTATGTAATTGTATAATGTCCTATCTATAATAATAATAACTGGTTTTTATATAGCAATTTAAGTTTACAAAATACTTGATGTATGTTAACTCATTTGATCCTCATAACAGGCATTATTATTGTCTACATTTACAGTTGAGGAAGCTGAGATATAGAGAGATTAAGTTAATTGCCCATTTTCATGTAGCTAGTGTCTGAGGCAGGATTCAAACTCAGGTCTTCTGGACTTTAAAATCCATATTCTATCCATTAAGCCACCTATTCACATTTAAATATCCAGTACATAAATCAAAGGGCAACTTGATGATACTATTAGCAGGGAACAAGCAGGATTTTGAAAGTGCTATTCAACAATGGATCATATCCTTTCAATTTCACAACTAACTGAAAGATGTAGAGAGTATAAAATCTCATTGTGCTTATTGCTTGTTGATTATGAAGCAATATTTGATTTGGAATAACAAAATGCTGCCTAGGACAGACTATTTTCCAATAAGACTTTTTCCCCCTATCCATACATCAAAATTATTGAAGATTCTTTGGAATACACACCACAAAATAACCCTAATCAGTTAATAAATGTTTTTCATTTGTTCAATAACTCTTTGGTAATAACCACATGGAGAGACATAAAACAGAGATATTTGCTTAAACAAAAGCATTTCCAACTGAGATGGAAGAAATTCATCATAGAGTCCAGGTTAAAGAGGGATCTCTTGTGGATGCTCCTGTTTGTGAATAACATTGTGCTAATTATATCAAGCCCCAGGACATTGAAGAACTTCCTGGAAGAGATTTGTTATTACTCAGAAGAGTTTGGTCTATCAATCTATATAAGAAAGACTAAGGGGGTGAAAAAGCATCTAATGCCCAGGTTTCACCATGCTTGTCTATTGGTATGAATATCTGGGATAGACAATATAGATAGATCTTGAGTTGGGACCAGAGGAGAAAGTGAAGAAGGCCTCTAGTTTGTAGAGTGGGTCCCCTGTGTTAAATAATGAAGGATAGGGACAAGTCACATAGAATGATTAGTTGGGCATAGAAGAATACTTTTATAATCTGTGATTTCAATGCAAAAGTCGGTAGAAGGAAAGGAAGTAAAAAAAATATGTTGGAAAAATTGGCACAGTAGTAAGAAATGAGAAAGAGACAAGGCAGATATACTATTAGGAAACCTCATACCTGTGTATCAAAAATACTTTCACTGAAAAGAGAATAGAGAGGTGTTGGAGGAGATGAGCACCAAATAACCTCATAAAAATGAAATTAATTATATTTTAATATTCAAGGACTAACTGGTTAGCAATACAGCAGACATTTCTAATTCAACTGTCTCTATAAAGACAGATCAATGACTTGTTATTACAAGGATTAAAATGAATACCAAATTAAAAGAGTTGAAAACAGCTATTGTAACCCCACCCAATCCTCTTCTTCCTCTTGAGTCTTCTCTTCCACAGGCCAA
Organism: Dromiciops gliroides; assembly: GCF_019393635.1. Taxonomy (NCBI): domain Eukaryota; kingdom Metazoa; phylum Chordata; class Mammalia; order Microbiotheria; family Microbiotheriidae; genus Dromiciops; species Dromiciops gliroides. The sequence goes on from NC_057862.1 coordinate 642,938,059, forward strand.
ATCCAGTTCCCCTTTTTAAGTGAAAATTTTATGGTTTTTTTTCTGATTACATGTAAACACAATTTTTAACATTTAAAAAAAAATTGAGTTCCAAACTCTCCCCCTTTTTCCTTCCTTTCCTCCCTCCATGAGAAGTCAAACAATTTGATATTGATTATACACCATCTATCTGTATTGTCTATCTCAAGCAAAACATATTTCCATATTAACCATATTGTGAAAGAAAACAGACAATACCCCCTCCCCCCAAAGAAAAATAAATGAAGTTTTTTTTTAAAGTATACGTCAATCTGCATTCAGACTTCATCAGTTCTTTTTCTGGAGGTATATAGCATTTTTCATCTCGAGTCCTTCAGAATTATTTTGGATTGTTGTCTTGATCAGAGTAGATAAGCCTCTCACAGTTGATTGTCATTAACAATATTGCTGTTACCAAATACAATGTTTTCCTGGTTCTGCTCACTTCACTCAACATCAGTTAATGTACGCCTTTCCAAGTTTTTCTGAAAGTATCCTTCTCATAATTTCTTATGCTACAATAATATTCCTTCACAACCATATACCACAATTTGATTAGTCATTCCCCAACTGATGGGCATCCCTTCCATTTCCAATTCTTTGTCACCACAAAAAGAACTGCTACAAATATTTTTGTACATATGGTTCCTTTTTCTTTTAAAATGAAGCTCATATGGCATAATTTCCAAGCTCTCCACCATCATGATTTACTTCTTTCTGCAGTTTTTAAAGCTCCTGACAATTATCTGTTCCTAAATACTCTCTTGTCCCTTAGCTTCAGGGAGACCATATTATTTTTGGTGCTCTTAATTCTTGAATGACTCCTTTCTTCTTTGTTGCCTCCTCATCCTTTTCTTAGCCCCTTAATGAGCATGTTTTCCAAGGGTTTGTCCTTGATTCTTTTCTCTCTCTACTCTCTGTTCCTTGACAATTTTATTAGTTCCCCTGGCTTTGATGTGCACAACTGTTCAGATTAACTTCCAAATCCCTATGTCCATTTTTCTTGTACTTTTTTTTGAGGGGCAATGAGGGTTAAGTGACTTGCCCAGGGTCACACATTAAGTATCAAGTGTCTGAGGCTGGATTTGAACTCAGGTCCTCCTGAATCCAGGGCCAGTGCACCACCAAGCTGCCCCTCCCCCATCTCCATTCTTGACATTCTGAGATGCAGATACACATCTTCAATCTTATGTAGAATAACTCTCTCTAGGTGTCCCATCAAGACTTCAAACTCAAAATGTTTAGACTGGATCTTATTTTCATGCCCCCTAAAGCTGCTCTTCCTTCTGACTTCCCTTTTTCTGTTGATTAGACACTGTTCACCTCTTCTCCCATACTTGTTACCTTGGACTTCCCTTTGAGTCTTCTCTCTTTCTCATCTCTTGTTTAGGAAGTCCTGCTGATGCTACTTCAACAACACTTCTTTAATTCATCATCTTCTTTTTATTCCAACTGCCATAAGACTGGAACAGTTTATTATCATTTTCTGGTCTTTTGCAATAGCCTTCCTATAGGTTTTCTTGAATTTACTCTTCCCACTTGAATCCATCTTTCATAACCCCTGCCAGAATAATCCTCTTCATGCATGGATCTTATTGTTACCTTTCTGTTCAACAATTCCCAGTGGTTATCTTCTGTCTGTAAAATGAGGTTCTAGCTCTTCTTGGCATTCATTCCCCTCACAGACTTGGCTCACACTGCTCCCTTCCATGTGTTCTATATTCCATAAAAACTAACCAACCCTTTGCTTCCTGAATGCTATGAAGTCCTACCTCCATTTTTTTTGTTTGTCTGTTCATGATGAAACTAATGCCTTGGATATCTTCCCTCCTCATATTCATCTAATAAATTTATGCCTGTTTTGTAAAAACAAGCTTCAAGATATATGGCTCTATATTTGACACTGCTGATGTAGAGGTTGAACTGTGGTGGGCCTCTGGTTTGGGCAGGGGTCTCATGCCCTTTCTCACTTGGAGTGCTATGAAGCCAAGTAAGTTCATAACCTCTTAGGCAAGCCTGTGTCTGGCATGGAGTCTCCTCCTGTTTGTGTCTTCTTTCCTTTAGTATAAGGGCTTGTGTGGTTTCAGAAAGTTGCAAGAGCAAGCTGTCTGAAGTCCAGTCACTGGAGCTCATCCTAAAGTTTGCTGGAAGCTGAGCTTGGTGCACTAGCAGAGGCCTAAGAAACAACCCACAGGATCTAGCCCAGGAATATATCAACCTAGTAGCCAAGGGATGATGTGTCTTGTGGCAAAGGGGCAATTTGTCTCTTAACTGTGCTACATCTGAAATTGAACTTATTGGAACAAATGCTTTGTGTTTGAGCCCACTCTCCCCAGGGACTGAGGAGGGAGTGAACCTTTGATTTTAGGAGAAATACCTTGTAACACCTGTTTTTCCTAAGTCTTCCAAATAAATATCCCTTTGTAAAAGCTAATTGATATTAATTGATTAAATGATACTGGGGTGCTTACCTTTGGTGACTGATATTGTAGATAACACACTAGAATGGGGACTAGGGCTGATAGTGTTAAAGAACTCCACAACTGGGGCAGCTAGGTGGTGCAGTGGATAAAGTACCGGCCCTGGATTCAGGAGGACCTGAGTTCAAATCCAGTCTCAGACACTTGACACTTACTGGCTGTGTGACCCTGGACAAGTCACTTAACCCTCATTTCCCCACCTCCCCCAAAAGAACTCTGCAACCCATTAGGATACCCCCAGGACCCTGGGAGGAAGGAAGATGTAATTAGTTGCCCTTTGGGGTTCCAATTGGGCACTGCATAAAGCACTGGGCCTGGAGTCAGGAAGACCTGAGTTTAAATCCAGACTTACACACTTACTAGCTATGTGACCCTGGACAAGTCACTTAACCTCTGTTTGACTCAGTTTCCTCAACTATAAGATTTGGGTAATAGCAGCACCTACCTTGTAGAAAGGTCATATGGATCAAATGAGATAATTGTAAAGAGCTTAGCATAGCACCATAGCATAGTTGCTGTTGTTGTTTAGTCATGTCCAACTCTTTGTGACCCCATTTGGAGTTTTCTTAACAAATCTACTTGAGTGGTTTGCCATTTCCTTCCCCAGCTAATTTTATAGATGTGAAAACTGAGGGAAACAGGCTTAGATCACTTGCTCATGGTCACACAGCTAGTAACTGAGGCCAGATTTGAATTCAGGAAGATGCTATAGAAGTACTTATTCTCTTCTCTCATTGCTGCACCCCACGTCATTTCCAAATGGAATATAACGGCATGGCAGGGCCTCCTGGTACTATAAACAGTAACCCAGAGTTTGATGGCTTTAGTACATTTGGGACTTGATGCTACCATGTTTTTGGGTTTTGAGGAGGAAGGGATGGCCTCAGCGAGAATCATTGCCCCATAGCACTGGTTCAAGCTGCTAGGTTATGGCCCCTTTGTCCTTCTTGTTGTTCCCTGTGCCTACCCTAGTCTTATTCTGTGTCTTTGCCTGTTGAATTCCTCCCCTTCCTGAATCCTGAAGTCCAGTCCATCTCCAGTCCTGCCTTCCCAAGTTCTTCTTGGTTGCACCTTTCCCAACTGTCATTTACATCCTTCCCTCTTGGACCTACACAGCATCTATTGAGTAATATTATCTTATAGTCATTTTACAGAATCACAGAATTTGAAGGCACTCACCTAGTTCAACCTAAATCTAAGTAGGAACTCGTCTGAAAAACATTCCTAACAAGTGGTTATGTTTGGAGGCCTGGGAAGAGGGGCAGCGTTATCCACTTTGGGCAGCTCTATCTGGGATAGCTCTAAGAGTGAGAGTTTTTTTCCAACATCAAGTCAAAATCTGCATACTTGCAAATTCCTACAATCATTCCTAGTTTTCCACACTAGGGAACAAGTAACACAGGCCTAATGTTTCTCCCCCAAGGCAGCCTTTCAAAAACTTGATGAAAGCCCTCATGTTCCCCCTCAGACTTCTCTAAAATAAGTATACATGGTTCCTTAAACAGAGCCTTGTAGGGGATAGTCTTCAATCCCCTTGCCTTCCTTGGGACACACTATGGCTTTTTGTGTGTGTTTGTGGCTCCTCTCCCTACTACACTTTCAGGTCTAGGAAGATATAGACAGCATCGTGTCTAAGCCTGATGTCTATTTCAGACTAGTACAAGACTCTGAACATAGTAGGTGCTTAATTAAATGTTTGTTGAATGAATGGATGAGGAGGTAGGCAGATGAATCATTCAGAACATTAGACCAGGTAAGTTTGAAAACTCTCTTCTGACTGTAAGAATTTATAATTCTTAGGTCATAGATGGTTTAACCATAATGTCTTTGCCCAAAGTTGAGGTGCAAAGAATGGGGAGGCAAATAAGGCATCTCTTTCAATTCTGGTACTCTGTGATTCTTGGTTAATACTGTTGAACACAAAGTTGTTTATATTTTAATGACTTTGGGGCTTGGATGAGCTTAATCTTTTTTTTGGGGGGGCGGCTGGGCAATGAGGGTTAAGTGACTTGCCCAGGGTCACACAGCTAGTAAGTGTCAAGTGTCTGAGGCCAGATTTGAACTCAGGTTCTCCTGAATCAAGGGCCAATGCTTTATCCACTGTGCCACCTAGCTGCCCCCAAATCTTATTTATTTATTTTTTTTAAAGGAGGGCTTCCTCTGTGTAGAACATAACTGGTAGCTGGGGTCACTTAGAATCTAAAACAAGAAGAACAAAACTGAGTTGACATCAATGAGCAACTTGATGTGTCCATCGACAACCATCTTACAAATGGTGAAATGTGTATACAAGGTGTCCCAAGAGCCCTAGTGCACTAAGACTTTAGGGACATCTGTGTATGATTTAGCTACCATCACATGATTTGACTCCATTTACTTACTTTCCATTTCTAAAAACTTGGGGAAACATCCAAATTTTTTGGTTACCTCAGAGTTTCTCTTGTAGATTCAGCAGTGTCCTATTTGGTCAATGGGTTCTATTTGGAGGATGGCATTTTAATTATAACAGGATACTCACCTATATAAACATTCTTTCAAGATGATCAAGTGTGGTTTAAGGAAGTTAAAAAAGAGAAAACATTATTGAAGTATCATTCCCTTTTATGAGTAAGGAAGTAAAAAATGAGAGACAGAAAGACAATGTAGAGGGAGGGGAGAGAGAGAGAGAGAGAGAGAGAGAGAGAGAGAGAGAGAGAGAGAGAGAGAGAGAGAGAGAGAGAGAGAGAGAGAGATGGGGAGGGGATGGGGATGATATGGGGAAATATTGGTAGTGTGAGCCCAACTATATCTCAGAGAAAGGAAAAACACAATATAGACAGGAACTAAACATGAGAAGTGTGAGGAAGAGAGCATGAGCTTCTGGTAGGTGGGGACAGTCCATAATTAGTTCTGCTTGATTTAAGAATTCACCTAAAATATGAAAGTTTCTGCAACCCCAAGAAAAGCTTTCGCTGGTTAGATCACTTCAACATTTCTGTTTTCTTATCTGCCTTTGTGGTTGGAATCTGGTCTCATGCTCACTGAATAGAACTTTCATAGATGAATAGTCTTGCCTAGGTAACAGACCAGGGATCGGGTCACAGACATGATAACAAATTGCCTTTCTCTCAGTCTTTTAAGCTGACAAAATCTTTTCCTCACTACAGCCCCGTGAAGTTAGAGGTGCAAGTCTTATTAACTCCATTTTATAGGTTGTGAAGTGACTTACTCAGATTCATACGGCTAGTCAATGGCACTCAAACTTCACTCCTCCAATAACAGAGTTAGAGCTCTTTCTGTGAAGTCATAGATCCCACTTTTCAATCTCCTTGTCTGGGGATACCTTAAACATTTGGGGCCATCTTTAGTTGTCCTGATGTATATATTGCAACTGGACCCAGATGACTCTGGATGATAGAGTGAGGTTGGTGATTTGCACAGCCCTCCATCACTTAAATCCAATTCAGTGCAAGTCATGACATCAAGGTCCTCTTTGAGAAAGGACAGACAACAACAATAACAACAAACTGAATCCTAGAATAATTTGAATTCCGACAGAGATAAAGAAATTTGCTGAATTTTTTTTTTAAGAAAGAAATCAGAAAGCAAGTGAGAAGATCTGAGTTGGTCAGGCTGGGGCATTTAAATAGTTTATGGTTAATGTGGCCTGGGGGAAAACAGGTATTGGAAGACTTGGCTTTGAATCTAGGATCTGTAACCTATTACCTATGAAACTTTGGCTAAATCTCTTCAACATTCTGAATCTTCACCTCTTCCTGTTTATCCCACAGGGCTTTGAAACTGGTCGGGTGTGTAACATCATGTTCACCTCTAGGACATCTCCAAAGTTTTAGTGAAATTTAAAACTATTAAAACTGAAAACTGCACTGAAACTTTTGGGATACCTGAACATGGTAGTTGCTTAATAAATGTTTGTTGAATGGATGGATGAGCAGGTAGGTGGATGAATAAGGCAGGAGGTTAGACTAGTGGCTACAGAAAAAAAAATATATATATATATATATATATTTACTATTGGTTAATTTATAGGAATAGCATTTTTTTGCTAGCAGCCCAGATGATTATCACATGTTCTCAGGAACAGAACCTTGAGGAAATTGAGAAGCAGATTCGAGTAGTGGATAGAATGATAGGCCTAGATTCAGAAAGAGTTGAGTTCAAATCCCAACTCTGATATTTATTTTTTATTTTTGTTTTTGTTTTTGTGGGGCAATGAGGGTTAAGTGACTTGCCCAGGGTCACACAGCTAGTAAGTGTCAAGTGTCAGATGCCGGATTTGAACTCAGGTCCATCTGACTCCAGGGCCAGCCCTCTATCCACCGTACCACCTAGCTGTGCCCCATGTCTCTGATACTTATTAGCTGCCCTTGGGCAAGTCACTTTCCTGAACCTCAGATTTTTTTCATTTATAAAATGGGGATGATAATAGTGCAAATCAAAAATCCCGTGAAGTGGTCACATTTTTCAGATATATACTATATTTCTATTGGGCTGGAACCAATGACCTTATTTTATATAATTATAACTTTGAATGATGGAAGTACAAATACATATAACCACTTCAGAAGATTGGTTATTTGCATTGATCAGATCCAGCTGTAGTACCTATCTCACAGGCTTGTTGGGAGCCTCATGAGATAATTCATGTAAAGTGCTACAGGATAGTTATTAATATTAAAGAAATTATACATGGCCCAGGAAAGCTATCAAGCTGTGGATAAATGAAAATTTATACAAAATTGGTAAGACTGTGGCTTTGGTGTTTCGATGATTAAAATAGTTCCCTCTTTCCAGAACACTTTAAGAGCAACAAAGCAATTTCTTTCCTGAGGTTCAGAGGAATGGATACTGATTCACTGTCAAATAGCTGGAAAATATTCAATCCAGGCAAAAGACACCAAATGAAGTATTTATTCACTTTGGCAGGATATCTACACTCTGCCTTTTTATAGGATCAAGAGCTGAAAGGGACCATGGAAACAATCTTTCCCTTGACAAATGGATAAACTAAAGTCCTAAGATAGGAGGATGTCTGTCCACTAGTTCAGTCAATTTTATTGATTAACTAGCATTTATTAAGAATTTTCTATGTGCTAGGCACTGTGCTAAGAGCTGAGGATACAAAGAAAGGAAAAAATAATCTCTGCTCTCAATACAGTCTGATGGGGGTAGATAACATGCAAACAATTATGAACAAGGAAGAACTATACATGCACATGTGGGGTAGTCTCAGATGGAAGGCACTAAAGGTTAAAGAGGATTAGGAAAGGCTTCTTGTGGAAGATGAGACTTGAGTTGAAGCTTGAGAGAAGCCAGGAAAGGTTGGAGACAGAAATGTGGAGCAAGAGCATTTCAGACATTAGGGAACATCCAATGAAAATGGCTATAGTTGTCACACAAGTACCAAAAAGCAGAGCTAGACTTTGGTCTTAGGTTTTCAGATTCCAAATCTTATGTTCTTTCCAATATAAAATGCCATCTTCTGCTTTGCACAATTTCTCCCGCCCATCATTCAACCAATCAAACAAATAATTAAGGCACAGTTGTCAATTTAGCCCATTATCTCATCAATCACTAGATGATCAGGTACCTGTGTTAAGTGCAGGAGATACAAAGACACAACTGAAACATTCCCTGCCTTCAAGGGATTTTTAATCTATCAGAGGAGACACCATGTGCTCATAAAAGAATATATACAAAGTGGCTATAGTTTTGTAGGGCAGGGCACTAGAAGCTGGATGGATTAGGAAAGGCTTCATGAATAACATGATCCTAGAGTCAATCTGTGAATAGAATCATGGATTCTAAGAAGTAGAGATGATAAAGAACATTCCTGAAGAAACTCCTTCTAAGGAGAGTAGTTTTGAAAGAAGGGCTGATCCGGCTTGTAATTCTGTTTTTTTAAACAGTTATTTTGCAAAAGAGTAAAGCTGAAATTAAGAAGAAAAAAAGAAGAGCATTACAGTTATTGAAATCTGTAGCTTAAAATATTCTGTAACGGTTTGTGGAAATGTTCTGGCACTGTTATGAAAGAAGGATTCTGGGTGATAGTAATAAATTGCAATAGGAGAGCATCAACCCTGAGCTCTGTATGGGGTTATTGGGGTGGGATGTCACAATCGAGCTATCTGAGAGAATGACTGCTCCATTGGAGCCTTCTGACTGGGAGGAGGGTGAGAGCTTCATGACCTGTGGGGGAAAGTAAGGGACTTTGTTCTTCTAATCTTTCTTTTTCTCTCCCTGCTAGTTCTCCTCACCTTTTCCCTGACTCGGCAGCACACACACTCACACACTTACTTTATAAGCTTTACTCTTTGCAGAAAGTTTTGTACTTTGATTGAAAAAAAAAATCCACTCCCACCACTTCCTCAAATTTGTCAGCTCTTTCACCACTGGGAATGATAAAGATTGAGTAAAAATAGAAACAGTCTGATTTGTTACTGGGCAAGGAACACAAGGCATCATTAACAAGGAGAGGCAGTGTTATGGGACAGAAAGTGTCCTGAAAGAGGGGTCAGGAGACCTGAGTTGAAATTCTACTTGTTCCAGGTACTTTGCAGCATGCTTTGGAAAATATTCTTCAAAAAAAGGACAGATTGATTACTTTTGGGGCAGCTAGGTGGTACAGTGGATAGAGTACCAGTCCTGGGGTCAGGAAGACCTGAGTTCAAATCTGGCCTCAGATACAACACTTACTAGCTGTTTGACCCTGGGCAAGTCACTTAACCCCAATTGCCTCACCAAAAAAAATTAAAAGAAAGAAAATACTTTTTCTCCCTCATTTTTAGTTTCCTCCTCTGTCATGGGGTTCAGAGTAGATCAGAGGTCCATGAACCATAAATTTGGGGCTATCTCTGTAGTAATTACATTTTTATTTCAATATAATGGTTTTCTATATAATCCAGTGTCTTTTATTTTATGCATTTAAAACATTATTCTGAGAAGTCCACAAACTTCAAAGCTTATGAGCTTGGACAGAGGAGTCCATTACCCACAAGAAGATTAAGATCCCTTGAAATAGATCCCATATCTAAGGTCCACTTCATTTCTAGCAATTTATGAATGTAGCTACCTCTGTTGCATCTTGTTCTTAGACTTCCCTAGGACTCCAGAGTGGGAAGGAAGCTCTGATATCCTGAGTCAGAAGATGTGAATTCTAGTTCTGTTTGTAGTATTTACTCTTTTGATATTGAGCAAGATTCTGGGTCTCAGTTTTCTCATCTATCAAATAGGGATGATCATACTTACACTCCCAATGTCATAGGGTTGTTGTGAGAAAAATCCCCAAATGCCATATAATTTTTATTATGTTGTTCTGTCTCTCTATTTTATTTTATGAAGAAACTGGGCTGATCACTGCATCATGAGCTGTTACCCTATGATTCTCTGGCCAAGGACTTTGTTGGTGAGAACTTTCTTCTTCTGGTCTTCTGTAGCTGTAACTACTGAAGAGGTGGGAGCTACAGTCTCCCAAAAGTCAGTTTCTAGGTCACATCATCTGCCAAAGTTGCTCCTCTTGGTGATGGCTATGGTAGTGGTGGGGTCCACTTTGGTAACAGAGTTGGTTGTCTGAGGGGCTGTGCTTTTACTGCAGCTCTTTGTCTTACTTGCTTTTTGGTAGCAATTGGTTAGGGTTTGGTGTTGGTGGTGGCAGGAATGGTGGGTCCCTTTCCCCAAGGGTTATTCTCTTTGATGATGCCTCTGGAGGCCAGGCTAGAGGTAAGATTAGTAGTCTAGGAGCATTCCTGGGGGTCTTGGATTTGAGGTTCTAGGTGATCTACACTTGGGTCTGAGTGGAGATGGTGATAGTGGTAGTTTGATTGACACATGTCACTTCACATCTCTCCCTCAGGATGCCTACATGTTTCAAGGCAGACTGGTTGCTTGCTCTGTCAGTGAAAGCTGGTTGGCAGTTGATGTAAAGATGGTGGGGTCCTTCTTTGCATGGTTTGGTCTCTTGGATGATGTCTGGAAGGGCCAAGTTGGTGGGGCAGGACCAGTGATCTGGTAGGCATTGCAATTTCCCAAGCTCTTGGGCTCTGGGTCCCTGGACTGTCTCTAATAGGGTCTGATGGGAGGTAGTAGTTGGTAGATGTTTTCTCCTCCAATATGATACAATCTTTTTGAGGTCTCTATTGTTTCATTTTTATCTTTTGTTTTGCTAGCACTGAGCATGACACCTGGCACTTAGGAACTTAATAAATATGTGTTGATTAATTGGTTAATTAGATAATGGGCTATGTTGGCAATATATACCTTCCTGTGTGCTGAGCAAAAAAACTTTCCCTGCCACATCAAATTGGTATTGGGAGGGCTAAACATTCAAGATGGCAGCAGGATACAGTGAGCCAGATCTCAATTCTAGTATCTACTTTGCCACTAGTGAAATGTGTGGCCTTTGGCAAATCACTTCCCATAATATTCATCCTGTCTAGCTCATAAGATTATGGGATTTTGAACTAGAAGGGACCTAGAGATCATTTGGGCCAACTCCCTCATTTTTATAGATGGAGATATTGAGAACCAGAGAGGGGAAGTTACATGCCCTAGGTCATATAGGTAATAAGAAGAGCAACGTCAAGATTCAAATGCATGTCCTCTGCCTCCAAAGCTAGCAAGCTTTTCCTTGCATTGTGTGTCATTATTCTACATGGACCGGGGGAAGGATTCTGTGTTATATGTGATTAATACACCTTATTGTTGAATGGGTGAATGAATCAGGCTTAGAGTTGGAAGGGATCTGGTGAAAATCACTTAAAATATTAATAACATATTTAAAAAGTGATTTGGGGCAGCTAGGTGGTACCATAGAGAGAGCACCAGGTCTGGAGTCAAGAAGACCGGAGTTGAAATACAGCTTCAGAAACTTCCTATGTGTGTGACCCTGGGCAAGCCACTTAGCTCTGTTTGCCTCAGTTTCCTCATCTGTAAAATGAGCTGGAGAAGGAAATGGCAAACCCTCCGGTCCTTTGCCAAGAAAAACCCAAATGGGGTCACAAAGAGTGGAATACGACTGAAACAAGTGCCCCCCCAAATAGTGTTTTAAGGTTTGCAAACTGCTTTTGTACATACTACCTCATTTGATCTTTACTACAAAGTTAGTAGGTTTGTAGTAGTGAGTAGATCATAGAAGGATAGACTGAGAGCTAGAAAGGACCTTGGATATCATCCTGCACAACTCTTTCATTTTATTGATGAGGAGAATTTGAGGTTCAGTGACTTCCCCAGGGTCATATCACTAGTATGACCAATATGACAGTAAAGGTCCAAGATGGGAACCAAATTTGGGTTCCTTTTGCAATTTTTCCACAGTGCCATCATGCTGCTCATAGTCTCCTCATCTCTAAAGTTGTATGGGTTGATGAGAGGAATGGGATAAGATGATTTGGTGTCAGAAGACTTGAGTTCAAATCTGGGCACTGCCAATGGGAGAAGGGGACAGGTCTCACAGATGGATAGTCCAAATTGAGATCACTACATCTAAACTATCTGAGAAAAATCTCCTACAGAATGTGGCATTTCAGTTGAGTCTTCAGGGAAGCCAAGTATTTTACGAAGTGGAGATGAAGAGAGCATTCTAGGCATAATGGATGGCCAGTAAAAAACTATCGATTTGGAAGATGTATTATTTTGAGGAGCAGGAAGGAAGCCAATATTATTGTACCCAAGGAGAATGTATAGGGGAACAAAGGAAGTCACCAGGTTGTGAAGAGCTTTAATATTAAAAAAAAAGGGTTTATTATATTTGATCTCTGAGATAATAAAAAAACACTGGAGTTTATTGAATGAAGGGGAAGGGGTGTAATAGACAGACTTACTCTTTTGGAAAGTCACTTTATCAGCTGAATGGAGGATGGATTGAAGTAGAGATGGACTCATGACAAGGACACCAAATAGGAAGCTATTGCAATGGTTCCAATGAGAAGTCGGCTAGGTGGAGTGTGCGGATAGAGGAAAGGACACATATACGACAGATTTTATTAGGGTAGAAACAATAAGGTTTGGCAACTGATTGAATATATGGGTAAGAGAAGATCTGGGGATGCTACCAAGGTTGAGAACATGGAAGACTGGAAGAATGATGGTGCCCTTGACAGCAATAGAAAAGTTCAAAAGATGGGTAGATAGAAAATGAGCTCTGTTTCGGAGAAGTTGAATTTCTTTTCTGTTGGACATAGAGTTTGATGTGTCAAATAAGCAGTTGGTGATGCAAGACTGAGGTCAAGGGAAAAGCTAGGGCTGGATTTGGTAATACCTAATCCCCATCCTGATGGAATTTGTGATCCGTGGAACTAGATGATCTTTAAAGTTCTTTTCAGTTCTCATAGGGATTCCAGTTTAGAAGGGAAGATAAGCATCACAAGTATTTCAGAATTTTAGGGTTTGAAGGAACTTAAGAGTCTAGTCCACTCCACACCTGAACAAGAGTTTCCCCTATTATCACCAACAACTGGTGAATCAGCTATTGCTTGAAGGATCTAGTGAATTTTAATCCACTATCTCCCAAGCAGACCAATTTTATTGGTTCTAATTATTTGTAAATTTTTCTTTATATCAAGTCAAAATTTGTTTCTCTGTAACTCCGTAACTGGTTCTGCCCTCTGCGGCCAGACAAAACATGTCTCATTGCTCTCACACATGATAATCTTTTAAATAATTGAAGTTAGTTATTGTGTCTCCCGAGTTGTTGTCCATCCCCACCATCACCATCACCATCACAATCACCACCACCACCACTTCCTCCTCCTCCTCCTTCTCTCCCTCTTCCTTTTCCTCATTTTTCTCCTCCTTCTCCTCTTCCTCTTCCCTTTCTTTCTCCTCCTCCTCCTCCTCCTCCTCCTCCTCCTCCTCCTCCTCCTCCTCCTCCTCCTCCTCCTCGTTCTTCTCCTTCTCCTTCTCCCCCTTTTCTTTCTCCTCTTCCTTCTCCCTCTTCTTCTTCCATCCCTAAACCCTTTAACTGATCTTCTTATGTCATAATCTCAAGGGCCCTTATAAAGTTGGGCACTTGATTCTAGATACTCTCCAGATTAATAGGATACTTTCTGAAATATGCTACCCAGAACTCATGACACTCTTCTTAATATAATTTGAATGGTATAGCATTCAGCAAAATCCTCATTTCCCTTGTCCTATATGCTGCACCTCTCCTATCATAGCTCAGGATAGCAAGAGCCATGTCACAGTTTCAATTCATTCCTCCACAACTTATTTCTAGCCATATTCAATAGTGTGCTAGAACTATCTGTACCATGAGAGTCCATTGGTAAATTTTCAGTGAGAGCTTTTAGACCTCAGAAATCAGCAAATGATATAAACCAGGACTTGATTTTTTTTTTGATTGTCCAGACTTAAGAAAGTGATGGAGAAAAGGCTAATAATTCAGCTTAAATTTGAAATGGCATTATGTGCATTTTTGAGAGCTAGTTGTTAAACATTTACCAGCACATCACTGGTCATATTCTACCTTTCACCCATTTTGTACATATGTAGTTGCTTTTTTGAATCAAGTATTGGACTTTACATTTATTATTTTTTTTTTGGATTTTTTTTCATTTATTATTTTTAAATTTTAATTTTATTAGAATCTTCAAAACACTGTTGTCAAAACATTTGTATATCCTGTCTCTGTGAACCAATGTGTAATCTATCCCCTACACCTTTTTGTCATTCATAGATTTGACAAGTATGCTATCTACACCTTAACAACAACAACAACAATAACAATAACTCATTTATATAGTGCTTTAATGTTTGCAAAGTGTTTTCTTCACAATAACCCTGTGAAGATCTTTAGATGAGGAACTTGAGGCAAAGCTCAGTCAAGTGTATTGCTCAGCGTGACACAGCTAATGAGTGTCAGGGCTGGGAATCAAAACCAGGTGTCCTGAGTTCAGATCTATTATTCTTTCAACTATATCAAGTGGTTGATTTTGAAAAATCTTAAAGAGTATATAAGGAGTATAAAGGCAGATACTTGGGGAATTCCACCTGAAACCTCCCCCACCCCAAGTTTACATCAAACTTTAATGAATATGATTCATTTAATGAATTTTTTTATTCGTCTAACTGTATTGCATCTAGCTCACATTTCTTTGGCTTGTACAAGGGAATAACATGAGACTGGCAAGTGTTTTGCTGAGACGTAGGCAAACTCTAATTACAACGTTCCTCTGATCTAGTCACTTTGTTAAAGAAGAATAAGAAGGTAGTCAGGCATGATCTGTACTTCAGTCAATCAATCAATATTTAAGTGTGTACTATATGTCAGGCACTAGGGATTCAAAAAAAGGCAAAAGACAGTCCCTGCCTTCAAGGAGCTTACAATCTAATGGGGGAGACAATATGCAAGCAAATATAAATAAAGCAAGCTATATTCAAGATAAATAGGAAATAAAAGAAGGAAGGCAATGGAATTAAGAGGGGTTGGAAAAGGCTTCTTGTAGAAGGTGAGATTTTATTTTATTTTTATTTTTATTTTTTTATTTTTTTGCAGGGCAATGAGGGTTAAATGACTTCCTCAAGATCACACAGCTAGTTAAGTGTCAAATGTCTGAGGCCACATTTGAACTCAGGTCCTCCTGAATCCAGGGCTAGTGCTTTATCCACAGAAGGTGAGATCTTAGATGGGACTTAGGAAGCCAAGGAGGTCATCAGTTGGAGTGGAGGAGAGAGACATGGAGGACAGCCAGAAAGTATGGCCTGAGTGAAGAGATGGAATGTTTTCTTTGTAGAACAGCCAGGAAGGCAGTGTCATTGAATCTTGACAAATTTTGTAGGTATAGCTCAAATTGGAACAAGCACCATTGGACAGGAACAAACTAAACATAAATTCAGATAGTGACTTTGCCATTTAGTACCTATGTGGCATTGAGCAAATTGCTCAACCTCACTGGATCCTAGTTTACTCATCTCAATAATGATGGGGTTGAACTAGGTGACCCCTCAAGTTCCTCCCAGATCTCAATCTATGCTTCTAAATAAAGGGCTATGAAATATTAAAAGAAGGAAACATTGCATGGAGCTGAGGAGATGCTACATAGAAGTCAAGGAGGGTGAGGTCAGAGAAAAGGAAGGCCATTGGACTGGGTAATTAGGAAGTCAATGGGGAGTTGGGGAGAATGGTTTAGGTGGAGTAATGAGACCAAGGCCAGATTGTAGGCAGTTGACAAGCAGAAGGGAAATAAAGGAGTTGAAGCAGTGAACGTAGACCCCCTCACTGATCACACTGGGCATTATAAAGAAAAGGTATGGAAAGGCAACAGCAGAAGATAGAAGCCATGATCTAGAGTGAGAAAATGACTCAAGAAATCCTTGGACCTAGATTAGGTTCATGCCCTGGACGTAGATTAGGTTCTAGTCCTTCAACAATTTTACTTTCCCTGGCTATACTTCAGTTTCCTTAGCTGTGAAATAAAGAATTTGGTTTAGATAATCTCTAAGGGTCCTTCCAAATCTAATATTATAGTCTTAGCATTCTCTATCATTCTATACCCTTAACGTATATTTTACATTAGCATCCTAAATTCTAAGGTCCATACCAGCTCTGACGTTCTGCGTTCTAAAGCTCCTTGAAGTGTTCACATTCCGGGTTCTAAAGTCCTTCCTAACTTGGGCATTTTGGGTTCTAAGGACCATTACAGTTCTGATGCTCTGGATTCTAGAGTCCATCCCAATGCTGACATTCTGGATTCTAGGGTCCGTCCCAGCTCTGATATTCTATGCCACTTGTAAAACAGAATAATCTTGGAGAACATGAGCGAGAGCTTAAAGGGTCACATGATCTTTGGGGGCAGGAACCAGAAAACAACAGGAACAATCTGAGGGAGAGGAACTTGGGATAAGCCCAACTTCTCTAAAAGTATTAAAAAACCTTGGGCCACAGAGCCACTTGATTGCATGTCCCTGCTGCTTCTGGTGGCTTGGGTCTCTGACCGTTGAGACATCATGTTATCCTGACATTGTGCAATCAGCCACTTTGCACTTGGTATCACCCCCCCCTCCCTTCCCACATTCTCCACCCACCCCCTCCTGCCTCCTTCCTTCACACTGAAAGGAAATTGAACCATCCGGGTGTGTAAAGGTTTTTGGTGAGAAAATGACTTTTGTGGTGGTGACTGTCATGGACATCTGCTCTCCCCTGGCCTCCTTTGGAGAGTCTTGCCTGGGTCAACCCTAAAAAGGTCTTGTCATCTGGCACATGAGTGACTTCATATTGGCTCTATCCTGGGGAATCTAAATCATGAGACTAGGGATGAAGGGGAGACAGTGAACATAAAATACCCCTTTCCCTCTATCTGCCATTGGTCACTTTAGACATTATAAAGAAAAGTCAGGAAAAGTTGTATGCTGAGCACGTTTTCTCTGGCCAATGGAGTAGCAGTCTCAGAATCTCTTAGTAATAACAGTTTTCACCAAACCCCCAGCAAAAAGGGTGAAGGCAAAGTCCGTCTTCCATTCTCTGATGCTCTTATCTTAGACTTTAAAAAAGATGCCTCCCAAGCATTTTCTTTCTCTCTCCTTTAGTTGTGTTCCCCTAACAAACACCTGTAATGGATTTTCATTTAGAGGTCACAGGTTGGAATACAAGTGACTCTGCCATTTTCCGGTTGTATGACCTTGGGAGTCAGACCCCTTTGATTTCAGCTCCCTCATCTCTAAAATGAAGGGACTGCAATAGACTGTCTCTAAGGTCCTCTGATCCAAACTGAAGCATTTCTGTCTTGGGTTTGATGGGACATAGGCGAACAGTGGGCAGGGTATCGGGCTTGGTGTCAGAAAGACCAAGTTTTGAGATCAGTGTGGCTGATTGAAGTTAAGTTTTATTACCTAGGTGAACCTGGAAGTTGCTTGACCTCTCTGCCTCAGCTTCTTCAAATGTAAAATGAGGGGAGTAGAGGCAGCTAGGTGGCACAGTGGATAAAGCCCTGGCCCTGGATTCAGGAGGACCTGAGTTCAAATCCAGCCTCAGATACTTGACACTTACTAGCTGTGTGACCCTGGACAAGTCACTTAACCTTCATTGCCCTGCCAAAAAAAATGAGGGGGGTGAACTCAATGGACCCTGGTACATAGCACCCATACATTAATAAAAGCCTGGTAAAGCATGATTAGCATGCAGGGGGGAATGGGGAAGGAGGGATGCTGGCCATGTCTCCTGACACTGAACATTCTTGAGGATTCTCACTGTAATGAAATAAAAGCTCCTGGGAATAAATCTGGATGGAGCAGCACCTGCCTCCTTTGCTTATCTTCAGACATGAGAGTCTATCTCTTGACTGGTTGCCTTTATGCTGGTTGTCTCCCAAGGCTGGAATACTCTCAATCCTCATCTCTACCTCTTGGCTTCCTTTAAGACTCAGTTCAAAATCTTTTTCCTTGTAGGAAATCTTTCCCCAGTCTTCCCCACTGATAGTGATTTCTCTCTGAGATGACCTCCTCCCTACTCTATATATTGGGTATATCTGTATTTGTTTGCATATTGTTTCCCCCTCCTTAAAGATGGGGCCTGTTTTGCCTTTCTTTCTTTGCCTCTCCAGAACTTAACACGGAATGGGATATACAGAGATTGCTCACGAATGTTTGTTGACTGACTGACTTCTTGAGATTCTATTGAGACCTATGATTCTTCCCTTCCCTTTACCTGGATCTGAGTATGGCCTCCAATGCTCACTAGTAAGTCAACCAGTCAATCATTAATAATTTTTAAAGCACCTAGTATATACTAGACTTAAGGGGCTAGAGCACCCCCCCTGGAGTCAGGAAGACTTGAGTTCAAATTTGGCCTCAGATACTTACTAGCTGTGTGATGCTGGGCAAGTCACTTAACCTTGATTGCCCCAGTTTCTCATCTGTAAAAAGAGCTAGAGAAGGAAATGGCAAAACTACTCCAGTATCTTTGCCAAGGAAACCCCAAATTGGGGTGATGGAGAATCAGGCATGACTGAAAAATGACTCAAAAACAACTTTATATTCTAAACACTGTGCTAAGTGCTGGAGATACAAATAAGAAAAAGAAATATAGTCCCTGTTCTCAAAGAGCTTACAATCTAATGGGTCAATACAATACACAAAAGGAAGCTGAAAAGTGTGTGTGTGTTACTAGATTTGGGGTCATGGTGGAGAAATCAGAAATCTCAAAGTAGTGCAGCCAAATGGGGAATGATGAGATATGTGTCTTGAGTCCCCTCCTTAAATGGAGGAATGGCTCCATTCTCCAATCAGAGGGGCAGAATGGGGATGAGGTATGAGGACCAAGTTAGATTCAGTCTTGCAGGATGATGGGGTTTCCCAAAGATGAGCTTCCTGGAGCATGGAGGAGAAGTCAGACAATTTCCAAAGTAGTGCATTGAAGCAGAGAAAAAAGTGTGGCCCTGGCCTATTAAGTCATTATACCTTCCTGATCTTTAGTTTCCTTATCTGTAAAATTAGAATATTAACCACATTATCTACTTTTCATGGGAGGAAAGCATTATGTAAACTTCAAAGAGGGATAGAAATGTGAGTTAATCAGAAGCTGTTTATCAATTGCCTAATTTATGACAAATCCTGTGTTAGTGCTCATTGAGAGACAAAGATAATTGGAACATCTGTTTCCCTCATGGACCTTACACTCTTTTTGTTGGTGGGCAAATCAATTTTATCTTCATATCCTTATTACTCTGATTGATTGGTGCATCCCAGCTCTGATGTTCCATGTTCTAAAGGTCCCCCTAGCTCTCACATCATCCTGTGGTGTGCCATTTTGTGTATGTGCGTGTGTGTCTGTGTGTGTGTGCAAACACACACTTTTTTGTTTGTTTTTGTGGGAGTGTGCCATTTTTTAAATGGATTCCCTATAAGAAAATTTATTTGAGGACATCCTAAGTAAGAATAAGTTTCTAAATCTACATGTTATTTGCAGGAAGAGAAGGAAAACTTTAAAGTTTGCAAAACTCTTCGATTTGAATAAGGTAAAGGGCTGTTTATAGACATATGATTGCTTGGAGATTTGCTTGGTGGTGATCACGCTCAACTGGTGGTGGTAGTGATGGGCCATTACGGAAGAATCAGTTGTGGTGGTCTCATGGTATTTAGAGCTGGAAAGGACTTTAGGAATTTTACTTAGTCCAACTCCATCATGTTACAGAAGAAGACACTGAGACCCACAGAGGGTCCAATGTCACAAAAGTAGATTCAAGACTCAAACTTAGGACTTCTGACTACAAAGCTATGCTCTTTCTACCATCCTTTGTTGCCTCTCTTCTTGGCTGCTTTAATAGGGATCTTTGTGCTGTAAACAAAAGGCAGGAAGACATGCTGACATTTTTAACTGATCATTTAATGGAATTCAATTTGACACACATTTAGCAATTCTCCCTTTTGCTGTGGTTTTGTTTTCGTCCCTCCTCTCCCCCCACCTCAATTTATTCTATTTCAACATCCTACTCATTGGAGCTCTGCCGAGTACTCAACTAGTTGTGTGACCTTACGCAAATCACTTCATTTCTATGGGGTCTAATATCACATGTAAAATGAGAGGTGGTAGGTGCCTCTATATGGTAAGGGTCCTTAAGCTATGCATCTGTGAAATTATTCTTATAAATATTTTGATATCAATATTTCAGTATAGGTGGCTTCCTACGTAACCCTATGTACTTTATTTCATGCATTTAAAAACATGATTATGAGAAGGGCTCTATAGAACCCCCTAGATTTCCAGAAGGGGACCATTTCCCCAAAAGGCTAAGAAACCTTGCTCATATGTCTCTTCCAACTCTTTGACATATTTATAGAATATGAGAGCTGTTGAATTGCATCGAGGTCATCTTTATGTTCAGCCTTCACCTTGTGTAATTTAAGATTCTAAATGTGGATTCTAATTTGTTCCCCCAGTTTTGGGGGGAAACTGACTAAAATCACTGATAAAACGAGTTTAGGTTTTTAAGGGTTTATTGGAAAATAGAAAGAAAAAGATTGAGAAACAGAATTCCAACAGCCTGGCATTCCTATCTTTCCTCAAATTTCCTGTGAAGTCCTCTGCTGCCACCACCACCAAGTCAGGAACCCAAAAGCGCGAGAGCTCTCTGCGCAGGCTCCCTTTCCTCTTTCCTGTCTCCTCCAAGAAAATAGGAGGCTCCTCAAGTTGATTGGCTGGTAGCCTAGATAGACAGCACCCATGAATAAATGTCATTTCCTGACACCAAGGAAAAGCCACAATGCCTCTGAGGCATTTTCCTCATGGTGGAGCTTTCCCACAGCAAGTCTCCAGTAGGTGGCATCATTCCAATCATTACAACCTGAAGTAAGAAAGTAAGTCATAACTGGTCTAGAACATTAGATACATTGCCTCTGGAATACACACACACACACACACACACACACATATATATATACACACTATATATACACATATATAGACACACATATATGTGTGTGTATGTATATATAGAGAGATATATAAATATATATATATTCTAGACCATTGGAATATATGTATATACCCATAAATAATACACATATACACACATGCACACACTCATATACATATTTAATACATACATATATATGTGTGTGTCTGTGTATATATATATATATATATATATATATATATAGAGAGAGAGAGAGAGAGAGAGAGAGAGAGAGAGAGAGAGAGAGTGCGCAATCATGAGCGGGCACTTCAGGACTTCAAAGATCTCCAAGTTTGTCAGTTTTAGTACCCTTCCCAGCCATTAAGATTTCAATATCTCTCTTTTTCAGCAGACAGGCTTCAATGGGCACTGTGGCTAACAAATTCATCACTCTCTAGTCAGCCTTTTGAACTCTTTCCTTGGGACTGTGCTGTTCTGATTGGAGAGAACCCACAACTATATCAAGATCATCCCTACCACAATTCTCCCAACCATTATCTTGTCATACTCTCCTGCATATCTCTCCCTCCCCTCCTCTCCCCCCAACCCTTCTTCCTCTTGCTCTGGGAACAGAAATTAAATCAATACTACCATTGGATCACATCAGACTGGCAAAGATGACAAAAAGGGAAAATAACAAATGCTAGAGGGAATATAGGACACATAAGTACACTAACACATTATTGGTGGTTCTGTGAACTAGTCCAACCATTCTGGAAAGCAATTTGGCATCCCGAGAGCTATTAAACCATACCTACTCTTTGATCCAGAAGATACTGTTATTAGCTCTATAAACCATAGAGACCAAAGGGAAAAAAAAAAGGATCTACACAAAAATATTTATAGCAGCTGTTTTTGTGGTAGCAAAGCATTAGAACTGGGGGATATCCATCAATTGGAGAAAGGCTGAACAAATTATAGCCTATGAATGTGATGGAATGCCGTTTTGATGTAAGAAACGATGAAGGGAACGGTTTCAGAAAAACCCTGGAAGACCTGTATGAACTAATATAAAGTGAATTGAGTAGAACCAGGCAAACAATCTATGCATAACTTCAATATTGCAAAGAAAATCAATTCTGAAAGACCTAGTAATTCTTATTAACACAATGACCTGTCACAATTGCAGAAAATTCATGACAAAAAGTGCATCCACTTCCAAATAAAGAATTAATGAACTCAGAGTGCAGATTGAGGCATATTTTTTCTATTTCTTTCGTTTTAAATTTTTTGGTAATATGACAAATGCAGAAATTTGTTTTGCATGTCTACACATATTTATAACGGTTATTATTTTTCTTGCTTTTTTAGTGGGTTGGGAGTGTGGAGAGGGAGAGAATTTGGAATTAAAAGTAAAATAAAATTTAATTTGCCAAAAGAAAAGAAGGAAGGAAAAATGAGAGAGAGAGAGAGAGAGAGAGAGAGAGAGAGAGAGAGAGAGAGAGAAAGAGAGAGAGAGAAAGAAGGAAAGAAAGAAAGAAAGAAGGAAAGAAAGAAAGAAAGAAAGAAAGAAAGAAAGAAAGAAAGAAAGAAAGAAAGAAAGAAAGAAAGAAAGAAAGAAAGAAAGAAAGAAAACAGTTGGGACAATCTATTCCTATGGCTCTATTCACCACCCCAGACCAAAGGACCCTTTTGTAGCCACTTCCCCTAATAGGATGTAGGTTTTTTTGAAATCAGGGACTGCCTTTCTGTATTTGTTTCTACATTGTTTAGTACCTTATGTGGAAAATAGGAAGTGAATAATAAATGCTTTTTCATCCATCCATTCAACCTGGTGAATGGTTGAGAAAACTGTAGTAGAACCTCTGAACTTAGCTAAACTGCAGGTTCATCTGCCTGCCTCAAGTCTTTCCCCACTCCAAACTATCCTCCACTCAGCAACCAAAGTAAAAACACAGATCTGACCTTGTCATCCCCTAAACTCTAGTAGCTCCCTATTGGCCCCAGGACCAAATGAAAAATCCTCTGATGTTCAAATCTCTACATAATGTAGTCTACCTTTTTTTTTTGCAGGGCAATGAGGATTAAGTGACTTGCCCAGGGTCACACAACTAGTAAGTGTCAAGTACCTGAGGCCAGATTTGAACTCAGGTCCTCCTGAATCCAGGGCTGGTGCTTTGTTCACTGGGCTGCCCCCCTTTCTCCCTTTCAAGTCTTCTTATACCTTACTCCCCTCCACATATGCAGTGACACTGACCTCTTTGTTATTCTTTGGACAAGACATCCCGTCTCTACACTCCAGGCATTTTCTCTGGCAGTCCCCCAAGCCTGGAATGCTCTCCCTCTTCATCTCTTTCTTCAGACTTCCCAGCCTTCCTTCAAGTCCCAGCTAAAATCCCACCTTCTACAGGAAACCTTTCCTATCTCCTCTTAATTCTAGTGCCTTCCCTCTGTTAATTATTTCCTATTTATTCCGCATATAGCTTGCTTTGTATACATTTGTTTGCATGTTGTTTCCTCGCTATATTCTAAGCTTCTTGGGGGGCAAGGACTCTCTTTCCTCTTTTTGTATCCTCAGTACATAGCACAGTATTTAGCACATAGTAGGTGCTTAATAAATGTTTATTGATTAATTGAATGATTGACTGATATCAAAGTCACAAAATATGCCTCTGAGCCTACTTAACTTTTCATCTGTGGATATACCCTCTGAAAGTCCATGGCAGGGGTGTGCTGGAATGAGCTCTAAGCTACTTGCTAGAGCCAATTGTTAAATTTTTAGTGTGAGCATTTATACCTCAGGAATCAGCAATTGCTGTTAAATCAGGGATTGATTTATTCCTTTGTTGATCATCTAGACTTGGTTGTAACTAATGCAGATTAAATTTATAAAATGTGTACATACTTTTTTTTCCTTGGAGAGCCTGGTTGTTAAATATTTACCCCTTGCATTGCTCTATAAACACTGCTTGGGCTCAGAAGGAGTACAGTAGAATACTTGGGAAATTAAGTCATTACCAGACTGGAAGCCTGATGACTACAGAATGATGGTGGTGGTGTTGAAGAAGAAGAAGAAGAAGAAGAAGAAGAAGAAGAAGAAGAAGAAGAAGAAGAAGAAGAAGAAGAAGAAGAAGAAGAAGAAGAAGAAGAAGAAGAAGAAAAAGAAGAAGAAGAAGAAGAAGGAGAAGGAGGAGGAGAAGAAGAAGGAAGAAGAAGAAGGAAGAAGAAGGAGGAGGAGGAGAAGAAGAAGAAGAAAAAGGAAGAAGAAGAAGGAGGAGGAGGAGGAGAAGAAGGAGGAGGAGGAGGAGGAGGAGGAGGAGAAGAAGAAGAAGAAGAAGAAGAAGGAAGAAGAAGAAGGAAGAAGAAGAAGAAAGAAGAAGGAGGAGGA
Source organism: Dromiciops gliroides (assembly GCF_019393635.1). NCBI lineage: Eukaryota > Metazoa > Chordata > Mammalia > Microbiotheria > Microbiotheriidae > Dromiciops > Dromiciops gliroides. The sequence continues at coordinate 642,962,271 of NC_057862.1, forward strand.
GGAAGAGAAGAAGAAGAAAAAGGAAGAAGAAGAAGGAGGAGGAGGAGGAGAAGAAGAAGGAGGAGGAGGAGGAGGAGGAGGAGGAGAAGAAGAAGAAGAAGAAGAAGGAGGAGGAGGAGGAGGAGGAGGAGGAGGAGGAGGAGGAGAAGGAGAAGGAGAAGGAGAAGGTAGTGGTGATGATAATGATGATGGTGGTGGTGGTGGTGGTGATGATGATGCCTGGCATTTATAGACTGCTTTAAGGTTTGCAAAGTCCTTTATATCTGTAATCTCACAGCACACCTGGCCCAGGGACGTTAGGAGAGATGAGGCATTAGTATTGAACATAGGGGGAAATGACAACATTCTATAGCTTTGAAATGTAGGAAAAGATTCCAGCCAACTTTCTGGAAGTAGCATTTAAAGAGCACAAAGGGAAAGGACAGACAGGTTTCTTGACTTCTGGGGACTGGAGAATTTTTCAAATAGGAAATGAAAAGGAAAACTAAATCAGCATTTATAACTGTCTGCCAGTTGTCATAAAGGAGATTCTCATGATGTTTTTCTTGGTCAAAGGTTTAGGAGCCATCAAAGTTCAGTTTTCTAACTTTGGTCAGTGGTTCTGCAACCATCATATAAGGCTTTCATTTGGAGGGAAACAGATCAGGCCCCTGGGCAGAGATCCAACTACAGAGAAAAATCTTTCCTTTTTCTTGAGGACAAACTGTCCAGGAGAATTCAGAGAAAGAATTTTCCTCTTATTCTGCCCAATGAATGTAGCTTACCTGACTGGATTCAGGTCCTAAGGGGTAACTTTTCCACTGTAGCATGCTAAGATTAAAAGAACTCAACTCCAAACAAGCAAATGTCATGTTTGTGGTCAGAGGTTTGGATTTTTGCTATGCTACTTAGTCCCAGTGGGGCAAATTACTCAGTCTCTCTTTGCATTAGTTTTCTCATCTATAAAATCAAGAGGCTGGACTGGATGATCATTGAATGGTCTCCTAGTTCCAAAACTTATGATAACCAATGATTTACATGCAGAGTAGTGGAAAAGACATTGAATTGGGTGTCAGGAGACCTGGGTTTGAGCACCTCAACTGTTGCTAACTCTCAGTATGACCTTGCATGAGCCTCTCTCTTGACTTAGTTTCCTTATTTGTGAAAGGAATGGAACAAGAAGATTCAAATTCCTTGAGGGCAGGCACAGTTTTACTCTTGTTTCAGGATCTCCAGTGCCAAGCACAGTGCCTGGTGCATAGTAGGTCCTTAATAATGCTTACTATTTAGGTAATTGATTGCCTTTCTGTAACTTCTCCTCCCTGCGCCTAGCCCTTCCCTCTGAAACAATCTGGAATCACTGAATGAGACAGGAGACTTTAGTGATCATCTAATCCATTCCAAGGAATTTGCTCCAGGTCACAGTTAATAAATGGAACTTGAATGCAAGTCTTTAAACTCTAATTCCAGATTTTTTTTTTTTTTTGCTCTGCACACAGGGCAAGTCTCTTCTCTCTTTTACTTGTTGCATTCATCTCTAGGAAAAAGTAGAGTGGAAGGACCTTGAAGTCAGGGACTATTTTTGTATTTTTTTTATCTTGGAACATAGCAGAGTGCCTTCTTGTTGGACTGGGCTGTTGGCCCTTTTGCTTTGGGAAGCCAAGGGTCCTATTCTTCCTACATCTCTTCTTCATGATAAACAGCTATGTATACTTTATTTAAAAAAATTTTTTTTGGCGGGGCAATAGGGGTTAAGTGACTCGCCCAGCCGGGGTCACACAGCTAGTAAGTGTCAAGTGTCTGAGGCCGGATTTGAACTCAGGTACCCCTGAATCCAGGGCCGGTGCTTTATCCACTGAGCCACCTAGCTGCCCCCTACATACATATACTTTAACTGAACTTTCTATGCCCTGGTTTCTTCCTTCACAAGTTTTGGGATGGTATATAAGGGTTCAACAACATAACTGTAAGTATCTGTAGGGCTTTCTCTGTCCTTTTCTTTTAACAGACTGATATATCACAGAAATAAATTGACAAATCAATATAGCAAATGTCATTTAAAAACAGATGCTCATTGCAATTTATTTGAACCCTGGCTGGGTTCAGTCTGGTGGGGTCCTTGGAAGCTGAGTATGCTGGGGACTGGAGAGGAGAATATTTCTCACGATATTCTACTTCTCCTTTCCTGAATAAATGGAGGAACAGTAATGGAGAATTTCTGTGTTTGCAGATATCCAAGGGCCCCTCAGGGTTTGAAATGCTGATCTGTTGTGGGTTCCCTATTATCTCAGGCCTTTTGGAATCCAAGAATTTATGCTAATATCAGGAGCTTTTCTAAGTATTAGCTGTGGGTTGGAGCTAGGTTGGGGGTGGTTAGTTTTGGGTAGAGGCTACAGTTCTTGAGATCAAAGGGAAGATCGTTCTTTTGTGTATCTGAATCAAGGAACTATTAGAGTTAAAAGAGAACCCAGAAGAGGGACATAGAAGTTATTTTGATGAGACTGAGTCAGTTTGAAAAGCAGTAATAATAATAATAATAATAATAATAATATTAATAATAATCTTTTTATCAGACCTGTGATTCTGTGGATCTGTGGGTAAGAAACTCTCTTTCATTTTAGATTGGTAACTTTTCTGCTACTTATAGTTTTGGAGAGTTATGTAGGGGCACTGAGGTTAAATGAATTCCCAATTCCTAAGCTAGTGTGTATGAGAGGCGACTCTTCCACCTAGGTCTTTCCGAATCCAAGGCTGGCCCTTGGTTATGCCATACATATATAAGAAAGGTTTGGATTAAATGAATTCCAAAGCCCCTTCCAGCTCTAAATATTATGATTGTGTAATACAATTGTTAATGTTGTATTTTTATAGAAAGGGGTAGAGGGAAAGGGTGGGGTGCAAGTTAAGCACATGACCTTCCCAAAATTACATAGTAAGCAGCAGAACTGGGACTGTAACCTGGACTCCTTGACCGAGTCCAAGGCTCTCTTCACTACAGGAAGCTGCCTACCTCTGTAATAAGTCATCAGATTGTCTCTGAGCTAGGTCTGTCTTTTTCTATAACCATTGCAGAGAAAGGCACTCTGACTCCCCAAGGGAAGCAGTGCCCCCTTCTGGTTAGTCCCAGTGGACCTTCTTTCGCCCTCCCATTTACAGAATTACATTGCACTATTTTGATGAGGGGGATGGAATGGGGGACCACTAAGGTACCTTCTACCTCCAAACCTAATAAAATAGGATATTAAACCTTTTGGGACAGTGGATATGTCAGTGTCAGCTAGGTGATAGGTTTCCCACATGGTGACATAGGTCAGTCCTATTTACGTATCCATCCATCCATCTATTCATCCATTTTCCTACCCCCCCCAACCACTTATCCATCCATCCATCTATCTATTATCTATCTATCTATCATTTATCTATACACACACACATACACATATCATTATATTAGGTGATGGCTCTCTAAAGCTTCTTACATCAAATTTAAACTGATGATCATAGGCCTTCCACTCAATGACTCCTCTCTGATTCATCTTCCATCTTATTCTTGCTCAGTCCTTTCTAGCTCTGATCACCCAATATTATGTATGTATGTATGTATGTATTTGTGTGGGGGTATGTAGGTATGTATATATGTATGCATATCTTGTTTCCTCCAACTGGATTTTAATTCCTTATGGGTAGGGACAGTTTCATTTTTGTTTCTGGATCTCTAGTGCCAAGCATTGTAAATGGTATATACTAGGTGCTTAATAAAGCCTACAAAATACTTAATTGATTGCTCTTTTGTAAGTGCTATATACCAGTCCTAGCTCTGCTCTGTGAAACAGCATAGAATCATTGAATATATGAACTAGAAGAGATGTTTGTTGTTGTTCGGTTGTGTCCAAATCTTTGTCACCCCATGGATGATAGCGTCAATTCCTGTCCACAGGGCTTTGCAGTGATTTGCCGTTTCCTTTTCCAGTGCATTAAGGCAAACAGAGCATCCAACTTAAAAAAAAAAAGTAGGGCAGGAGCTCCTTGAAGGTAGGAACTATTTTTGGTTTTGTATCTTGGAACCTAGCAGAGAGCCTGCTAGTTGGACTGAGTTGTTGGCCCTTGTGCTATGGGAAGTCCTCCTCTGTCTTCTCTTCCTCATGATAAACAGCCTAGGGTGACAGTAAGTGTCTGAAGCTGAATTTGAACTTGGGTCTTCTTGACTCCAGGCCCAGAACTCCATATACTGAGCCACCTAGCTAACTTCCAACCCAGGGAAGTTAAATGATTTGCTCTGGGTCCCAGTAAGTGGTGAAGCCAGAACTTGAACCTAAGCCAATCTGCATGCAGGCCCATGGGGTGAGCACTGTTTTCTCACTTCTGCCTTCAAGCCTGTGATCTTACCATTCTCCTAGGGAATGTCCTTCCTCCCTTCCAAATGATGAATGGCTTTCCAATCTGTCAAGACTCCCCCTTTCTTTTTTTTTTTTTAGTGAGGCAATTGGGGTTAAGTGACTTGCCCAGGGTCACACAGCTAGTAAGTGTTAAGTGTCTGAGGCTGGATTTGAACTCAGGTACTCCTGACTCCAGGGTCAGTGCTCTATCCACTGCGCCACCTAGCTGCCCCCAAGACTCCCCCTTTCTTGAAGGTTTCTCAGACTCATCCTACCTAGCTTCCCCCCACCCCACCCCATTCCTTATTTTCTTTTGGTTAAGTCCTTTGTATGCTTCAAGGCCCAGTTTGAGATTTACCTAGGCCATAGGATTTGGAGCTGAAAGGGAATCATAGAAGAGGAGACTGAGAGAGGTGTGACTTTGTCTAATGTTACTCAAGTGGATAAGTATTGAAGCCAGGAATTGAACCCAGGTATTCTGATTGTCAATCCAATGTTTTATCCATCATGCCCTCCAACTTTGGCATAAACATCTCCATGAATATTGCCGATAGTTATTACCTACTTATTGTTTATTAATCCATCATATTTATTAACTGTCCCATTCACTGGGCACTTGGAACATATGTACTCAAAATATTTTAAAAGTACATGATTGGGGGCAGCTCGATGGCGCAGTGGATAAAGCACTGGCCCTGGATTCAGGAGGACCTGAGTTCAAATCTGGTCTCAGACACTTGACACTTACTAGCTGTGTGACCCTGGGCAAGTCACTTAACCTCCATTGCCCCACAAAAAAAATGTACATGATTTTGTCTGTGTGATTATTTCTTCCATGTTCCTCTTGAGTTATTTTTATTCAGTTGTTCAGTAGTGACTCTATGTGACCCCATGAACTTTGTCCATGGGATTTTCTTGGGAAAGATACTGGAGTGGTCTGCTATTTCTTTCTCCAGTGTGTCCCCATTTTACAGATGAGAAACTGGGGCAAAGAGAGGTTAAATGAGTTGCCCAGGTTAAATGACTCATACAGCTAGCAAGTGTCTGAGACCAGATTTGAATTCAGATCTTCCTTAGATTACCAGGTGGTACAGTGAATAGAACACTGAGCCTGGAGTCAGTTACACCATGGCTAAAACAAATCTCTTCACTGGTGGTCAACCAGCAAGGTGATGAGTCTCTCCAATCTGCTGCATGAGTGTTTCTGTGGTGGGAATGTTTGACCTGAGTTCAAATCCTTCCATAGACATTTGTTGTTGAAGAATTCTTCATTCTTCATTTTCAAAGAGGACCAATCACGTTATGGGCGATGTTTTGACTTGCTTATGAATTGGATTTAATGAGTCAGAGTTGCACAAAGTCATTGGCCTCATTCTCATTTCCATTGAAATCCAGTGGCAAGACAAAAGTTGGGATGAATTGGCGATGGCCCAAAATGTACTGGATGACCTTGGGATTTTTGATGTCTGTGCAAACTCCAAGTGTTCCACTGCACCTGATTCAGCTACCTTCATAGCCACTGGAACTAATTGTTCTCATCTTCCCATTCCACTGAAGGAATTCTTCACATGCTTAGAGCAGACAATCTCCTAATTCACCAAAGGGGTTGAGTCCTAATGGTTAGCCTCAACTTGGTTTAGCCAGTCTGCTGAAGTGCTTTTACCAGGGAGTGCCTGCTGTGGATGCTACAGCTTCTAGGAGCCCCAGGTGAGATATATACTAACTGTAAATGGGTAATTTACATTTAAACTCTCTGTGCCTCAGTGTCCTCATCTATAAAATGGGAGTAATGATAACATTACCTCACAGGGTTGTTATGAATTTAAATGGCCATAACAGACAAAAAATCACTTTATCAGCCTTAAAGTGATATAAATATAAGCTATTATTTAATTATAGTCACAAATTCATAAAAATAATAATACTGACCAATTTATATGTTTCATGGTTGTAAAACATTAAATATGTAGAGAGAGGGCAGTATCTCTAATGTAAGCTTACCTCAGATGTCAGGTTTAATGTAGGAGGATCTCAGATCCCATACTTTCTGGTGTCACATGAAATGAGAAGAATTTGAAAAAGTTATTGACTGGCCATAAGAAAAGGGAATGGGGAATTTTTTGGTCTTGTTTCTTATTTGGGGTCTGGGGAGCATTAGAGTTTTGGGTTACTAAAACGTCTGGTCTTCTGCTATGGGAACATTACTCTAGAAAGAGGAATGTGTAGGAGTACATCCCATGATGTCCTGAAGGGAGAACAGGTGGGAAGTGGATCTTACCCTCTCTTCCCCCAGCACTGTCTCTCCTACTCCATGAATGGCATCCGAGCTGAGACCCAGCTGTTAGCAGAAGAGGAAAGTCCCTGTCTAGTTTCTTTTTCTTGCAGCTGAAGAGGCAGACACAGGTATTTGTTCCTGAAACTTTGGGCTGTTCTAATTTTATACTGTGTGAGAGTGAGACGCTACCAAAGAAATGAAACAGAAGTCAAGACTTTTCCTCTAAAGTAGTAGCCAGGAGCAGGCAGAAAGGAACGTCTGTCTCAGGCCCAGCCATAGCTTGGTACCTTCCACTTTGGAAAGATGGTCATTTGGCAACTGATAAGAGACAAAGATGAAGGCCTTTCTCTGAAATCCTTGTACTGGGACCCAGAAATTAAACTTCTATTACTGGTCAATAGCATGTTTCAGTGGTAAAAGCTTTGGACAGGGAATCAGGAAACCAGGGTTACAGTCAATTTCCATTGCTTGATTTTTAGAGTCATTCAATTCTATTTAATTCAAGCCAATAAATGAACAAGCCAATTAAGGCCCTACTATGTTCAAGTCGCTATGTGAAACACCCAGAATTATTGTTATTTGTCCTTGAAGAGGACCATGACATTGGGATGTAATGTCATGACTTGCAGTGAATTGGATTTAAGTGAGGGAGGGCTGTTCAATGTCACCAACCTCCCTCCCTCCCCCCCCCCCACTAGAGTCATCTGGGTCCAGTGGCAAGATATACATCAGGACAACTAGAGATTGCCCCAGGTGCAGTGGGAGACCTTGACCTTTTGAAGTTAAGGTCTTTCCCCAGTCTCAGTTTGCCAGAGGCAATGCCCATTCAGTGAGGAGAGAGGGAGGAAGAAAAATTTAGAAAACAGAATTAGCTTAAAGATCTTAACCTCATCAGAGTGATTGATTAAATAAAAATAAAGGCAAAAATAGAATATCTCTTCCCTCAAGGAATTTACATTCTATTTTGGGCTAGAGGTGGGGATACAATCCCTAAATAAATGAGTATAAAGTAGGTATAAATAGTGTCAACAGAGAGGCAGAACTAATCATCTGAGTGGGAATCAGGGATAGCTTCCCTTAGGAGGTGTCACAAGTAAACTGTATTTAAAAAACAAACAAACTAGGAAGTCTAAGAGGGGAGGTGAGGAGGGAGTAAATTGGAGTATGGGGGTGATTTGTGCAAAGGTGGAATATCATGTTTGGGGAGCAACTACTTGGCATGCTATGTTGTCTGGAAAAGAGAATATATGGAGACTGATATAAACTAAGACCTTAGAAATTGGGAGCCACATTATGGAAAGCTTTCAAGGACAGATTGAGGATATCCTATTTTATCCTATGGGTAATAAGGGACACATGAAAGGCCCCCCCCCCACTTTGGAAAGGTTTTCTTTTAATTAAATTTTTTAAATTTTAATTTTTTTAGTAAAGAGAATAACACAGGAAAAAATTATGTTTTTAGAATACCAATGTGGCAGCTATGTAGAGATAGATTTAAGGAGAGATACTGGGGCCCAGAAGATGAGTCAAGAGGTTATCCATCCAATAGTCCAGGTGAGGGGTGGTGGGGCCTGAACTATGGGAGGGGTGTGTTATTGGACATGTGGGTGATGAGTGAGATTCTATAGCCATAGAAAGGGTAATGCCCAGGCAATAGGAGACAATGGCTGAGCATGGAACAGATTCAGTCCCTGGCCCCGAGAGGGACAGGATTCTTCTAGTTTCAAGTATTCAGTGGCTGCGGAAAGACAAGGTGGTGATTAGGTCTCTAGACCTGTACTAGAGGCTCATTCCAATGAGATATACCCAAGAAATTCTCTGTGAGTGCATTCACTCAGCTCCTGGGGTCCCCAGAGGTTTGGAGGACCCTCCTTGGGACTCTGAGGTCTTTGAGAGCAGGGACTGTTTTGTGCCCTTCTTTGTATCTCAGTTGTTCAGTGCGTTGCATGTAGTGGCAATAAATGCATGTTAAATTGTTGGCAGGTCCTTGGGTAGGCTGAGCCTCTGGCTCTGAGGTGTCTTAGCCTTTGCCTTCAGAGCTAGAAGATGGAGGCTTACTGTGTGCCTGGAACTTGGCTAAGTGCTGAGCATACACTGAAAGGCAAAACCCAAACCAAAAAACAAACCAAAAAAAACCCTCCAAACTTTCTGTGCCTTCAAGTGGCTCACCTTCCAATGGAGGAGATGATATACATGCCACTAGGCAGATACAAGGCATATTATATACAATGTAGATGGGAAATAATGAAAAGAAGTGGGAATGAAGGGATCCAGCAGTACCAGATTTCAAACTATGCTACAAAGCAGTAATTCTCAAGACAGTTTGGTACTATTCAAAAATAGAAGGACTGATCAAATTAGGCACAGCATATACAGAAGAGAACATGTCTACGAATGTACCCTCATATTTGATAAACACAAAGACTCCAGTCACTGGGATAAGGACTCTGTATCTGACTAAAAACAGCTTAGAAAATTGGATGGGAATATGGAAGGTTAGATTTACACCAGGTCATCATACCTTATACTAAGTTAAGGTCCAAATGGATATAAGTCCTAGATAAAAAAAGATCACATCATAAGCAAATTAAAGAAACATGAAAAAAAAATACCTATTATATCTATGGATAGGAAAAATGTTTATGACCAAATAAGGGATGGAGAGGAAGATTATAGAAGATAAGATGGATAATTTTGATTACATAAGATTAAAATGTTTTCACAGAAATAAATTGAATAAAGCTAAGATTTAAAAGGGGAACAATTAACTGGGGACAAAAAAAATCACTGCAACAAGTTTGATAAAGGTCTCAGTTCCAAGATAAAACTGAATTTTACTCAGGAAATGATTCAAATGTATAAGAATAAAAGCCATTCCCAGTTGAAAAATGGCCTAAGGATATAAACAGACCTCAAGGGAAGAAACCTAAACCATCTATAGCAGAATGGAAAAATGGTCCAAATGACTACTAATTAGATAAGTGCAAATTGAAGCAATTCTGAGATGTTCTCACATCCATCAGATGACAAAAGTGGGAAAAAAAAATCCATGTTGGAGGAACTGTGAGAAAATTGCAACACCCATACAATATTGGTGGACTTGTAAAAGGGCACAAACATTCTGAAAAACAATTTGGAATTATATGCAAAAAATTACTGAGCAGTGTGTGCCTTTTGACTCAGCTATACCACACCTTGATCTGCACCCCAAAGAAATCAAGGAAAGAGGAAGAGGCCCTACATGGGCAAAAATATAGCAATTCTTGTTATGGTGGCAAAAGACTGGAAACTAAAGAAATACCAATTCATTGGAGAATGGCTAAATAAATTGTGTATATCAATGTGCTTGTATACTATTGTACTGGAGGAAAGTTATGATTTCAGAAAAACATAGAAAGACTTCTATGGACTGATGCAGAGTGATGTAAATAAAACCAGTAGAAAAATTAATCTGTAACATCAACATTATAAAAACGCATAATTTTTAGGACTTAGATAAACTGATAAAAGATGAAATGGGCAGAACCAGGAGAAAAATGTATATAATAACAACACTGTAAAGACAAACAACTACAAAAGTCGTAAGAACTCTGATCAATAACATGACAACCCATGAATCCAGAGGACTGATGATGAAATGTATTGTCCATGTTAGAGGCACAATGGATTTAGGGTATAGAATGAGACACACACACACATACCATACATATACATATATATAAGCTTTGAGGCAATTTGTTTTTCTTGACTACGAAAGTTTGTTATGAGCATTTAATTTTTCTGGTCCTCAGTTTCCTTGATTGTAAAATAAGGGGCTAAATGAGATGATCTCTAAGGAATCTTCCAGTTCCAAATCCTATGTGTCCTTCAGGAGTTTGGGACAGTCCCAGAGAAGTATAGCATGTGGAGTCACTAAGCATTTATTAAGCGCCTACTGTGTGCCAGGTTCAATGCCTGAGGAGCTTATAATTGAGTTGGGTAGAAAGGTCTCACAGGCATTATGGGGGCTGCATTAGGAGATGCTGACATTGTGGGGCCACCTGGTTGTCTTCTCTGAGAGCCAAGTCAACGTTGACCACACTCTCCTTGTAGTACCACTCCTTGCCCCCTTCCAGGTCCACCCCCTATTTCCAATCCTGAATCTTTCATTTTCAAACACCAGGACCTAATTGCAGTTGGAGAGAAATCAAAATGGGCCAATAACCACTGGGTCTGGATGGGAAACACTCCAACTTGGACAAAAGTAAGGAAAGGACAATGTGAGGCAGTAGAAAAAACACAGTGGGGAGTCAGAGATTTTGGTTGTGAATTCTAGCTCTTCTACATGCTTACCTATATGAGGTTTAAATTCTGAGCCTCAGTTTCCTGATCTAGAAAATAGGGGTGGAAGGTGAACTAAATGATTTCTCAGATCCTTTCTGGCTCTACATCCCATTAACAGGCCCAAAGACCCCAGACTGTGAGCACTTAGAGGTCTTCATTTCAGGAGCTTTCGTGCCACCTTGGTGAGGATGGTAGGAACATTTTTCTCAGAATTCTGAGGGATATCTTAGGGTTTCCACAGACCAGCCAACTTGCATGATAAGGGCATCTGTCTTCCCCCAAACTTTACCAAAAGAAGAGTGACCTTCAACTGAATTTTCCCCATGTAATTGGAGAGTTTGGAGGGGGATCTCATGTGGGCAGTTGCCACTTAGATTGTCCCTGGCTCTAAATTTCTGGAAACACCCATTGTTGCAGAGACATTGAATCATTCTTTGCTGTGTACATCTCCCTGGGTAATACCCAAAGAAACCACAGGCTGCTTTGAAGACCACACCAAAGAACTCTGATGAGTGGCTAAACTCTCATGTGTTATCTCTTCTGGCCGCTGGTCAGAATACTGACTGACCTCTAAAATTCACAGTTGTAGTATGTTTGAAGGTTTGCAGATTGGGTTCTTCACAACAATCTCCTTCTTCCCCCCTTCCTCTCCCATTCATTCTCTCTTCCTCTCCGTCTCCCTCCCTCTCTCTTTTCTCTCCCTCCCTCCCCAACTCATCTAGATCTCTTTTCCCTTCCTCCCCTCTTCCCCTCCCCCCTTTTGATATGTAGGTTGTATAAGCATTGTTACCATCCCCATTTTACAGATGAAAAAAACTGAGACTCAGTGGGGTTAAACAAGCTGCTCAATATCACACAATTTGTGAGAGTCATAGCTAGGACATGAATGAATCTAGATCTTTTTCCTCTAAAGGCCAGTGCTCCTTTCATTATATTCTGCTGCTCTTAGTTGAGCCTTAGTTGGCCATGCTTATTACATACAATATCTTCTATGGCAGGTTGGTGTGCTGGAATTAGAGTCAGGAAGATCTGAGTTCAAATTCCACCTCAGACATTTACTAGCTGTGAGACCCTGGATAAGTCACCTAGCCCTTCCAACCTCAATTTTCTCATTAGTTAAAAAAAATGTTAATGATAATAGTAAGTATAGTACTTTTAGAGTTATTGCAAGGATCAAATGAAATGATAAGAACAACAGTAATGACAGTGATGATAATTAACATATAGCATATTCAAGATTGCAAAACCCTTTACATACTATCTCGTTTAAGCAGGGTAGATGTTACTATTATCCTCATTTTATAGATGAGGAAACAGGGGGAGGGTGAAGTTAGGTGACTTGCTGAGGGTCACACAGCCAATTGTAATGCACATAAAATGCTTTCCAAAAATAAATATTAGGGTTTTTTATCTGTTATTTGGAAATAAGAAAACACTTTTATTTCCTTTTCTACTTGAGTGTAAGATTTTATTTTCTTAAAGTTTTGTTGCAAGTCAATTACAGAATGAGAATACAAGCAAACATTAGGTGAAGCATCAAAACACTTGGTTTTCCATCCATCTTGGTCACTGGATTTGGTGTCAGTAATATTGAGTTCAAGACCTCGAGTAAGTCACTTAACCTCTGTTTGCCTCAGTTTCCTCATCTGCAAAATGGGGATAATAATAGCAACTACTTTGTAGCATTGTTGTGAGGACCAAGTAAGGTCCTTAAGGTTTCATATTGTTATTGTTCAGTCATTTCAGACTCTTCATGACCTTATTTGTAGTTTTCTTGGCAAAAATACTGGAGTGATTTGCCATTTTTCTTGTCAAACTCATTTGATAGATGAGGAAATGGAGATAAAGAGGGTCAAGTGACTTGCCCAGGGTCACACAGCTATTAAGTACCTGAGGCCAGATTTGAACTCAGGTCTTATTGACTCCAGCCCCAGTACTCTCTCCGCCCTGTACCCACCTACTCTAAGGCTTCATATAAATGCAAAGAATTATTACGTATCTTGCCAAGGTCACACAGATAACAAATATCAGAGGTGGAATTTTCTCAAGTCCTCTGATTCCAGAACTTTCCCTTTCCACTGGCCCATACTGCTTCCCTTTAAATTGTTTAGTTCAACTGAGGTTTGGGGAGATAGTTTGACTTGTCCATATTTACAGGTGTAGTGAATTTCTGAGCTGGGGTTTGAAATCAGGTCTTCTAAATGTAAACCCAGTCTTCCTTTACATAGCCCACACGGCCTCTCTCCTCAGTTGGGCTACATGAGGCCTGATTCCTTTCCATCTCTAAGATTCTATGATTCTATGATGTTTCTGTACATGAGCATTCCTTTGTACGTGGCATTGTAAACTGGAGAAGTTAATTACCTTCTGGAGTAATATAGGCTGGCAGAATCTTGCATTAGGGTTGAGATGAGGTAATAGAGGACCAGGTGATGAAGGGAAAATTCAGGTACATTCCTAGCCTTTCTGATGTCATCTCCTTTATGCTTTCCCATCAAATATCCGTGGTTGAGGCTATACAGAGAGATACTATAGAGATGGATGGAACATCCATTGACCATAGAATCAGAGATTTAGAGTTAAAAGAACCTTATTGACCACAGAGTCCAACCCCTTCTTTTATACATGAAGTAAATGAGATTGAGCAGCTAGGTGGCACAGTGGATAAACCACTGGCCCTAGAGGCAGGAGGACCTGAATTCAAATCTTACCTCAGACACTTCCTAGTTGTGTGACCTTGGGCAAGTCATTTAACCCCAATTGCCTAAAATATCTGGAGCCATCTCCAGTCATACTGATGTTTATCTTGCCACTGGGCCCAGATGGCTCTGGAGGAGAGAGTGAGGTTGGTGACTTCGCACATCCCTCCCTCACTTAAATCCAATTCAGTGTAAGTCATGACATCTGTCATCCTCCTTCTTGAGAATGAAGGACAAACAACAAAAGCTGAGACCAAGAGCAATAAAATAGCTTGCTCAGGCTCACATAGAATGAGATCTGAGGTAGAGTTGGAACTCGAGTCTTCCTGATTCTAAACTCGACATCTTTATGTCCTTCTTCTCAGATTGCCAAGATGCTAAGTGTAGAGATGGGATAGTGGTGATGGAAAGGGATATAACTGACAAGATCATCCCCTTCCATCTCCTTCCCTCCAGCCCTGATGACCTCAAGCCTTCACAAAAATGAATAGCATATTCTCTTCCCCAAAAGACTGGGGCTCTCTGTGGGGGAGCCTTCTATTTGATTAAGATGACTGAGTCAGAGGGAGGCGGGGCATTACATTCTGAGGGATGAGGGCACATGAATCTTGGGAATCAGATGACATAAGTTTCCAGGAAGCAGGCTCTGAAACTTAGTTTAGATTATAAACTCTAAATTCTGTGATCCTGTGAACCCTGAGTATGTTGGTTTGGTTAGAGGAGAATGTGCATGTTGGGAAATATGCAGGGATGTGTTCATAAATGTTTAACAACCAGATCTCTGAAAAATGTACATGTGATGCATTTTTAAGCTTAATTTGCAATCACTCACTTAAGTCTAGATAATCAACAAAACAATAAATCAAGCTCTGATTTGTAGCATTTGCCATTTTCCAAGATGTCCATGTTCCCACTGAAAATTTACCAATAGGCTCTTGCTAGGTGGCATGAACTGGTTCAAGCACACCTCTGGATTAGGTGAAAATCAAGTTGAAAAGGAATGTTAGGAGTAAATTAGGAATGATCTGGACTATATGTCTGTAGGCAACTGAGATCTCTTGAACAATTTTTGTGTTGGAAATGGACTGCCAAAAATAGTTTTTCCTTTGCTAGGTGCTGTGGTAGATAGATTTCTGGGCCTGGAAGCTCAGGAAGACCTAAGTTTGAATCCAGTCTGAGACACTTACTAGCTTTGTGACCCTGGGTAAGTCACTTCACCCTGCTTGCCTCAGTTTCCTTATCCATAAAGTGAGTTGGAGAAGGAAATGGCAAACCATTCCAGTATCTTTGCAAAGAAAATGCCAAATTGGGTCAAAAAGAGTCGGACATGACTAAATGACAAAAAATCTTGGTGATTAGCTCATGTTAGACTTGGAAGGAATGTTAAAAGCTACCTAGACCAATCTCCACATTTTATGTGAGGAAGAAAGTGAGGCTCAATAGCAACAAGTCATGCAGCTGATGAGTGACATCAGTTTAGCCTCTGATATCTGAAGTGAGCCATTCTGCAGTAATAATGAAGGGAACTAGCCATTCATATTCATCTGTGACAATAGTCATAAAAGGAAGAGATTGGACTTTGAATGAAGAACCGAATCCATGTGGTTGAGAATATAATCCTTCCCTGATGAGATGAAGACAACTTTGTTATTTTCATTCTTCCCCCTTACTCCAACCATATCACCAACCTCTCACTTTGAGAATCTGAAAAATAATAATAGTGTGGTTCACCCATAAAACCAAGGAATATCAAGTGAGACTAAAGAGATGTGATTAGTTTTTTAACAGACCAGAAGTTCCTCATTGAAATGAGTTGTGTTCCCCTGAGAAGCTCTATATGTTCTAAAGAAGTTCCAGACCCCTTGGTGGGAATGGTTTTCAGAACTTTCAGTACATTTCTCTTAATCCCCTCCCTAGTGATGTTCAATCCTCAGCCTTTGAGGGTGGGCATAGGTGTTGGAAACAGTTACCTGTCAATAAGGGTAGAAGGGATGTAGGAGGAAATTTAGGGGGACTTTTATTGATTAAAATAAAAAAGAAACAATCATAGGCTATTGGGAGCTAAGTTTTATGAAAAGAATGTGTAGGGAGCTGTCATTTGCTTTTGGTATTATCATCATCCCTAATGGAAATGATTTTCTTCAGTAGTTTATAAATTGGAAGTAACATTTGGCAGCAGAGAGGAGGTTATACTTCTGGGGAACAATTTCCATGCCATTTGAATAAATGTTGTCCACCAAAGAGGACAATGCTTCTCTGAGAGTATGTGCTCTGGAAATCTCTCTGTCTCTGTCTCTCTGTTTCTGTCTCTGTCTCTGTCTTTCTCTTTATGTCTCTTTTAGTCTCTGTCTTTCTGTTTGTCTCTATCTGTCTCTCTTTTTCTCACACAAGCACTATAGATGGTCAATGAACTGAACCCAGAGATAAATAGGGGGAGGGGGCTGGGCTTGATCCCATTTGAGAATTATGAAGTGTTTTAATTGATCCCAACTTCCATTCCCATACAAACCTCCTTTTTTTAAAAAATTAGAATGTTTTCCACCCACTTTACATGTAAAACAATTTTTAATGTTGAATTTTAAAAATTTGTGTCCTGAATTCTCTTCCTCCTTCCCTCCCCACACCCCCTTAAGAATGCAAGCAATTCAATGTAAGTTATATGCATATAATCATGCAAAACATTTTCACATTAGTCAGGTTGTAAAAGAAAACAGACAAAAAGAAATTAAGAAAAAGGAGCTTAAAAAATTATGCTTCAATCTGTATTCAGACACCATCAGTTCTTTCTCTGGAGATGGATTGCATTTTTCATAAGTCCTTCAGAGTTGTCTTGGATCACTGCATAGGTGTAAATAGCCAAGTCCTTCACAGCAGATCATCTTACAATATTGCTGTTACTTTGTATATAGTACATTTCACTCTGCATCAGCTCATGTAAGTCTTTCCAGGTTTTTCTGATAGAGTCCTTGTTCATCATTTCTTTTTTTCCTTCTTTTATTTATTTAGAATTTTTATTTTCCCAAGTTACATGTAAAAGCAAATTTTGACATCAATTTTTTAATACTTTGTGTTCCAAATTCTCTTCCTCCCTCCCCCCAAGAACTCAAGCAATTTAATATAAGCTATACATGAGTAGTCATGCAAAACATTTCCACGTTAGTCAGGTTGTGAAAGAAAACAGATAAAACAAAACTTCAGATAAAAGAACTAACTAAAAAAATTGCACTTCAATCTGTATTCAGATACCATCAGTTCTTTCTCTGTAGATAGATTGCATTTTTCATAAGCCCTTCAGAGTTGTCTTGGATCATTGCACTGCTGAAAATAACCAAGTCCTTCACAGCAGATCATCTTACAATATTGCTGTTACTTTGTATATAGTACATTTCACTCTGCATCAGCTCATGTAAGTCTTTCCAGGTTTTTCTGATAGCATCCTTGCTCATCATTTCTTTTTTTTCTTTCTTTTATTTATTTAGAATTTTTATTTTCCCAAGTTACATGTGAAAGCAAATTTTGACATCAATTTTTTAATACTTTGTCTTCCAAATTCTCTTCCTCCCTCACCCCAAGAACTCAAGCAATTCAATATAAGTTATACATGAGTAGTCATGCAAAACATTTCCACATTAGTCAGGTTGTGAAAGAAAACAGACAAAAACAAAACTACAGATAAAAGAACTAACCAAAAAAATTGCGCTTCAATCTGTATTCAGATACTATAAGTTCTTTCTCTGTAGATAGATTGCATTTTTATAAGCCCATCAGAGTTGTCTTGGATCATTGCACTGCTGAAAATAAGCAAGTCCTTCACAGCAGATCATCTTACAATATTGCTGTTATTTTGTATGCAATACAATTCACTCTGCATCAGCTCATGTAGATCTTTTCAGATTTTTCTGATAGCATCCTGCTCATCATTTTTATAGTAAACTACATTTATATAGTACTTTAAAGAGATTTCCTTAAAATAAACCCATGAGGTTGATTATTGCAACAATAATAATAGATAACATGTATATAGTACCTTATGTCTGAGAAAGAATTTTCTTCTGCTCATCTTTTCTTATAGCACAATAGTGTTCCATCATAATCTCATCCCACAATTTGTTCTGCCATTCCCTAATTGATGGACATCTCCTCAATTTTGAATTCAACTTTTTGGTTTTTTATCTCTTTTTGGATACCTACCTAGTAGTGGTATTACTAAAAACCCATCTCCTTAACATCATGATTCTTTCAGGGAGTCTCTATTTCTGCAAATCATTGAATGATATAATCTCATAAGAGTCACACTCACAATTACACATGCCCTAGAGGTCAGATAGTGTGTGTATAAGCATGCTTCAGCCTGTTATAAATGATTCACCTCACTGTAAAAGATACTAATGAAGAGAAGGACGTGGGTTGGTCATGTGGTGAAGATGAGATAAAATAGATAGCCTAAGCATGATGTTGCACTGCCACCCCCCCCCCCATTCCAGGACATCAAAAGAACCAGAAGAAGACCTTTCATTTGTTTCCTGGATCCTCTGTGGGAGACTGACGGACAGATGCTAGTCTCTGGGGATTAGAAATCAGTGAACTGTGTGGAGTTACAGCTCCCTGAGGCAGTGATTGATTGTTTCCCTAGAGTCAGAAGAACTGGTTTCAAATTTCACCTCTGGCACTACTTGTGTGACCTTGGACAAGTCTCTCCACTTTCCTCAGCCTCAGTTTACTGATCTGTAAAATGAGGAGAGCTGAATTTGATGGCCTCTGAGGTCCCTTCCAGCTCTGAAATCTGATCCTATCATATGTGAATGGGTATCTAGGTGGCCCCATAGTGGATAGAGTGCTGGGTCTGGAGTCAGGAAAACTCATCTTCCTGAGTTCAAATCTGGCCTCAGATACCTAACTAGTCGTGTGACCCTGGGCAAGTCACTTAACCTTTTTTGCCTCAGTTTTCTCATTTGTAAAATGAACTGGAGAAGAAAATGGCAAATCACTCTACTATCTTTGCCAGGAAAATGCCAACTGGAGTCATGAAGAGTTGGACAGGACTGAAAATAACTAAAGAACAAATCACATGTAAGAGCAATTAGGACATTTTCTGATGCTGGTGATTTGCGAACTGGTCTTACTTGAAAGCTGATCTTTGCCATTTGTATCATGAATGTTTGACAGAAGAGTGTGTAGAAGCAGAGAGGGATTAGGTAACTAGTTAGAGTGTGTGCCAGTAGCAGGAATCTGTGTGTGTTCTCATGTGCACATGTGCCAGTCAGTACCGTATGCATCTATGCACATAAATGGAGCATATATTTCAGGATTGGATCCTCAAGCAACGTGAGGCTGCCTTTCCTCATCATTTTCCGATAAAGAGCATTCCAAAAATGATTAGCAGTAGGAAAATGCAGTGTGGATCCTTAGAAGTATGGTGTGCTTCCTTGAGTGAACCTCCACTTAGGAAGACTGGGGGGGGGGGCGCGGTTAAATTAATTCTGTGCACAGAGGCAGCTTCCCTTAGCAAACACTCAACTTGAAAGACTGAAGATGCCAGTTCCCAATGTCAGTTCCCAAGAAGTGACTCTCTCCATATCACAGGGGCTGGATTAAGAAGCTCTGACAAAGGCGGATATCCAATTACCACAGAAATGAGCCCTCTGTTGTGAGCTCCATGTGTAGGAAAAGCAGTAGAATATTCTCAGAGGCAGATTGTTACAGTGCCACCAAAAGGGCACAGGCAAGAGTTGTATGTGATGGGAAGGGATGGGGGGTGATGGTGGAGCGTTATTATCTGTACCAATGGAGGTTATATGCACATGGATAAAATTATTGAGAAATCAGAAATTGTATTTTATCTGGTATCTACAGAGAAGACTATAGGACTGGGAGCTAAGAGAGCTGGGTTTGGCTATTAATGAGCCTGAGTGACCTTGCCTTCTTTCTCAAATTACCCTTCTTTTAAAAAAAATCATTTATTTATTTTAAAATTGCCCTTCTAAACATCAGTTTCCTCATTAGTAAAATAAGAAAATTTGATGTGATTTCTGAGCTCCTTTCTCTTGTCATGATTCTATAAAAATGCTTCTCCTATATTTGATTATTTTCTGCTTTTTTCCAATGCAGAAACTGAAATATCTTTGGTTTCTTTGTAGGCAGATTTTTTTAAAAAAAGAACAACATAAAACACATCTTCAGAATATCTTCTCCCGAATAGGGTCTGAGTGGGACAGCGGATCATCATGACCTCTACAGGTGAAAGAACAATCTGACCTGACAAAAAGATGTGGTTTTTTGTGAGTGGGTTGTGGTGATCTGTAAGATGAAATGAAATTGGATGGGCTTGGCCCAGTTCCCTTTCCAGCATGCTTCACATCTCTAAACACAGCCCTGTCACTAGCCCTCTTGGAGGGCCTGAGGTCAGGATGTGAAGAGGGGCTCTAGGAGTCACTGGACATGAATGCCTTCATGAGGAGACCCACTGATCCAGAAGTCTTCAGGGAAGATGGACCACTGCTGTTGTAGTAGTGTGGGCATTCTGCCTGGAGAAAGTTTGCTTTCTGAGGTCGCCAAATCATAGGAGTTTACTAATTCAGAGATAGAGGAGAAGGGATTGACTTGTATGGTCCTGTTAGTATCAGAGTAGAGGTCGGCATTAATTACAAAGCACTTTGAGCTTTTCAAAGTGCTTTACCTAAGTTACCTTGTCTTCCTGACAACCTTGTAATCTATGTGCTATTTTAATCTCCATTTTATAGCTTAGGAAATGGGGTTAAGTGACTAACCCAAGGTTATACAACTACTAAATGAAGATGTGAACTAACACCTTTCTAATTCCAAATCCAGCACTCTATCCCCTCTGTCACCCAGCTGCCTAGGTGCCTACTTATTGAATATCTACCATACTAGGATGTTGTTCTAGGAGTTGTGGGAGATTTAAAATACTTTGTTTGCCATCTTAGCCTATGGAGCCATGTTGCTTCTCTATCCCTGGCCTTGAGGTAATGGGCATTCTACTTTATTCAATCTGTTCAATTAAATTCAATCAAATTTATTTTAATTAACATTATTAAATGCCAACTTTGTTTAAAGCACTATGCTCTGTGGTAGAAGCAGAGTTGATTAAGACATGGTCCCTGTCCTCATGGAACTTACAATCTAGTAGGAGGGGCTTTCTATTTTTAGGGCCAACTATATTAGAATGCCCATCCATGAGGATGGAGCCTACAAGTGGAAGGGACCTCAGGATCATTTAGTCCAATTTTCTATAGCATCTGAGAAACATGAACATGTTTTTATCTCTACATTTTAGATGAGGTCAATAAGGCCCAGGAAATGAAGTGATTTACCCAAGGTCAAGGATAATAAGCTGGAAGGCTTGACCTTCCTAATGCAGGGCTCTTTGCAAAATCTTAGAGTAGAGGAGAAAGTTTTCACAAAGCAGTTCCTGTGGGTTTGTCAGAATGACCAAATTTTACATCTTTTTGACCTCTATAGCACCTACTCCCAAGAAAGACAATTGGATAAAATAGCTAGGAGGCTGGATACACTTATATTTCCACTCCAATTCCCTTTCTGTTTATGAGGATTATGGAGACAGACAGAAGGCAAGGTAATAAACAGAGGCAGTCAAAAGAATAGACAATGGTTTGCTTTTCTTAGTTCTTCTTGGGCAACTAGAAGGCACTGGCCCTGGAATACTTGGATTATATATACTGGCTGTGTGATCCCAGGCAAATCACATAACCTCTCTCAGCCTCACTTTCCTTCACTCTAAAATGGGGATAATAATAGTATCTCCCTTAATGGGTTGTTATAAATATCAAAGTGCTTAGCACAGTGCCTGGTACATAGTAGGTACTTAATAAATTCATATTCCTTTCCGTTTTCTGCCCCTCACCCCCTTAACTTGATAGTACCTTTATTTCTCTGGTTGTGGGATTAAAAGATTGTCAGGGAGGGCGGCTAGGTGGCACAGTGGATAAAGCACTGGCCTTGGATTCAGGAGGACCTGAGTTCAAATCCAGCCTCAGACACTTGACACTTACTAGCTGTGTGACCTTGGGCAAGTCACTTACCCCCCATTGCCCTACAAAACAACAACAACAACAACAACAACAGATTGTCAGGGAGAGGCTTTTTAGTCACCACAGCTCTACTCTAGTAGGAATGAAAAGAGAGCATCTCAGAAATGAGAGAGCTAAATAATTTACAGTGGTGATGGTGATGCAATTCCCAACAAAGAAATAAAGAGCCCAGAAAAGAGCAGCAGAGAGTATTATAACTTCATAAGTGGCTATTGGTAGTTTGACAGAATTGGAGGTATGTGTTGACCTAACTGCATGTTTTCCCTATATGTGTGCTCATCACAGGTATGCTTTAATCATAAAAAATTCCTGGCATGTGACTCTTATTGCATGTTCAATGGCCACATATGTTCACTACTTGTGGGTCCTCCATGCACATTCCTGTTCATGAATGTTTTCTCACCTGTGCCCTCCCCCAACTTGCTAGTTACCTCAGGTAGCGTATGATATACCATACGTAAGGGGGCAATCTTTTTTTGCCACTTTATTTGATATGCTGTGACTAAATGTTTTCTTTAAATTCCAAAGGACTCTTGATGGAAAATGCTCTCCACATCTAGAAAAAAAGAACTGTGGAATCTGAATTCAGATTAAATGATACTGTTTCTACTTTTGTTGTTGCTTTTTCTTTTTTGAGGGTTTTCCTTTTTGTTCTGATTCTTCTTTTACAACATGATTAATACAGAAATATGTTTAATGTGTTTGTAATAATCTATGTCAGATTGTTTTCTGTCTTGGGGGAGGGAAAGGAGGGAGGGAGAAAAATTTGGAACTCAACATGTTATAAAACAAATGTTGAAACCTATCTTTACATGTAACGGGAAGATAATGAAATGCTTTTATGATTAAAAACAATAAAAGATATTTTGCTTAGATTATGCCCTCTATTTGGTAAAAGTAAAGCCATAAGTTGAAGCTCAAAAACTATGGTTCTGCTTCTTGCTTCTGTGAGAAAACAGTGGGAGAAGGAATGGATGAATAAAGACTTTAGTTGAATAAGAAGGAGGAGGAATTTGTGAATAGGATGTGGAAGGGCTAGAACTTGTGAAGAAGGAGGAATATTGTATTTGGGAAAGAGACATTTGGGAGAAATTGAGGAAAATTTGAAGGAGAATCAACTTTAGATCTAAATTATACTTCTGGCTTCTGTTAAAGAAATCTTCAGGAGAAGCATCAGGAATTAAGAGTAAGGATTTGAAGGGAAGGATTCAAGGAGATGGAAAAGGAGAAAATCTTTAGAAAGGCAAGGTTTAGTAAGAAAAGATATGTAAAACAAATTAGTAAATAAAATGTATTGATGAAACTAATAGCAATAGTTAGTTATACAATTCATTAAGGTTTATAAAGTACCTTACAAATATCTTTTTACTATCACAACAATCCTGGGGAGTAGGTATTATTATTAGCCTCATTTTACAACTGAGGAAATTGAGGCATAGAGGTTAAATGATTTGCCCAAGGGTCACACAGTAGTGAGTATCTGAAGCTAGATTTGAACCTAGGTCTTCTTGACTCCAGATACAGTGTTCTATACAGTGTACCATTTAGGTACACTGCTAGGAAAGGAAGTAGGTATAGCATAAAGTCACTGAGACAAAATGAAGGAAATTGGTTGTGACATTAAATTATTAAAAAGTGATAAAAATGATGTAAAGGTTTTAAGAAGGTGTTTAAGACATGACACCCACAACTAGTTAACAAAAAAGGCTGAGAATATCAACAAGTATGGAGAGCTACAAAAAATTTTTTGTGGGTTGCATGGTATGATTTTTTTATCTTCGCCATATTCCAATGATTCATCTGTGTTCAAAGTAGAAGCTGGTCTCCCACTGAAGAGAAAAAGTAAAAAATTCTGGGAATGCCTCTCCCACATTTAAGGTTATCAGAGCAATTATATGCATAAAAAAGGAAGTGAGGCTTAAATGGGGGAAAAGAGCTGAAACAGTTATGGTTTGGGTAGAAATGTGTCCCTTGTCAAGAACTTGAAGTGTAGAAGAATAACCAAGAGGAGGAAGACAAGGAACTGAAAAAAATTAAACACACCAAATTTATGGATATTTTTTTGCTGAAAAAGAGGGAATTGGATTTTCTGAGGAGGGAACAGCTACTTATCCTGCAGGAATAATATTGAGACACAGAAGCTAACAAATGAGAGATAACTCAGTAAGGGTCAGAGAAAAAAAAGAAGAGTAGTGGTTATTGGGTCTTCCTTCCAGGGTATCAAGACACCTACTTGTCAAACTAATAACTATAATGGAGAAATCTATTGTCTTCTTGGGCCATATGTTGAAGAGATCATAAAGAGCCTTCCAATACTGGTCAAAATGGGACACTCTCTGCCCCAGGACATTCACATGAACATAGATGATGATGCTATAAGGAAACTAGAAAGTATTGCCAAACCTTATGAAGTTTTGTACAACAAACTGAAGATGACAAGTGCACGGATTACATTTACCTCCCTGTTGTCCATATAAGACAAAGGATGCAGTAGATAAAACCTGATTTGGGAATAGATCAGCTTCCCAAAGATGGTGTCTGAGAATGGGACTCGGATTTCTGGACCATGGCTTAAAATGTAAGAATGTTAGACATCTGGTCAGAGATGAAGAGTACCTAACAAAGGCTGGCAAAAATGTTTTCCTGGTTCTTGCAAACCTCATCAAAAAGTCCTTTAAATTGAAAAGAAAGGCGAGGGGCAGGAGAAAACTGCTTATGTATATACTATAGAGACGATATGATGTAGGAAGATGGATATCAGTTGAGACACAATTTCATAGGACACAAAATCTAAGAAAAGCCTCAGTAGAGTATCTATATGCAAATGTCCAAAGTTTAGACAACAACCAAGGCAAACTGGAAGTCCCAATACAAAGCAGTAAATTTGACTTCACAGGTATCACTGAGACATGGTGAGAAGCCTGTGACTTGGTGTACTCTTGATGGACACAATCTATTAAAAAGAAAAGATGATAGAAAAAAGCAGATGTATATATGTATATATTATTACATAATATATTATTACATATTATGTATAATCATATACTATACATACATATATACATACATACATACATACACACATACATACATACATATATATATTTGGAGGGGACAGGGCAATGAGGGTTAAGTGACTCGCCCAAGGTCACACAGCTAGTAAGTGTCAAGTGTCTGAGGCCGCATTTGAACTCAGGTCCTCCTGAATCCAGGGCCCGTGCTTTATCCACTGTGCCACCTAGCTGGCCTGGAAACATCATATATTAATAAGGTATGTCATGTGAGGAAATCCAGGAACCAAAGGAGGAAGCTTGGTGGGGAACAATTCTGGTAAAGATCAAGGGAAGAAAAAACAGAAGTTGTCACTGAAGTATACAATTAGAGAAACCTGATAAGGTATTTAGGAGACAAATCATGAGTCTGGCATTGAGGCATGGCATAATAAGGATGGAAAGAGCTCAATTACTTAAACAGTAACTACCATAAAGAAAGCAGCTTAGAGGTTCTTTTTTTTGTGGGGCAATGAGGGTTAAGTGACTTGCCCAAGGCCACGCAGTCAGTAAGTGTCAAGTGTCTGAGGCCGCATTTGAACTCAGGTCCTCCTGAATCCAGGGCCGGTGCTTTATCCACTGCACCACCTAGCTGCCCATAGCTTAGAGGTTCTTGACATGCCTTAATGATAATTTAATTCTTCAGAAGGTAGAGGAAACAATATGGAGGAATTCTATTCTGTATTTGATACTCATTAACTTGGAGGAATTATACATTGTAGAGGAAATGAAGGGAATCTTAGTGGGAAGCAACCACTCCATCCTAGAGTTTGTGAAAGAGGAGAGAGATAGAGTTTTATAGCCTCACCTGAATTAATGTCATGTGATCGGTGTAAGAACACAATGAAGTTTTGTTTTTGGTTTTGTTTTTTGCTATTTTTCACAATGAAGTTTTAAAGGTGTGAAACAGTTGCTTTCTTCTCTGTTCCCCTAGGAGGTGTGAATACCCCTGATTGGGTGAAGAAGAGACTAGTGACTGGCTCCCATGCTTCTGGAAGATTAAACTAGCGAAGGAATTTTGGCAGTTATTCAGTTCGGCAACAAATCACTAAAGCTTCAGGAGCCTCTTGAATCTTGTACCTATATTAGAAGTCAATAAAAGTCTGTTTGCTGGGGGCAGAGGGACTGAACATAAAAGAAGTATTAAAATGCACCTATCCCCATTGACAATATCACTGAAGACATTACATTAGGAAGAGACAATACATTCAATTGGTAACTAAGAGACACATTGTTGAAAAGTGGGACACACCTAGGACATATAGCTTAGTACTAATCTGGAGTTTTACAAAGGCATTGAGCTGCAGAGCTCAGAAGAGAATTACACCTAAGGGGAACATTATGAAAACTTTATGAAGGGAGAAAATTATTTTCAGTAACCAAGGACTGTGAGTTTACCTTTTGGTGACATGTCTTCTCTAAGTTTGAACCTTTTCTGTCTGCAGTGCTTATATGCACAAAAGGAAAGTTTACCCATAGGGTGTTGTTGTTTTTTATGGGGGTTATGTTTCTATAACAATTATCCTAGCTATATTTACTTAGTAATTACCTTTACTCCAAACTAATCAAGTCTGGCTAGGGGTCCATCATCAGTGGTCCTGATCAATGTCTTAACACTGGACTCTGATCATTTTGGAGAAGAGTGAGGGCTGATGACTTTGCATAGCCTTGCCTTACTTAAATCTAATTTATTTGCAGGTCAAGACATCACCCTTTTGATGTCATTGGTCCTCTTAGAGAATGAAGGATGAACAACAACTAGAAATCTGGCTGAAAGTCAATGTGGAGTAGATTGGTGGGAGCTCATGAATGATGGAACTAGAAACCTCAGCTCCCCTCATGGTTACCTCTCACCTTCTGGGGACCTGGCCAATTGATCCAAATAAGAGTTAGAGAAGAAGTCCCAGATAGATTACTACATGGTCACAGATTGACATGAACCCTAGATTTTGGGAGGAATTAAAAGAAAGTATAGTTAGGATTTAATTCACTAAAAATTCCAGTAGGGAAATAAGTCTGAAATGGAGGTAAAACTCTCAAGAATCAAATTCTGAAGACATAAAGGGAAACAATTCTGATGAAGAAGAAAAATTAGAATTGTCTAAAGAGACTTATATGGATGCACAGGGAACTCATCTGCCAACTTAGATTTTTAATTTATATAGAGAAGATTGAGGGAAGGGCAGTCAACAAATGCTGACTATAAGAGCATGGCTCAGTTTTGTAACAATCATAGTGGAAGTTCTACCTTTGAGAATGAATGGAGGCTACATGGAACTTTGTTTTTTTAAAAATCATAAAAGTATTTTATTATTTTCTAGTTACATGTTGACATCGTTTTCCACAGTTGTTTTTAATAAGATTTCTAGTTTCAAATTTTTTTCCCTTCCTCCCCTCCCTCTCTCCTCCCCAAGGCAGCAAGAAATCTGATATAGGTTATATATATATAATCACATTAAACATTTTTCTGCATTAGTCATGTTGTGAAAAAAGAATTAGAGTAAAAGGGAAAAAACTCAAGAAAGAAAAACAAAAATAAATAGAAATTGTATGGTTCAATCTAAATCTAGATGCCACAGTTCTTTTTTTTTTTTCTGGATTGGAGAGCATTTTCCATCATGAGTCCTTTGGAACTATCTTGGACCATTGCATTGCTGAGAAGAGTCAAGTCTATCACAGCTGATCAACACACAATGTTGTTGATACTGTGTACAATATTCTCCTGGTTCTGCTCATCTCACTCAGCATCAGTTCATGTAAGTCCTTCCAGGTTTCTCTGAAATCCGCCTGCTCATCGTTTCTTACAGCACAATCGTATTCCATTACATTCATATACCACAACTTGTTTAGCCATTCCCCAATTGATGGGCATCCCCTCAATTTCCAATTCCTTGCCACCACAAAAAGAGCAGCTATAAATATTTTTGTACATGTGGGTCCTTTTCCAGTTTTACATGGAACTTTGGTGACTAGGTTGACTATAAATTTATGCTTGTAGAATTTAGCTGACCTCAAATTAATATTATTGACGATAATCTGATGATTAACTAGTTAGTTTCTGGCTCAGCTTTATTACCTCAATTTACTATTTATTACCTCTATTTACTTAAGATGACCTCATCAAGTAACTAACTATAGCTCCAGTGTTGATGCGTGGTCTACAAATTCCAGCTTTATCCTCAGTGTTTACTGATTACTTTATAATTTTACTTGAGGTAGATCATTCCCTTCTGTTCTCTGTTCTTTCATATGCCCTTTTGCCCCCTGTCAAATTCCATTATATCCTGCCTGGCATAATTAAGACATATAGAAGGTTTCTGAAACTGATGCTTTTAGCCCACTATCTTTTGTGTATCATGGGTCCATGTCAATAATATAATAAACCAGTTATTAAAATGTCTATATATTGATAAGTATGATTGGCAATAGTTTCTATCAATGAATTCTTAGACAATTTTTATGTCTTTCATTCAAGCTTCCATCTCCTGGCTTCCCTAGTTTCTTTCAAGACCCAATTCAATCCCACCTTTTGCAAGAAGCATTTCCTGATCAGTTCCCCACTCCATCCCCACCATACCCCCTCACTGTGAATATCTTCCCTCTTGGATCAACTACAATATATTTTGTATAGACATAGGTGTTGTTCCTTAAATTGTAAATTTTTTATGAGGGCAGGGACTGTCTTCCATTTATTTACTTATTTATCTATCTATCTATTTGTTCATTCCTTCATTAATTTGTTTTTTCAGGGCAATGAGGGTTAAGTGACTTGCCTAGGGTCACACAGCTAGTAAGTGTTAAGTGTCTGAGGCTGGATTTGAACTCAGGTCCTCCTGACTCCAGGGTGGGTAATTTATTCATTGCACCACCCACCTGCCTCTTGTCTATCTATCTATCTATTCATTCATTCATACATTTATTTATTCATTCATTTATCTATCTATCTATCCATTCATTTATTCATTTCTTTCTTTCTTTCTTTCTTTTTTGTTTGTTTTTGTATTTTTCTTCTCAGAGCTTAGTACAGTCTCTGGCATGTAGAAGGAACTTAATAAATGTTTATTGACTGATTGGTTGTTTGCATATTGTATCTCCCATTAGAATATGCTCTCTTTGAGAGCATAGACTGTATTTTTTGTCTTTTTTTAAAGGATTACTGGAGCTTAGCACAATGCCTGGCATATAACTGTTTAATAAATAATTATTCACTGACTGACTGATCTTGAGGTTCACTTTTTGAATAACACAGTTTAGGAAAGATATAAAGAAACTCCAGTATATCCAGATAAGAGCAAACAGGATGGTGAAGGATCATGTCATATGAAAATAGGTTTAAGCAACTGGGAAAGTTCAGCCAAGAGAGAGGAGATTCAGTGGGGCTATCATGGCTCTATTCCTAGATCTGAAGCACACTCCTGCAGAGATAGACAAAGATTCCAGGATACTGCAAAACTATTGCTAGGGAAGATCTCCAAGTGGATAGAGATTGGGACTAGGAATCAGGAAGGAAGTCCTGAATTCAAATGCTAATACAGATATTTTCTAGGTATGACCCTAGGAAAGTTGCTTAAGCGCTCAGTTTCCTCAACTGTAAAATGAGGATTAAAGCATCTACTTCACAAGGTTGTTGGGTAATCACATGAGAGAACAGATACATAGTGTTTTGCAAATCTTAGAGGTACAAAATGCTAGTTGCTATCATCACCACCACCATTATTACCATTAATATCACAATCATCATTATTACCATTAACATAATTATCATCATCACCAACACTGTTGTTGTCACTTCTAGATGGCTCAGTGGATGGAGTGCTGGGCCAAGAGTCAGGAAGACCTGAGTTCAGTTCTTTCTTCAGACACTTACTGATTGTGTGACCTTGGGCAAGTCACTTAATCTTCATTTGCTTTAGTTTCCTCATCTGTAAAATGGGGAATATAAATAGTATCTCCCCTAGCTTGTTGTTGTTGTTGTTGTTGTTGTTGTTTGTCCTTCATTCTCGAAGAGGACC